>NC_137862.1:42647115-42669615 GCF_963924005.1 Protomyctophum bolini | reverse complement strand
ATCTCGGAAACACCGACTCATGGCTGCAGCAATGCCCGGCGAGGAGAGCCCACTGCCCGGCGGAAACACTTCCAGGAGCGATCGGAACGGAATCATGGGATTATTGGTGCACTGTTTCATATGTGGAAGCGGCGTTACGCCCGGGAAGGAGCTGAGATTGCAGGTCAAGCCAAATCAAAAGGAGAACGGTCCGTTTTTCCCGTTCCTGCAGAGCCAGGAGCCAGCCCCGGGCGCGTGCGAGTTGAACCCGGACGGACATGCGCTGGTGTGCGCCGTGTGCCACTGCTTTCTGGCGGAGCAGTGGAACTCGTTCGAGCGGAGCCGCACGCCCGTGGAGAAGCGCATGTACTGGCTCAAACGGCCCTACCAGTGCGACTCCCGGCGGGTTCCGCAGGAGTGGAACATCTCCTACGACCTGGAGAGGAGGATCAGTGTCGGCAGCCAGAACTACGAGGGCGCGGAGTCCGATTTCTCCTCTTTCTCCGACAACGATAACATGTCGGACCAGGAGCTGGATCTGGTGGACCGGAGCGGCGGCGGCGGCTCGGGAGGAGGAGGTAAGGACAAGTGCTTAAGGACGTCTGGCAAAGCGCCAAAAGACATTAGCAAGAAAAACAACAACAGTGCAACTGCAATCAGTGTTAAAAACAGCCCGGACTCCCAGAGGGCAGTCCGGTACCCCGTGGGTGTGTATGGGGCACAGGGTTCGCCGAAAGCGGATAGCGCTCCTCTGCCTCCGAGGCGCGGTGCTAAAATTATAAATCATGTCTCTCAATCAGAGTCCCTCCTCATGGCTAAGGCCCAACCAGAGAGGATCCCCCAACGGCGCTACGGCAGTCCTCTCCCCGACACACCTGTGCAGGACAACGGCATCATTATGCGCAACAGGCAGTGGCTGCAGGCGGACGGGAATGTCAAACACTCGGAGCCGCGTCAAAGCCAGCGAGCCGCGGACGCTTCTTCGGCCAGACATCAATCATCGCTGCTGCTGTACCGAGGAGGAGGAGGAGGAGGAGGAGGAGGAGGAGGAGGAGGAAGAGGTGAGGATCTCGCAGACGCTGCATTGTTGTCACCTGTTGTTGTTGGCTCAAAACGTGACATCATGGCCAGGGAAGGTAACCCTCTGCGGGCCAATCACTCGGACAACTCGGAGGACGAAATCAACATTACTAGTGATGACGACGACAACACGTATGACGGCAAGTTGCGACCAACAACAACAACGGCCCATCTCAGATCGACCAGGGACCCCGCGGGGAGGAGCAATGCCGGCGCAAATGTCATCATCTCGGAAGGCGGTCCTCCGAAGGAGTGCGTCTGCTTCATCTGTGGCGGCGGACTGCGCCGGGACGGGCGTTTCACCGTCAGCGTCCAGAAGCAGGAGAGGGCCCAGAGCGAGCCCTTCTTCCCGTTCCTGTGGCTCCACTCGCCTCCCCGGGGCGCCGTGCCCATCAGCATCGCGGGCACCACCCTGGTGTGTGGCAGCTGCCACGCCTCCCTCATGCAACAGTGGCAGGGCTTCCAGCGGGCGGACGTGCCGGTCCTGCAGCGCCTCTACGTGGTGCCCCTGAACCCGTCCGCCAGCACCGGCGGGCACCACCAGCCTCCACCTCCTCACCACCACCTCCCTCCCCACGAGCGGAGGCCCCTCGAGCCGCAGGAGTGCACTCCCATGCCCCCCGAACCCAAGGCTTCTTCTCATCATCACGAGACGTGCTTTCTCTGCGGTCAGGAGTGCGGGAAGGACGCGAGGGTGGCGTATGCGCAGGCCGGCGTGGGTAAATCCCGCGGCGCCATGTACTTCCCCTTCATCGGCCTGCTGCCGTGCCCGCCCAACGCCCGGGGCGTGAGGAACGGCTGCGTGCACTGCTGCCCGCCGTGCCACGGCATCCTGGAGGACATATGGGCGGCGTATCGCCTCAGCCTCAGCGAGGACCTCATCACCTCCGTCAGCTCCTTCCTGGTCAGGTACCATGCCGGCATGGCCGCCGCCGCAGGGGGGTTGGGCCTGGCCCTCTCCTCCCAGACGGGAGCGACCTCCGCCTCGTCCAGGCCCGGCGGCGGGGGGTCGGTGTCTGTGTGCTACCTGTGCGGGACGGAGCTGCTGGGTCCGGGGGCCGGGGGGGAGTTCCAGCTGCACGTCAACCCTCCGGGGCGCTGCGGGGAGCGGGAGCCCTTCTTCCCCTTCCTCACCGTCCACCCGCCGGCGCCCCGCGCCAAGCCGGTCGACGCCACGGGCCTGGTGTCGGCCTGCGTGCTCTGCTACCACGACCTGCACGCGCAGTGGGCGCAGCACGAGAGCCAGGGCGCCTCCACGGGCACCTCCACCCCGCAGCCCACCACCAGCTCGCCGTGGGCGCGCCAGTACAGCTGCGAGGCGTTCGCGTGCTTCTTCTGCAGACGGGAGCGGAGCCGGCTGGACGGAGGCCTGTGCGCCGTCACCGTGGCCAGGCTGCCCGTGTTCCTGTACGCACCGCGCGGCGCGCGCACGCTGCTGGTGGACGACGGACGCAGGCTGGTGATTGGCTCGTGCGTGGACTGTAAGGCCATGGTGCAGGTGGGCCAGAACATGCAGCAGCAGGAGAGTCAGAGGGAATACGCTGGGCGTGAAGCAGGGAACAGCAACAGGGAATACGCTGCGCGTGAAGCAGGGAACAGCAGCCGGGAATACGCTGCGCGTGAAGCAGGGAGCAGCAGCAGGGATTACGCTGGGCGTGAAGCAGGGAACAGCAGCAGGGACGCAAAACTAACAGAATCCACCACGCCGCCGCGACCCGCCAGGCACAAGGTAAGACGAAACAAACTGCCACGCATGAGTCCTGAATTCTAACCAGATATTGTGTGACACAATGAGGACATAATTTGACCTTTGCAGCCATCTAGCAGTGCTAGTGACTGTAGCAGTTGTTTTATTTGGCCAGGTATTTGTTATCCTGTCATAACTGAAGGCTGCTTTGGATAGTTGCGCCATGGGAAAATATTGAACAAACTAGTTGCATGGTGCTATTTGGCTCAAAGGGACTTGTATCTTCTCTGACTTCACTGAGTATTTCTATTGTATGTGTGGTGTGGATTCTGTAGAGTAGAGTTTGTATGTTTGTGTGCGTGCGTGCGTGCGTGTGTCTGTGTGCGCGTGTGGCAGCAGAACGCTGGGACAGGCCAGGCATCTACACAGCTTGCTGTACATGAGTTAGTCAAACAAACATTTCCATCAGAATTATTTTCTGTAAACAAGACCATGGGATGTCGAGGCCAAGGCCAGGACTTTATTTTTGCCATACACACACACACACACACACACACACACACACACACACACACACACACACACACACACACACACACACACACACACACACACACGTGCTGTGTGTGTGTGTGTGTGTTTATTTATCCGAGTGAGAGTGAGTGAGGAGTAATGCTGCATTTAGGCTCCGTCGTACGACGGTGTCTCATGCTGATTATCTACAAGCTCTCACGTGACACAGCCGTACTATGATGACACATGAAATGGTTCACGTTCACTCGCACTTCACGAGCGTCAGCCTGTTTCACGTGATCGCTAAATTTACAGAGAGAACGTGTACATAAACATTCAGATTTCAAATATAAAGTAATCACCACGTGGGCCACGGGTGTTAGAAATGTCTTGGCCAAGCGATTAGCATTGCATTGCTGCGTTGTTTAATAAAAGGCATTTTTATCTGAGCAGTTTTTTTTTGCCATTGGCTTTCAACTACGTGCCCCTATCGGTCGGGAGGTGTGTTGCCATCCGATACACCGATATCAACTATAATAGGCGAGTGTGCTCCCGGTGTGCAACTGTGAGTTTTCTGAACGCACCCCGTTTCAGAAAAATTGCCGGGGCGCTCGGATAAACATGCCCTTTATTTAACAACGCAGAATAAAGCAATGCTAATCTCTGTACCAGGACATTTCTAACACCTGTGGCACACGTGGTGAGTACTTTATATTTGAAATCTGAATGTTTATGTACACATTCTCTCTGTAAATGTAGCGATCACGTGGAACAGGCGTAAGTTAAGCCATGACTGTCATGATGGTGACAGTCATGTTTCAGGGCTAATATAAACCAGCCTTATGTCTCAATCTGTGCTGGAGATGAGTGTATTGGTGCTATTTATATATAAGTGAGATCAAAGTGGGTATTTCTAGACCAGAATGATCTGGACTACATAGTTTCATCCAGTCAGTGTCAAAACCAATGGTCAGGTGACTTTATTTGTAGGCAGGTCTGGTCTACTAGTAGACAAGGCATCCATCTTGACACACATTACACAACTGGTGGCCACTGGCAGTGGCTCAGGGGTAGAGTGGCTGGATAGTGGATGGTAACCACAAGGTTGCCAGTTCGAACCCGGGCTCCTCCAGAGTTAGTGTCAAAGTGTCCTTGAGCAAGACACTGAACCCCTAATTGCTCCTGACGTGCTGGTTGGTGCCTTGCATGGTTTCCGTGTATATGAATGTGTTAATGTAAATGCACAATATGTAAAGCGCCTTGGATAAAGGTGCTATAAAAATGCGCCATTTACCAACCAACACAGACAAGAATAGACAAACATGATCAAGTTCTCAAGTGGTCAAATGATCAGGATAAAAAAAGAAATACACTGAAATAAGTTACCACTAGAATTAATTATGTACAATCAATGCAGGTGAAAACAAATAAATATTACTTCTATATTGCATCTGTACAAACATGTCTTGTTCATCCGAGTGATATGGCTTCTGGGAGTTATTTTTATACCGCTTTGTTCTATACGTCTTTGACTATAAACCTTCCATCCAGAAGTTAAGACGTTGAAAGATGAAAGTGAAAGCGCTTCCGACGATGTGAACCAATCGTTCATTAGATATCAAACGATATGCAGGAGGCCTCCTCGATGTAAATCATGTTTCCCAGGCCTGACAGCTTCTCTATATATGTATTTAAGTATGTTCCCCCGACTTGGCAGGAAAAGAGCGCGCTTTGGTCGCGGAGCCTTTGGCCTGCGTGCGAGAGTAAATCATTACTACAGCGCAATATATACACACAACACAACGGTTTTAATATACACGAGCCGGCAGGGTGATGTTGTAATCTGTGACTGTGATGTGTGTTGATGCTTGGCTTGCTTGCGTTAAGCTTGGTGGTCCAGCTGGACAGGCTCACTGAACGGCACACACTTGCTCGGCAGAGCGACCCTTCTGTCATTCTCAGTTCTCTGTTCATTCCTCAACATTATCTCTACTGTCAACGAGGGCCGGGCTGCAACACTTAATCGAACTGATTAAAGGTTTCGTGACATCAATTTGAATAAAATAATTGATTTGTGGGTGGATGGGGGATTTAATTTAGCTTATTTTATTTCTAATTACATTTTTAAATATTACGGAAATAGCCAATTGACATGTTGTGGGGGCAGTGGAGGGGTGGCTGTGTGAGGCAATGTAACCCAGGGCCGAAAGCAAGATAAACAGCTCATGACGTCAAATTGTCACTCTGCCTATAATTTGAGTCATATGTTTCACATTTTGTTTATCATTGCTTTGCAAAACAATGCAATTTACTGCTTTTTATATAGAAATAATAATAAATTAAGTTCAGCCTTTTGGCCCGGCCCTCCAAAATATTTTCTGTTTCTCATTTGGCCCCTTGGGAAAAATAATTGCCCACCCCTTGATCTATCTTGTTGTGGTTCCATTTCCAATGCCACCTCTACTCCATCCATCTTGTTGTGGTTCCATTTCCAATGCCACCTCTACTCCATCCATCTTGTTGTGGTTCCATTTCCAATGCCACCTCTACTCCATCCATCTTGTTCTGGTTCCATTTCCAATGCCACCTCTACTCCATCCATCTTGTTGTAGTTCCATTTCCAATGCCACCTCTACTCCATCCATCTTGTTGTAGTTCCATTTCCAATGCCACCTCTACTACATCCATCTTGTTGTAGTTCCATTTCCAATGCCACCTCTACTCCATCCATCTTGTTGTAGTTCCATTTCCAATGCCACCTCTACTCCATCCATCTTGTTGTAGTTCCATTTCCAATGCCACCTCTACTCCATCCATCTTGTTGTAGTTCCATTTCCAATGCCACCTCTACTCCATCCATCTTGTTGTAGTTCCATTTCCAATGCCACCTCTACTACATCCATCTTGTTGTAGTTCCATTTCCAATGCCACCTCTACTCCATCCATCTTGTTGTAGTTCCATTTCCAATGCCACCTCTACTCCATCTATATTGTTGTAGTTCCATTTCCAATGCCACCTCTACTCCATCCATCTTGTTGTAGTTCCATTTCCAATGCCACCTCTACTCCATCTATATTGTTGTAGTTCCATTTCCAATGCCACCTCTACTCCATCCATCTTGTTCTGGTTCCATTTCCAATGCCACCTCTACTCCATCCATCTTGTTGTAGTTCCATTTCCAATGCCACCTCTACTCCATCTATATTGTTGTAGTTCCATTTCCAATGCCACCTCTACTCCATCCATCTTGTTCTGGTTCCATTTCCAATGCCACCTGTACCATCTGTCTTGTTTTGACTGTTCAAAGAATCAAATCTCAACTTTACCCGGCGACTGCAGAGTCTGCAGTGCTAACAACTGTTGACGGCCACACCGGACAGACCGGAGCCAATACGTCTGTATACTCTGTAACGTGCAGCCAGTAAGCAGCCCAGTTTAAACACTCTCTTTCCGGCGGGCGCCGTGAAGGGCCCTTCACAATAAAGCGTCTCCCTTTACCTCCCAATGAACTATTTATACACTGCTTATTATTGACAGGAAATGTAGTCTTAGTCGCGGTAACTTAACAGCGTGTGTTTGTGGGAGAGCGAGCCAGAGAGAGGAAGAGAGAGAGTTTACAGTTTACTACCACGGCAGGAGCGGCCAACTAAATCTACTTTGATTTAGTTGATGCTGTCCTTATGACTGATTTTACACTTGCTGAAAATAGCCGATCTACAAGCCGATCTGCTATTTGCAGCACACAAACCAAGTGTAAAATTACTTCTACTGGATCTCTTGTCCACTAGTCCCTTCCTAACATTTTAGTTTATATTTGTTGACAAAATTGTCAATATATTTAGTCTCAGTTTAAGTCATCATAGCTTAGTTTTAATTTAGTTTCCATTTAGTTTTCGTCATTGAAAAAGGTAGTCGACGAAAACATTTTTGTCATAGTATTAGTCGGCGAAATCAACACGGGCGATGGATGTGTCAATGCAGAGCCGTGCAGAGTCTCTCAGAGGAGAGGACAGCTCACTCACACAGCAGACGCCTCATAGAGGGAGAACATCTGTGGATGCCATTCACACTCTGCAAGCTCAATGTGTCACACAGTGACACACACGCACGCATGCACGCACGCACGCCAGCTGCATGCTAACATGTTGACTGCGTTATAAATTAATCTTTAACTCCCTGCCCGTGTTTTCACTAACCTTTGAAGAATCGCAATTGTACCTCCATTTTCATGAGAAATAGTCTCATCGTGAAGCCACGGTCCACAGATGAGTATTCAGAGGCGTGTTGGTTTTGTCGACTAAAACTATGACGAAAAATGAAAACTAAGCTAAATGAACTAAATGAAAACTAAGCTACGATGACTAAAACTAAGACTAAATATAATAATAATAATAATAATACATTTTCTTTATAAGGCGCCTTTCAGGGCACTCAAGGTCGCCGTACAGGTTAAAAACAGTACAAGAACACAGTTAAAAGCAGAAAAAAAAACTAGGGCACAGCTTGCAGCAGAAGATATAGTGAGACTAAAATGTGGACTAGTGGACAAAAGATCCAGTATAAGTAAAAGACACAAGTCATTTTACACTTGTTTGTTTGCATGCGGAAAATAGCAGATCTACAAGCACACAACGCCTTGTGAGCTTGTAGATGAGCGTAAAATCAGCCATATACGATGGCATCAAGGCCTGCAAAAAGGCCTGACTAAAACAAATTTTATTCAAAAGTCTATGACAAAAACTAAACTAAAACATTGCTGCCAAAAGCAACAGTGATTCAGAGCGAGGGCTTTTGGATAAGGCCTAACTTATATATACTTACTTCCACAGAATCCACACGCACAGACGCATCACTCACCGAAAATAACTCATTTTCAGCAAGTGACGTGGTGCTCTCACGGCAGAGTATGCATTTCACCTCAGATCGCAGCCCCCCTAGCTGTGCAGCAGACTGCCACAGAGCCGCCGGGGCAAGAGCTGGCTCGGGAGGGGTTCTGACGGAGCGCTGGCGGAGCGTTGCAGGTGACAGGGCCATTTTTGGAGTATAGAGGGGCGAGCCGATGAGCTCATGGGCTGTGGAAATGCTGGTGGGTGTGTGTTGAGAGAGGGATACGGGGTGTGAAGGGGCTGTGGGGAAACAGGTGCCCTCGCTGTCCTCCACTGTCACACTATCTGCTTCGGAGAGGCTGTCACCACCAACCACCCCTCTCTGCCAGAGGAGCTCCCATCTGCCTGCCCTCTCAGCCCCCCCCGGCCCTGTGTGTGTGCATGCATGTGTGCCCCCCGGCCCTGTGTGCATGCACGTGCATGTGTGCCCCCCGGCCCTGTGTGTGTGTGCGCGTGCGTGCGCGTGGACAGTGCACACATACTTGTTGCTGCCTCATGCTGAATTGTTGTGCATGTCTGACAATACATCACTGTGAACCTTTTACAATTTACATGTTGTTGATTGTTGACTTTTAGGCTGTGTTACTTAATTCTAAGTCTTGTGTTCAGAACATGAAGACCTTTAGTGGCTCATAGTCCAAGACATGCACAACGTGCATCAGATATGGAGACCATGCTGAGATCATGAGTTTTTACGTCACAAGACTGCTCTGTTTTAAGCTTTTTCTGTGTGTGTGTGTGTGTGTGTGTGTGTGTGTGTGTGACTGTGTGTGTGACTGTGTGTGTGTGTGTGACTGTGTGTCTGTGACTGTGTGTGTGTGTGTGTGTGTGTGTGTGTGTGTGTGTGATTGCTCACCTTGTTAGTGGTGCAAAGGGAGAATGCTTGTCTGTTTCCTCGTTCAGTGAGAAATGAGATAGGCTGCTTCTCTCCAGCAGCCAGACCTATTAAATGCATGCACGCACGCGCACACACACACACACACACACACACACACACACACACACACACACACACACACACACACACACACACACACACACACACACACACACACACACACACACACACGTGTGCTCATGATGTTCTCTGTGCTGTCAGCTGTGAGCAATATTGGACATGGCCTTTGACGGACGACCAGCGGAGTACCTCTGGGATCGTACAACGGCACAATTAATTTGAAGAGGTGATTTTATTTGTGTTTTATGAGATAGGCATATAGGGCATCATAGTTGATTAACCAATGAATCAGTTGGTTTTATATTAATTTCCTGAAAAAATAGAAACCATATTTCTAGGGTGTACAAGATACAGGTGTCTCTGTCTCGTTTGCGACAGTCATATATTTCTGCTTCTAGCGGAAATGTAACTAATTCAGTAGCAGTAACCATAGCGTTTTCTCTCAGTCAGTTGATTCTTCATATCCATATGAGTGAAATGGCCGGGGTGACATTCTTATATGAGGCGATCCAAAATCCCCCTATGGGGTTTACAATGCAAATAAAAAGTACATGAACCCGTGTATTTGCGCCCTCTACCGATATCGACGTCAGACTTCGGTGCTCTATTACTCTGCTCTGCTTATAGAAGCCCAATAGGCCACAGCATAGTGTTGGTGTTATTCCTGTTTGTGTCTGATGGTCAAAGATATATCTGGATGTGGCTCACTGTTATGGCACACATACACTACAGTACATGCCGGTGTGTGTAGGCATGCGCACGTGCATACATTGTGTACATTGTGCTGACTGTTGACCTGTTGAAAGAATGGAAACAGGCTCCAGAGCCCGAGTTCAGTCAGGATGTGTGTGTGTGTGTGTGTGTCCATCTGCAACACGCTGCGTTGACGTAATGATGCTCCACCACTACCTACGTACGTGCGTGCGTGCGTACGTGCGTGCGTGCGTGCGTGCGTGCGTCCATGCGTCCATGTGCCTGTGTCCGCTTTTGTACAAGTGCGTGTTCTCGCTGCATGGGCCATATCCTGTAAAGGAGGTGTTTTTTGCAGTCACTGGAAAGACATGCTGGCATCCTGACAGTGTTGCCAATGAAGATTTATTACACCAGAGAGAGAGAGAGAGAGACAGAGAGAGACAGAGAGAGATAAGGGTGAGTAAATTATTAGGAGAGAAAGGAAAAGAAGCGAGGATAAAGGAAAGCATGGAAAAGGAGTGGGCGGCAGCATGAACTATAAGGATGTGGGGGTTAATGGGATTTGTATTGCTGAGGCGGAAAGCCCAGTCCTACGGTATATTTCTCAATTATAACATCAGAGATTCTCTTCCACGTGTGGAAAGCCACGCCTCGGGGCCTCAGGGGGTTGCATTAGTGGGAGACAGAACCCCGTCGTTGCCCTTTGAATGCTTTATAGCAGTTAAATGACCTTCGTCTGATGGGTGGCGGTGGCCTTCTAACTAACACTGCATGTCACGCGCTTTGTGCAAGCTGTGACCGAACAACCGTTCGCACCGTGATCATCACTGTTGCGTGTGCTCTATAAAGTTCCTACAGCAGCTGTGCTCTCTCTCTCTCTCTCTCTCTCTCTCTCTATTCGTGGCAGCGGAGTCTGACAGGCTGCATGGCGTTGCGTTTCACAGGGAATCCTCTGGTATTTCAGGGGCTTAATTTCAAAGCTGCTGAAGGTGGGTTTTGATTTGGCGCTCTCGACTCTTTAGTCGCTCCCTTCCTCCTCGTGTCCTCGAGCTTTAGTCGCTCCCTTCATCCTCGTCTCCGCGTATAATGGCATTTCTATCTCTGGCACCCCAATGTATATTGTAAAATCAATGTTAATTTAACCCTGAGAGTGTACAAAATGGAACCAAATGGACCTGCGAGGGTCCATTTGGTTCAATTTGTACACTCTCTGAGTAACAGACCCATAAGGGTCCATTTGGTTCCTAATTATCACTTAGCGGTGGTGTTCTACCATGCACACCACCGACGGCCCAGCACCGGCCTGCTGCTGCTGTGTGTTCTGCCTGGTAGTGCTTCACACCATGGTTCTCCACCGGCCTCACACCGGTCTGCTGCTGCTGTGTGTTCTGCCTGGTAGTGCTTCACACCATGGTTCTCCTCTCCACCGGCCTCACACCGGTCTGTGTTCTGCCTGGTAGTGCTTCACACCATGGTTCTCCACCGGCCCCACGCCGGTCTGTGTTCTGCCTGGTAGTGCTTCACACCATGGTTCTCCTCTCCACCGGCCTCACACCGGTCTGTGTTCTGCCTGGTAGTGCTTCACACCATGGTTCTCCACCGGCCTCACACCGGTCTGTGTTCTGCCTGGTAGTGTTTCACACCATGGTTCTCCACCGGCCTCACACCGGTCTGTGTTCTGCCTGGTAGTGTTTCACACCATGGTTCTCCACCGGCCCCACGCCGGTCTGCTGCTGCTGTGTGTTCTGCCTAGTGTTTCACACCATGGTGCGAGCACACCTCACCCTCACACCTCTCTCTCTCCGCTGTGAAAGGCGGGGATTGTGCCGTCTGCAAACCGCAGCTGCCCCCCCCCCCCTCCCCCCACCACCACCACGTCATGGAAAAGAAGAGCCTTTGATCTAACTGGAATAGCGGTGACCCTCACTCACACAGCACGCACACACTGGCTCTCTGCCTCACATCCGTATACACGCACGCACGTGCACGCACGCACGCGCATACACACTTTTCCCTGGTCCCTCTCCTGTTGGCTGTGTTTGCACAGGGCGGTATTCCCCAAGCGGATTAAAATATACCAAGGGGAACTTAACAGCGGTTGATTGGCAAAATCCCCCTGGCATGCAGGGAAGAGAGGAGACGGGAAGGAAACGGGCCAGAGTGGAACACCAAGGACGGGAAGAGTGAAATGTGAGGGAGAACTCTTTGCTCAGATTTGTTTCTTTGACATCTCTGGATATGGAATGTCAATGAGTAGAAAGAATGAAGTGTGTGTGTGTGTGTGTGTGTGTGTGTGTGTGTGTGTGTGTGTGTGTGTGTGTGTGTGTGTGTGTGTGTGTGTGTGTGTGTGTGTGTGTGTGTGTGTGTGTGTGTGTGTGTGTGTGTGTGTGTGTGTGTGTGTGTGTGTGTGTGTGTGTGTGCGTGCGTGCGTGTGCCCACTGCCAACTTGGCACCAGATAGTGTGTGTTTCAGTTTCACTAGTGCATGAGTACACAGTCTGGTAAACTATGTGTGACTGTGAAAAATACTGTATGCTGTAAAGGCCTGATTATTCTTTGTGCTTCTGCATAGCTGCTGCCAGGGTCCCTCGGACAAGCGGTTACACGGTTCTGTAATTTGCTAGAACCGGACACGGTTCTGTAATTTGCTAGAGCAACAGGGGCTGCTGCACACAATACGAGGCACGACATAATTATATGACCCCTTTTTTTGTTTAGAGACAGGGGGACTGAACAAACACTCTATACAGTAACAATTTCGTCACGGCATTTCACTGGCACTGGCCTCACCATCCCGCCTGCGGGCAAGATTGTGTTAATTTGACCTTGTGGCTGCACTGCAGGGGTCAATGTGTTATTGAGGCAACTATGTTATCGTTATGCCTATTATGGCCCTTAATGTCTGTCTGTCTGTCTGTCTGTCTGTCTGTCTGTCTCTGTCTCTGTCTCTGTCTCTGTCTCTGTCTCTGTCTCTGTCTCTGTCTCTGTCTCTGTCTCTGTCTCTGTCTCTGTCTCTCTCTCTGTCTCTCTCTCTGTCTAGCAGTTCCCCTATAGAGATAACATTGTTCCTCTGCATGGCAACTGTACCCTGGCCAAGGACCCCCTCCTCACTCAACCCTACATCTCCCTCATTCTTTGTCCTATTATGTCTTATTCTCGTGTGCCTCCTTGGTTCTCTCTTCTATGTAATGACTTATTGCTTGGTCTGGTCGGGCCCTCTCCTCTCCTCTCCTCTCCTCTCCTCTCCTCTCCTCTCCTCTCCTCTCCTCTCCTCTCCTCTCCCTGCTGTGTTCTGGACCCTCTCCTACATTATAATGATGCATACAGCTCCGTCCCACTGTTATACCTTCCTCCTCTGCTAATCAGCCTTTTCCATCCGCTGTCCCATTTCTTCTTCCCTCTCTCTCTCTCTCTCACTCTCTCTCATTGTGGTGCGATGCCATTGTGGGCTAGCCAAGGACGAGTCCGGGGGCCATGAGGGAACCATAGTGAATGAATGAATGGATGTGGAGCCAAGCCGCGAGGTGAGGCGAGGGAGGCGAGGCGAAGATGAATTGTGAGAACACACTGTAAGAGCTCTCGCTACTTAGAATGATCTGTAAATCTGTGCACTGGAAAAATCCTCATTTAAAGGGCTACTTCACCCCCTTTTGCCTCCAGATCTTATTTTAACTGTAATGCCGTGATTAAACCATCGTGATCCAGATCTCACTGGCTAGATTTCATTAACCTTTGAAGAGCCATTGCACCGATCGATCGCCTTGTTGCCTTGTTGCTACTCAATTTCCCATGCCTTTGCCCGCCTGTGGAAAGTCTGTATGACTTAAACCTTTTTAAAAACGTGGATTAAACAATGAAAACATAACTCGGGCAACTCGCAAACAGGAGGGAAAGTGACTACTGAACACGAGTTACACGAGTTCATTGACTGTAGAACAAAGTGTTAATAGGTTGGCTGCCCAGAACGGAGATCTCCGTCTTTTAATTGCTTTTTAATTGTTTGATATCGAGCAAGCGACCCGCTATAGTCTGAGCGTGTCTGTTGGGCAACTTTCGAAAACACTTCCGGTTTGTCCGTCAGCAAAAGTGTTCCCTCTCCATTATAGCGGACGGGAGGCATGATCTTCTAACGTTTATATCTCTGAATCTAAATCACAGATTACGATTCTAATCAAAACATTCGTTTTTGATGGCCCATCGCGGTCACCTCGCTAGTCGCTTTCGAATAATTCATGCCTCGAGTGTTTCGGTTAGATGCTATCTGCACAACAAAATGGAGTCACTAGCTGTGTCACCTTGAAAAGATTGTGCATCACTCAAAACTCAATCAAAACTCAGGATTTTACTATGTGGGAATGTTTTCAAAAATACCTTTCTCTTTCTCTTGCCCTCTCTCACTCCCTGGTTGAGATACGGTAACGGGACCGAGGGAATCCCAGGTCAGCGTGTCTGTCTGTCTGTCTGCTGAGCCTCACTCAGACACAGGGTGCTGCTGGAGGTCAGCGTGTCTGTCTGTCTGTCTGTCTGCTGAGCCCTCATGTCACTCAGACAAAGGGTGCTGCTGGAGGTCAGTGAGCAGCACATGGCCTCGTGCACTATTCTTGGTTTAGATGGCTTATGTCTGTCTGATATAGTTTGGTTGCATTTGATATGGCGGCATGTCCATATGCTCTCCGTTAAACCATCGAGACCTGGAACGCATGTGTGTCGCCTTAGCGATTTTAAACTTTAGCTGTTGAAAGATAGCAGATCTACAAGCTCGTAGCGTGGCACTCTGTGTCGTGCTATGAGCTTGTAGATCTGCTATTTAAAAAAAAACTTAAATGTATTGCAAATCTATGAATATACTGTATTTTCTTTCACAGCAAAGGTTTTTAACAAATGTCTTTGCTTAGGGGGGGGGGGGGGGGGTCCCTGGAACAACATGTGTTCAGATGGGGGGGGGGGGTCCACAGCCAATTACATGAATTTTTGGGGGGATCCTTGACATGAAATAGTTGGAGCACCAATGATATATACAGTAGAAACATTTTTTCATTTTTCTAAAATTTTGACATTTGTGGCATCTGGTCTCCAGTCTCAATGGGTTAAGCTCGCCCTGAGGATCGCCACCTACATTTAGCATACATCTGTCCTCTCGCTGCATGCGGGTCGTATCCAATGTCGGTGCCACGGGGGCACGTTGGCACGGCACGGCGTGGCACCGGGCTGTTTGGGGACCACTAGTGTGGCGTCCCACACGGGGCTGTTTGGGGACCACTAGTGTGGCGTCCCACACGGGGCTGTTTGGGGACCACTAGTGTGGCGTCCCACACGGGGCTGCCCTTTCTCCTTCTTTCTCCTACACTCTGCTGTGTTTTATTTCTACTGTGGTAAAACAGGTTGGACTGTGGTAATTACAGAGCACGGAGCCGCTGTAACTACAGCTTAGCTCCCTCTCCACCAGCTGCCCTCTGACACACGCACGCATGCACACACACACACACACACACACACACACACACACACACACAGATCATCAGACAGCCACCCAGATGAACCCTGCATACAGCTGTGTGTGTGTGTGTGTGTGTGTGTGTGTGTGTGTGTGTGTGTGCATGTGTGAGTGACTGTGCGTGTGTGTGCGCCAGGTGGTTGGGAGCACTAGCAGGTGTTTGCTCCCTGAAACATGCTGCCAAAGGCAGCTGGATTGTGCCACAGAAGTGTGTGTGTGTGTGTGTGTGTGTGTGTGTGTGTGTGTGTGTGTGTGTGTGTGTGCGTGTGTGTGTGTGAGGGTGCGCGCGCGGTAGAGCACCTGGACACAGCTGGAGTCTGTGTCAGCACAGTAGCCAATAGCGGAGCTGCGTCCTCCTTGTTAAATACTTAACATGTGACCCCTGCTCTTCAATGAATAACAGTGATTTGGGCTCCTTGACATGGAATAGTTTTGAGCACCACTAATATTGAAACCGTTTTTTTTTTTAACTGTTGATTTAGAAGACATTTGTCATGGGTTATTTGAGATAATCGCAATTATTTTTGCATCCTCATAATCGTTTCCACGTTGAAAAATGTCAACATCATTTTTTTTTAAATAGCACCTTGTTGTGAGCTTGTAGATCCACTATTACCGCTATTTTGTATACACGTTATGGTTAGTTAGTTATAACAAGTTATTTGCCCTCTGCCCTGTGCAATTTGTTTTTACGAAGCCTATACAAGGCAAACGGAAATACAAATTGTAACGTTCCATACAAAAAAACATCATTAATCATTAATCCCAATTATTTCTGTGACAATGAATTGTTAATTTAAATGTGGAATCGTGACAGCCCCTATACACATGTATCGCTGAAAAGGGCAGCGCTACCTATCCTTACCCATGCATGAGGAGTCCAAACTGCTTCTTTTCACCTGACGGGTTTGATAGTTTGATAGGTCTATGGGGTGAAGAGGGGTAGAGCCTTCGGTCTGATAGTTCTATGGGGTGAAGAGGGGTAGAGCCTTCGGTCTGATAGTTCTATGGGGTGAAGAGGGGTAGAGCCTTCGGTCTGATAGTTCTATGGGGTGAAGAGGGGTAGAGCCTTCGGTCTGATAGTTCTATGGGGTGAAGAGGGGCAGAGCCTTCGGTCTGATAGTTCTATGGGGTGAAGAGGGGTAGAGCCTTCGGTCTGATAGTTCTATGGGGTGAAGAGGGGTAGAGCCTTCGGTCTGATAGTTCTATGGGGTGAAAAGGGGCAGAGCCTTCGGTCTGATAGTTGTAGCGGGGTGAAGAGTAGAGCCTTCAGTCTGTCGCCCCTGCCCGTGCTTTTCTTTATGCAACTAGCAAGGCCAAAATAGCCCTCCATAGTGGCCTAAATATAATACCCCACACCCTGTTACCCTAAACGCGGAGGAGCGTACACACACACGCACGCACGCACACACAGCTCCATAGCTGCAGCCAAACAGCCGTGAGCGATATGATTCACCCTGTTCCTGACTGTCATCCAACTGCATCGGGGAGATGGTGATTAACATACTGGTGAACTTCTGGGAGCGTTTTTTTTTTTTGGCCGAACACACTAGACAACATTCTCATCTTGGGTTACTCTTGTCAGTCCACCCGACCCTTTAGACCTCGCTCTGCCCCTTCCAGTCCAAATAGTCCCCATGCCCTCTCCCTCCTCTCTCAGCAGCCACCTGGTCCCCTCTCACATGGCCCTGGGTGTCCTGCCAGTTTCCCAGGACAGCTGTGGAGAGGAGTGACCCGGAGAGGGGAGAGGCTCTAGCCTGCCATGCTGGCGCAGCCGTGAGGCCACACAGCCAGTCCCAGTTCTCTGGAAGAATGCAGCTCATGCTGTGCAGTATAGCAGCACTCTGCCACTTGTCTCGCCAACGCTCTTTATCCAATTTCATCCTGGCACCATCAGCCGTTTTTGAGTGGTGCAACCACTCCTATATAGACAGCTATGTGTGTCCCTGCAGCTGAGTCCTTGCATGGCTGGGTCTGAGCACGGAAATAGCATATTTTCACCACCAAGTCTCACTGTTGTGCAGCCTAACATACAGTACAGTACAGTACAGTACAGTACAGTACAGTACAGTACAGTACAGTACAGTACAGTACAGTACAGTACAGTACAGTACAGTACGTTCTTTTTATTTTAGCAGAAGTCGAGAGGCTGAGGGCAGTCTCATAGCTCTAATGCAGTCGGCAGCAACAGCATTAGGGCTATGGACCAGAGCTAAACCTGGCCCAGGCAACTGCACCGTCCGCAACCTAGGCTATATTGGGCAACTGGCGGCCCGGGGGCCACATGCGGCCCTTGTCCTTCAATTAATGTGGCCCGCAGGTTAATATCAGAATACTGATATATTATTGATTTCAGCTGTTACAATTCCAAACATGCAAACATGACCCATCAAAGTTGCCCACCCTGTAACATTTAGCACATACTGTACCAGAGACCCCAGATCATTATTAGAATGGCATTCATCCTTTGACATGGGTAGTGTTGTATATTTGGTCTGGCCGTATAATGTTTGTTATGTCTTGTGGCCGAATGAATCTCTGCCCATGAGGCTGGTATATGAGCCAGCCAGCTTTGTTCGTGGCGCTTCCCCACATTGCGGAGGGTTGTGTGAAGTGCGTGCGGGCCAACGACGTGCGTGTCACGGTTAATGCAGCCTCAAGGCCACAATGCATGTAGTCGGAGTGGTTAGCCTGCACCAGCCCAGGTTTTAGAGACATGGCCAAAGCATTTCCGGGGGTCCCCAGAACGTTGAGAACACCTGCCGGCTTAAAGCCCTAGTGTGGACACGTCTTTAGGTCCTTTTTTAATATAAAACGTGATCGCTAAAAATCTATTCTTTGACAGCGGCCGTTGCTATATTCAACGCCTTGCTCGTCCATCCTGTAGCTGTTTTGCTGCACGCAGCCGTTCATCTACGGCCCTGTCCTTTTGTTTTGATCAGAACGCGCATCTCGTTTTAGAATATCAACGCTTCTAAAGAGAGATCAGTCTTATTAGCGCAAGGTACTAATGGAAGATTTCACCTCCAGGTTTTTGGGGGGGAAATGGAAGGCAGGACTTTTCAGAGTAAAATCTGCCTCATCTGCATGGCACTCTTACACCTTTTTTCAGATTTTTTGTAAAGTGTGAGCCGACACTCCCAATCAGCCATCTAATAGAAGAGTTACGATATAGAGGCAGAAACCGAGCGCTCGAGCACTGTTCATGCAGCCTGGAAAGGGACAAGCTGGAGTTGGAAATACATTGTTTTCAACGAGGGCAGCGACAATAACAGCTATTTTGGGCATCTGTGCAGCATGACAACTGTTTTAAAGTACAATAACAACTAAAGTCTGTCTAATGTTTATGTTGTACGATTACTACAAAACAATCTAAAATATAGGGATTTAAGATCATTAAAGCTGCGCTGTTGTCTGGGTCCAATGCATGTCTGCCTACTTCTGGTCCAGGACTTGGCCCTGTTGGTTGTCCCCATTCTCAATATCAGTCTATGTAGAAGAGCCACCATTGAACTGAAGCCCCTTGAAGTGAACTGAGTTTTCGTAACTCTGTCTTAGTCTATGGCTCTGGAATCTCCAGGCTGTGAGGATGATGGGGCCTACAGTAGAGCACATAATGGGCAACTGGTGGCCCGGGGGCCACATGTGGCCCTGTCCTTCACTCAATGAGGCCCACAAGTTCATTCTTTCAGCTCCATTGCCGTAGATGTAGGTCAATTGAAGCCTATTTTTAATACTACGCTTAACGCCATTGCCGTTGATTAATGGCAATTGCGCTTTTATAGTGCATTCGATCGATCGAGCCATAATGCTACTTACGTTAGCATCTGGTAGCTAGCTGTTGTTGTCACAAGACTTGGGAGCCCATCTTAGATTATCGGCACCATAAGAATCCATTCTATCCGTTTCTTTCAATCTCCTATTCCTTGTCCCAGATGGCATTTCTTCGATGTGGAGCCCTCCAGTGCACCGGCATGGACCCGTATTGTAAACAACAGTTGAACGGGACCTGTTCAACTTCCTAGGATAATACTACTTCCGGTAGTCTAGAAAGTAGAGTTGTCCCGATCACGTTTTTTTGCTCCCGATCCGATCCCGATCATTTGAGTTTGAGTATCTGCCGATCCCGATATTTCCCGATCCGATCACTTTTTTTTGCTCCCGATACAATTCCGATCATTTCCGATAATTCTTCCCAATCAGATACATTTTGGCAATGCAGTAAGAAAAAAAAAGGGACTAAAACGGTTCCGAACTGCCGCCCCGTGTCCGAAACGGTTGAGAAATGACAGAGTTACTGTGTGCCGGTCCCTCTACTGTACCCTCTACTGTACTGTACTGGCACACACGAAATCATCATATACAGTTAATATGGGCATGTGTTTGTGTGCGTGTGTTAGGTTGCACACAGGTGGTGAAAAACAACCATGCCGTTTTCATGCTCATACCCAGCCAGCCAGGCAGGCACCCACACACATGCACCACTCAAAAAGTTTATTTATAGCATTATCTTTTATTCTTTTTTTAGCATATATTATTTTATTAGACATTTCTGCCTTTTCATTATTTAAAGGGGGGAAAAAAACCTTATATTGCTATTTTAATGTGCCTCATCATTATGTTCAAGGGAAAAATAATGCACCTATGCGCTCACACGTGGTGCAGAGTCGCAGCACATGCAGGGAGGAGAGGAGAGGAGAGCTCTCTGGGGAGAGGAGGGATTCACAGCAGAGTGCCGTGTCGTACAGAAACATTTACAAAAGTTTACAATAAAGATCTCTGCATGAGATATTATGCTTATATTATTAGAAGAAGGGTTTCTATCTACAGTCATGGATTGGACATAGAGTATTTTGTTGGGACTTTTCAGACGGAATATTCTTCTGCTCCGGGTGGACAGAGCAACAACAACGAGTTGTTTTTGCTCTCTCTCTCCCTTTTTAGCACTCAAACAGCGAGTGCAGATGCAGAAGCAGATCTGAACAAGACGGTGCTTAGAAGCCTGTTGATTCGAGTTTACTCCGCTGTGTGTGTCTCTGTGTATGACGATCAATAATTATTCCACCGAGTGGTCTTTGCGAGGGCTGGATTCTCCTCATCATCTCTCTCTCTCTCTCTCTCTCTCTCTCTCTCTGTGGTTCCTTCTTTTTAAAAGTCGCTTTAAGCGTCGGTTGTTTCAGTGCAGCCGCTGCCGCTTGTTGTCGTTAGCTTTCTGCTATTAGCCTACTAGCCACGCAAGTTACACGAACGTCGCCATTCGTCGCCCAATAGCAAATCTACAAGATCACAGCGCGTTGCGAAAGCAACTCTTTGTGAGCTTGCAGATCTGCTGTTTAGGGCCAACGTCACTGTCGTGCGCTAAGTTTTCCTAGGAGCAGCAGCAAGAGGCTGCTTCGAGAGGAGGATGTTTTGTTGTTATTAATTATGAACCAATCTGTATTAAAAAACAAAACTAAAGACTCGGGAGGATGACTTTAAGACTTATAGATGGTCACGTTTCTTCTGTAACGTTAAATACAATTAAGAAAAGATTTAATAAAAAAAAAAAAATATATATTTAATAAATAATTTTTTCCCGATCCCGATCTTTTGAAAATGACGTGATCGGGCCCGATCGATCGGGAGGCCGATCGATCGGGACATCCCTACTAGAAAGGTGGCAAAATAAGAGCTCGACTGGGAAAAATGCTGGAGTGAATTAGATCATTTTTCAATAAATCAAACGCAGCTTGCGGAGTCAGTTCAGTCAGTCAACCTCAAGGGAAGTTCTTGCCATGCTCAAAGGCCCTTACTATGCTCAAGGGGTTAACATGCTGCTTTACTATGTGGGAGTATACGTGTGTACAAGTCTCACACGTCATTCGCCGATGCGGCAGTCAGCTGACTAACTGGGCAGGCTACTTAAGCTCACTAGTCTCCATGCTCTTCCTGCCTTCCTCTGCTCATGGTTCCCAGCTGCATGTGATGTTTTCTCCCACCACCACCCCAGCACCACCGGTGGGCTCTGCTATCTATGCTCCCCATGGGGGGGTTATTGTTTATCTATCTCCCTGCTCTTATGTTTTATGTTGTTGCTAATCATGCCGAGCAGGGAGAATTCCAGCAGAGCCGAACGCCAAGTCAAATATCATATGCACACTTGTTACTCATGCTGCAATAAATATTGTTTAATCTATTCGTGAGTTGTCTGACTGAAATGCTAGCGGGCTATAAGTGTTAATATGGGATTACTGATATGTTATTGATAACAGCGGTTACAATTTCAAGCATGGAAACATGACCCGCTTTAATAAGTATAGCCTAGTTCAGTAGTAGTTTTCTCAGACGGGTGGCTGGCATCTCCCTTAGAGAGATAGACAGACGGGTGGCTGGCATCTCCCTTAGAGAGATAGACAGACGGGTGGCTGGCATCTCCCTTAGAGAGATAGACGGGTGGCTGGCATCTCCCTTAGAGAGATAGACGGGTGGCTGGCATCTCCCTTAGAGAGATAGGCGGAGAAGTTCAGTCACACGAGAGAGAGAGAGAGAGAGAGACTCTGAGTAGTCGCTGCTTCTTCGCCTGGAAAGGAGCCAGCTATAGGCTGTTCGTTCGTTTGTTGTTAATTCATGAAAAGTTTTGCTTTATTTTTTCAGGAATACATTTTTGGAAAATGTTTTCAAATAATAACAATTAAAAACCAAATGCATAAGAAACACAGCCTAAAAGGGGAGTTAGGGGACCCATACAATGTGTCCGTGACCCACAGACCCAGGTATTGGGGAACCACTGTGCCCCCCCCCCCCCTCCCCCCTCTCTCCCTGTGGTATTAGAAGGGGCCACATGTTCCTCTCCTCTCCTGGTGGTGTGAACCCCATGGCAGGCCCTGGCTCCAGCCTGACGCGAAGCCTGGGCCGTGTGTGTGTGTGTGTGTGTGTGTGCGTGGGCATGTCTGCATGCCTAAAAGTGGATGAGTTAGTTTGCACGGAAGAATGAGTATGTGTTTGTGTGTGTGTGTGTGTGTGTGTGTGTGTGTGTGTGTGTGTGCACGTGGGTGCCTGCATGCATTTTTATATTATGTGTGTTTGAGGCGCGCTTGCAGGCCGGCTGGGCGGGCGCTCACACAGTAACCTGATAGACACACACACACACACACACACACACACACACACACACACACACACACACACACACACACACACACACACACACACACACACACACACACACAAG
>NC_137862.1:42624615-42644615 GCF_963924005.1 Protomyctophum bolini | reverse complement strand
CTGTGAGTCATGAATGACTTTTTCATTGTGCTACTTTTACAACTTTTTTTCTTTCATCTTTTAAAGCTGTCTCTCTGTCTCTCTCTCTCCCCTTCCGAACAGTCCCCAGCGTGTGCACTCCCTCACCTCTGACCTCTGTGTGTCTGCCTACAGATACAGGAAGAGTGGCCACCTCAATATTACATTTATTTTTTTCCCCAAAATGTATAACAATAATAATAATACTTTGGAAAATTGTAATGTAAAGCATACTGTACATGATTTGAACATACACAGTATATCAGTATCAAACTACCTATACATTTAGACTTCAACCTTATCATTGTTTATTTAGTGAGTCGCTAGCCACAGGCTTTGACACCATTTGTACCACTTTGACTAATGTCAAAAGTTCAAGCATGTTCAAATCATGCATACTTAATAATACTTCAGACCTTTTTTCATGTGTGTGTGTGTGTGCGTGCGTGCGTGCGTGCACTCTTTTCTGCGTGAAAAATCAGTGAGGCTGTCAGGTTTTGTAAAGGTCCTGATTTCCTCTTGAGTAACATAAGCCCTTCTTACCGCCTGTTGTGGCTGCGGGTCAAAGACTGAGTGCAAGGGCAACACACACACACACACACACACACACACACACACACACACACACACACACACACACACACACACACACACACGGTAGAAAGTCATCTGTGTCTTATAAGCCACTATAGCAGTCTGAAGAACAAGGCATCCATGATTTAGCTGCAGTATAATCACAGAATAGTTTAAATGAGTTGAAACTTTAACAAGTCCTGTTTACCTATACCTGTTTCCCTGTGTACCTGTTTACCTATACCTCTGTACCATGTGTACCTGACTGTGTACCTGTTTACCTGTGTACCTGTTTACCTCTGTACCATGTGTACCTGACTGTGTACCTGTTTACCTGTTTACCGTGAAGGTACAGCAGCTCCAGTATACTCTCTTCTGGCTCATGGTCATTTCTTTCTTGCCGTGTTTTCCTTGCCTCACTTCATATTGCATTGTCCTGTGTAGTGCATATCAGGGCTTTAAGCAACTAGTCGACTAGTAAATCCACTAGTTGGTACTAGTTGACTCCCCCCCGCCCCCACGTTTTTGTAGGCCTCAAGATCAGCTAGAATGCCAGATTATGGTCACCAATGTACACAGTTTTTAAATGTACAAATGTTATTATTTTAATATTATTTATAATAGTATTGTTTTATATATTTTTTCTATCTTGTTTACATAATATAGGTGAACAACTAGGCAACTTTATAGTAAAAATGACTAGAAGTGAAAGCCCTAGTGCATATACACAATACAATGAATTACTGAATGAAGCTGTCCTCAAACCTTTTGGGCCGTACCCCCTCTTACCTCCTGACCTAGCTGGCGCACCCCCCAACGCTATAAGTCTTGTTGTATTTGGCCAAAAATGATACATGTTTAATATGATTATGGCAATTAATCACAGAATGTCGGTGCACTGAGAGACATGCAGCTGCTGTATACTCCTGTAGCTGCTCTATACATGCTCTTTACAGCAGTGGTTTACCAGATTTTGCCGTTAGTGTTAAATAACACCATAAAACTGCCATTACTCTTTTCATGTCACGCACCCCCTAAAGGGCGTCCGCGCACCACAGTTTGGGAACCCCTGCTCTATGGTGAACATTCCGCTTTCTGTTTTCTTGGCAACAGTAAAGGGAAATATGAATCTTCAGATCAGTATCAGATGCAACTAGATCTGGGCACAGGTCTCCACCAGGGCAGGTCAGGTTGTGGCCTCCTGGTGGCGCTATACTAGCCCAATGGATGGCAATTGGATGATTTGAGGCATTTTGTTCCAAAAAAGTGTTTTGCAAAAACCCACTTTTAAAAAAATATAATTATATATTTACCCAGGGAAGTTGCTGAGCACAGGTGCTCATTTTCAGCAACGCCCTGCACATAGAAACACACACATGCACACACACATTAAAACCTGGGAGCTGACCAGTACAACCACAGTCTTATACTGTTGGCCACTAAGCAGTTGGGGGTTCAGTGCCTTGCTCAAGGTCACTTCAGCAGTGTTGGGTGACTGATGACAATCACTTCCCCACCCAGATTTTTCCTGCCTGTCCAGGGAATCGAACCGGCAACCTTTCAGCAACCAGGGCGCTCCTCTGACCCTTAGGCCACCGCTGCCCATGTAAATTGAGGCATTTTGTTCGAAACGGCTCATTCCTGCAAACTTTGAAAGCCAATTATACTCCACAATGTTAACCCACTTAGACCTGAGGTGGATTCTAAATCCTTTCTGTTCATCACACCCGTCATTCTGGCCAATCACAATTTGTTTCCTCACTTTTGTCTTCAATGTTTGTGTTTACATACACAATACACAAAGCTGGACAGCGCCCCTCAAAAAACCCAAAAGAAAATCACACTTGTGTGAAGTGAGGGGTGCCTTTCATCACAATGATGACCTCTGATGATGTCAACAACATAATGACATTCCGTGCTCGGATGGACCGACGGACGGACAAAGCTGTGCATATCCGCAGCTGCACTGCTCAAATCTAAAACAAATATGTTGCGAGAGAGAGACAGAGGGGGGGGGGGGGGGGGGGATGGACAGAGGATAGATAGTCATGGACGAGGGATGGATGGATATAATGACAGACCGACAGACAGACAGACAATATTACCGTATATTGATAATATCTGATCTGCAGATCAGCCGGCCCGGGGTTTTATAAAGATGTCAGCGGCCAGTGGTGGGAA
The DNA here is from genome assembly GCF_963924005.1 of Protomyctophum bolini. Taxonomy (NCBI): domain Eukaryota; kingdom Metazoa; phylum Chordata; class Actinopteri; order Myctophiformes; family Myctophidae; genus Protomyctophum; species Protomyctophum bolini. The sequence goes on along the minus strand of NC_137862.1, from coordinate 42,641,843 downwards.
GTGTCCACCGCGCCAATCATTTTCCCCATGGGATGTTGTTGGAACGTTATTTTATAGACATCCCCTCCCCGAAAAACGGTTACATCAGTGTCTCCACTTCAAGCCCACTCTGATGCTAATCAGAGTGAAGAAAGTGCGAAGAGAGGGGATTCATTAACATGTCCATGTGCAGCATGATGGCTCCTTGATGAACTCCGAGCAGGAAGTGAACGGATCAGAGGTTATTTACGCACCATAGCAACCCCCGCTAATGAATATGTATATCTGCAAAGGTTAGACTCATTGGAATCGAGGTTGCTTCTGCTATACCATAAGTTACCTTTGTCAGATAGGTAATGCAGCGTTATAGGCTATACCCACCGGTGGAGATGGTTCTCATTCTTATTTAATGTATATACCTGTTGTTTCACTTAAAGCTTCCCTGTGTGATCTCATATTGAGACCGCTTAATAATTAGAGAATGATTTTGGAAGGCCGTCGGTCGACTCCTTTTTGCTTTGCGTCGCGTCGGTCCTGCCATCAATCTGTCGTTGTTTATTTTCGCAGTGAAAACTTCCTGTTTCTCTGATATGTTGGATCTCTTGCAGTGCGAGGGCATATATATAATTATATATATATCACAGAGATCTGCATGGCGCTGTTCACGCGTGTCCTCGTTGTTGTTTTGACATGAGACGTCTTTGTGAGGCAGCAGTGTGGTAAAAAAGCCTAGCAGTCCTGGAGCTTAACCCATTTTGACCTGAGATCAGATTTAAAAAAATGTCTTCTTCATCCTGACACGTTTTTTTTAAATAGCCGACCTACAAGCTCGTAGCACGCTATGAGCTTGTAGATCTGCTATTTTTCAATAGCTAAAGCATAACATAATGCTAACACCAAAAGGGGTTCCCGCCCCAAAATGGGTTAAGCCACAGAGGCCGACAGAAAGACAGACAAGGTCTGAAAAAAAAAGAAATAATAATGAGGTGTGCGCGCGTGCATGTGTGTCTGTGTGTGTGTGCGTGCACGCGCGACTGACGTGTGCGCGAGACAGAGAAGAATTGTGTGCAGACAAAACGGCATGGCGTTCACGTCGAGCCGCGCTGCAGATCTGTCGTCTCGGATCAAAGCGGCAGGCTTTCTTTTTCTTTTTTTTCCCCTCTCTCCTTTCTGTTATTTTTCTGCTGTTTCTTGGCTGAGTCAAAGTGAGCAGAGTGAGACCCATGAAGGCTCTGGCTTATATACCTGAGCCATGCATGCGGCCTGCATGTGTCCTGGCTGGGACTGTGCATGTGTGCGTGCGTGCGTGCATGCGTGCGTGCGTGGCCCAGGGTCCTGTTGGATCTCTGTGATAGGTTGTTAAAGTTGACGGACAGGCCTGCTTTACAAGCTGCTCTACATCAGCCCGCAGACATGCTCCAAACCGTGGGAACACAGACACGTGGTTGTGCGTGTGTGCGTGTGTGTGTGCGTGCGTGTGTGCGTGTGTGCGTGCGTGCGTGCGTGCGCGAGTGTGGTGCTAAGCTGGGCCTGCATGCTGACGACTATAGCGTTAACTTTCGGGCCACAAACCTCGTATCTCCATATCGTATTTTCCATGTTTATCTGTAAATTAATTCCCATCATCATCGTCATCATCATCATCATCAAAGTCAAGTCAAAGTCGTACGATTAGTCACACGTTACCGCAGTGATATTTGTTCTCCGCATTTGACCCATCTCTTGTAGCCGTGATCAGCAGCGTGCGCCGTGCTCTGGAATAATTAGTTGATTTGACCCCCAATCCAACCCATTGCTGCTGAGTGTCAAGCAGGGAGGCATTGGGTCCCATTTTTACAGTCTTTGGTATGACCCGGCCGGGGATCGAACCCCCGACCTCCCAGTTTCGGGGCGGACCGTCTTAACAACAAGGCCACTGTCTGGTATCATCATCATATACAGTACAAGAGTGTCGCACAAAAGTGGGCAAAAATAGCCGATCTACAAGCTCGGAACGCGTCGCCACAGCGGCGCGCTGCGAGCTTGCAGATCAGCTATTTTCGACACACCGCCCTCTGATGTTCTGATTCCGTGAGAGGCCGACGATGGCGTCAACTTCACCTCTCCCAGGGAAGGAAGGTTGAGAGAGAGATTGTGTATGTGTAGGATTGAGAGAGAGAGAGAGTGTGTGTGTGTGTGTGTGTGTGTGTGTGTGTGTGTGTGAGAGAGTCCCGGGTCACCTGAGGTCTGCACGGTGATCGTGGGGGTGCGTTCGTTCGTTCGTTGGACGCACACCAAGAGTTCCACATTAAGCGTCGTGTTGTGATGAGGAACAGCTTTGTTGTTGTTCTTCTTAAATCTGTAGCTTCACAGGATTATTGGACGATGAAACGAGTTTAAATGTGATACGTTGTTTTGACTATAGCTCTGATTCTCTATCTATCTATCTCTCTCTCCTCCATCGATGCCAAGAAGGAAATGTAGCTGCACTCTTGAAAACAAAGTATTTCATTGTGGGTTTGAGTGGATCAATCTAGTCACCTTAATTCAAGTGGCAGATGCCAATAGGTTTTATTTATTTATATTTAAATGACATATTTTAGGGGCATGTCATGTGGTCTACCTGCATCGCGATCTACCTTTTGGGCCTCCATTTTGACGATGGTGATGGAGAGCACTGCAGTTAGACAGTGCTCTCCATCACCAGATCACTGCAGTTAGACAGTGCTCTCCATCACCAGATCACTGCAGTTAGACAGTGCTCTCCATCACCAGATCACTGCAGTTAGACAGTGCTCTCCACCAGATCACTGCCGTTAGACAGTGCTCTCCACCAGATCACTGCAGTTAGACAGTGCTCTCCACCAGATCACTGCAGTTAGACAGTGCTCTCCACCAGATCACTGCCGTTAGACAGTGCTCTCCACCAGATCACTGCAGTTAGACAGCGCTCTCCATCACCAGATCACTGCAGTTAGACAGTGCTCTCCATCACCAGATCACTGCAGTTAGACAGTGCTCTGCTCTCCACCAGATCACTGCAGTTAGACAGTGCTCTCCATCACCAGATCACTGCAGTTAGACAGTGCTCTGCATCACCAGATCACTGCAGTTAGACAGTGCTCTCCATCACCAGATCACTGCAGTTAGACAGTGCTCTCCATCACCAGATCACTGCAGTTAGACAGTGCTCTCCATCACCAGATCACTGCAGTTAGACAGTGCTCTCCATCACCAGATCACTGCAGTTAGACAGTGCTCTCCACCAGGGCTCGACGCTTAGCATTTTTCCAAGTAGCACGTGTGCGCCTAAGTTGAAAAATCTAGTAGCACACAAATTATTTTAGGAGCACGATGAAAAATGATGTATTTTTAAGGGGCGCTAGCCCCTCCTATATACAGCCTTTGTCCCCACACATCTCAAAATGAGCCATTGACGATCAACAGAGAAATTTCGTCAAAATTCTGCTAAATATGACATAAATTAAACGCCATTGACATTGAAGGGAAAATGTATGTCATATGTAAACGATCAAATCAGCTAATTAATCACAGGCAACAGGCATTCTGATTGGCCAGTATGAGATGATATCTGATGTATGATGACAAGAGCGCCCCTCACTTAACATGGGTGTGATTTTTCTTTAATGAAGTGATATGAGGTAGGGGTGGAAATATGTCAAAATATTATATCACTATCTTTTCAGCAATAATCACAAAATAGTGATATTCATCATATCATTGTTATGTTTGTTTTCATATAATATATATAATCAATTTGTTTTATGCTAATACTTTGTAGATAGATCGATAGTAGCTCTGTTCCATTCCATACCTCTAATACGTGCAACACATTAGAGCTATGGACCAGAGCTAGATAGATAATATGTTGCTCATGGATGGATAGACAGGCTATCCGTTTTTATCCTGCTGTTCTATCATGTTAGTGTGACATTCAGACAGTGCAGAGGCTGCTCGATGGTGAATTAGTATTGTAACATTCTCCTTGGATTTGACTGACTGACTGATATTAATACGGTAATCCAGCCAGTTCGGTCATTCGCATTATCATTTACGCTGGGCACACGCTTTTGTAAGCAAACGCTAAACAAGGGTTGTTTTTGATAAACATCAATCCGTCCACTCCATGTGTGTGCGCGCGCGTGCGTGCACGGCTGCACGCTGTTTCACCCGCGTTTGGTTAAAAGTAAGATACGTTTGAACATTACAAACAAACTTTGCAAGCAATTCCTTCTGAATCTGTGCTATCATGCTAATGCTATCCCGTTGAGTTCGCTCTGACTGCCGCTGACAGGGAAGAGCACGGAGCAGCAACACAGGGAGGGGAGGGGAGGGGCGGTGGGAGCAAAGGGGACAGATCTTCAAATGAACGTTGTTAGCTTGTAGCTCTTCTCTTTTTGGCGAACGACACCGCCGTTCAGAAATATAAATGTAGGTATAGAACCACGACTATAGAATGTGCACTTGCTGTAGACAGAGACTTGTCTTTATCACGATTGAATGGTCAAATCCTGTAGTCGCACCTGTGCTACAAATTGAATTTTACAACTCGCACAGTGATATTTTTAGTCGCAAATGCGAGTACCTAGTCGCACTGTCGAGCCCTGCTCTCCACCAGATCACTGCAGTTAGACAGTGCTGTCCATCACCAGATCACTGCAGTTAGACAGTGCTCTGCATCACCAGATCACTGCAGTTAGACAGTGATCTCCATCACCAGATCACTGCAGTTAGACAGTGCTCTCCATCACCAGATCACTGCAGTTAGACAGTGCTCTCCATCACCAGATCACTGCAGTTAGACAGTGCTCTCCATCACCAGATCACTGCAGTTAGACAGTGCTCTCCATCACCAGATCACTGCAGTTAGACAGTGCTCTCCATCACCAGATCACTGCAGTTAGACAGTGCTCTCCACCAGATCACTGCAGTTAGACAGTGCTCTGCATCACCAGATCACTGCAGTTAGACAGTGCTCTCCATCACCAGATCACTGCAGTTAGACAGTGCTCTCCATCACCAGATCACTGCAGTTAGACAGTGCTCTGCATCACTAGATCACTGTAGTTAGACAGTGCTCTGCATCACCAGATCACTGCAGTTAGACAGTGCTCTGCATCACCAGATCACTGCAGTTAGACAGTGCTCTCCACCAGATCACTGCAGTTAGACAGTGCTGTCCATCACTAGATCACTGTAGTTAGACAGTGCTCTGCATCACCAGTTCACTGCAGTTAGACAGTGCTGTCCATCACCAGATCACTGCAGTTAGACAGTGCTGTCCATCACCAGATCACTGCAGTTAGACAGTGCTCTCCATCACCAGATCACTGCAGTTAGACAGTGCTCTGCATCACCAGAGCACTGCAGTTAGACAGTGCTCTCCATCACCAGATCACTGCAGTTAGACAGTGCTCTGCATCACCAGAGCACTGCAGTTAGACAGTGCTCTCCATCACCAGATCACTGCAGTTAGACAGTGCTCTGCATCACCAGATCACTGCAGTTAGACAGTGCTCTCCATCACCAGATCACTGCAGTTAGACAGTGCTCTGCATCACCAGAGCACTTCATTTAGACAGTGCTCTGCATCACCAGATCACTGGTTGAAAACCACTGTTCTAGAATATCTGTGTATTATTATAATTATTAGATTGCCAAGCCTGCAGGCTGTCACCTTATTGTAATTGCCAGGATTTTTCTTCATCTTCTGCCAAAAATATAGCAGTTCTGGCTTGTCGTCTTTTGCGAAACACGGCAATATGGTAGGGCCATGCCAAGCGCTGAAGACGCGAAGCCCACGGCAAGGGTGGCGCATAGCTCATGGACCGTTTGACCGTCAGCAATGGAACTTTGATATGCACACATGCGTCTCCTCATGCCGAACAGCTTTTGTGTTTTCTTTTACTTTTGACCTCTGACCTTTAGATTACCCGCCAATTTGAATTGTATGAATCTCCTCATGGGATCTGTGATCAAAATGCATGAAACTTGCTACATGCAAGCTTTGGACCAATATCTAAAAAACAAATGTGTCTCACTTTTGTTTCTAAGTTTATAAATGAAGCTTTTATGAGCCAATGAATATTGCAGTTTTATGAAAATTCTGTCACATGTTTATGAAACTTTAGGGGTTTCTAGAAAATGAAACCTTTGAACAGGCATAACTCATATTTGTTTCGCCAAAATCCATCTTAACACATGTGCCTTGACTCATGTGGAACACATCTGTCACTTTGACCAGTAAGATCCGCCCTCAGATTTTATGCCATTTTGAGTTTATACCTGATTTTCTGCTGGGATTTCTGAGCAATTTGCGTGAAGCATTTATGGACCATTATTTGAAATCCCACATGAAAAAATGAAGAGCCCATGAGCAATATTGCAGTTTTATGCATCCTTCCTCATCCATCCTTCCTCTTCGACGTCTCCCTTTTGACTTATATATACCTGTCCATTCAAACTCTAGACGGGCCTGCCCGCGACCCGTGCGTGTGACTGTGTGTGCAAGTACACACACAGCAAGCTTGCTGTAAGTGTGCATGAGTAGATTCTTCTCAAAGGCTCCATGTAGCTTTCAGGCAGCTCTCTCTCTCTTTCTCTCTCTCTCTCTCTCTCTCTCTCTCTCTCTCTTCTCCCTCCCACTTGGAGCGAAAGGGAAGTGTCTAATAAAAGGCGGGTGTAAGAGAGAGAGAGAGAGAGAGAGAGAGCCAGCCTTCCCTTGATTTCTCCAGGCTTGTGGGAGTGAGCGAGTGAGCGAGCGAGCGAGGCAGGAAGCGGGGAGAGAGGCCGTGCCAAGCCGGAGCTGAATTCCTGCCAAGAGTCTACTTGTTGTGCTCGTCTGGCTGGAGCCAGAGGCTGACCTTATTAGCTGGGAGGGCAGCAGTCTTATTAAAACACATCTGGCGCTCAGGGAGCTCCAAATAGTCCTCATATTGTCTTCCTGCTTTTTTTCCTCCTTTTTTTTGCTCCTGACCTTGCGTTACCTAGAAGGAATGCTGACGAGGACGGGCTTCACGCATCTGTTGAGAGTTTCAACCCGACAGGGTCCTTTCTCTCTCTCTCTCTCTCTCTCTCTCTCTCTCTCTCTCTCTCTCTCTCTCTCTCTCTCTCTCTCTGTCGCCTCCCCTTCCTCCCCCCCCCACCCCGCCCTCTCGCTGTCTTCGCTGGCGCCTGCACGGTAGCTCTCTGTGGGACCTGTTTTTCTTCCTCCCCCCTTTTTTCCCCTTCACCCCTCCCTCCCTCCCTCTCTGCACTACCCCCACCCCCCCTCCTCATGCCTCACAACCACTTCTCTCTCTCCAGCAACGCAATGTCCAAGAACCCCCCCCATTCCCCCTCCCCCCCTTTCTGCCAGGTTGGCGTGTTGATACAATTATTCCTGTGTGTATTTGTTTTACGAGGAGCTGTAACCTGGTACTGTTTAAATAGCGTTTTGCTGCTTATTTTAAAGTGTGAACGGTGCCGTGTCCCGCAGGCTGCTAGCCAGCCTTTATTGTGTTTTTTACTGTATGTAAGTCTTAATATACAGGGGGTCTGGGAAAGGGTCTCAGACACACACACACACACACACACACACTAAGCCGCATGTACCTGATCCTAAGCAGGCTGCTTGGTGGATGTAGCCTATACTGTTTTATTTTAAAGATGGGGGGGGGGGAGAGAGACAGGGGAGTGAACATGCAGCAAAGGTCGTCCATCGGGATCGGGATTCCAACACTTTACTCTGAATCTATACGTTGCCTCAGCGCAGTTCCATCAGAACGCCCTGCATGTTCCGTGCTCATTTCTGACTTCATCATGCAGCTCGTTTACAATTTTAACGCTTCTAAAGAGAGCTCATACTGTACCTACTAGCCTTTCTTCTAAAGAGAGCTCATACTGTACCTACTAGCCTTTCTACTAAAGAGAGCTCATACTGTACCTACTAGCCTTCTAAAGAGAGCTCATACTGTACCTACTAGCCTTCTAAAGAGAGCTCATACTGTACCTACTAGCCTTCTAAAGAGAGCTCATACTGTACCTACTAGCCTTCTAAAGAGAGCTCATACTGTACCTACTAGCCTTCTAAAGAGAGCTCATACTGTACCTACTAGCCTTCTAAAGAGAGCTCATACTGTACCTACTAGCCTTTCTTCTAAAGAGAGCTCATACTGTACCTACTAGCCTTCTAAAGAGAGCTCATACTGTACCTACTAGCCTTCTAAAGAGAGCTCATACTGTACCTACTAGCCTTCTAAAGAGAGCTCATACTGTACCTACTAGCCTTTCTTCTAAAGAGAGCTCATACTGTACCTACTAGCCTTTCCTGTACTACTAGGTTTGGGGGGGAGGGGAGGGGGGGGGGGGGGGGGGCTCCCTCATCCCCGGCACCGAAATTGTTAATTTTCATGGTGTTCATGTAGTGTACATGTAGTGTTCATGTAGTGTTCATGTAGTGTACATGTGGTGTTCATGTAGTGTTCATGTAGTGTTCATGTAGTGTACATGTAGTGTTCATGTGGTGTTCATGCATGTGGTTCTCTAACATCTTCATGTCAACTCAAGGACCCCCCTCTAGATTGATATGCATCTGACCCCCATTTGAAAAGAGCTCGTGGCAGTGACCCCCATGACAGAGCATTTGGTCAAGATCTGTCAACATTTTTCTAAAATAACAAAAGATGAGCTTGCATTGTGTCGTTCTCTGCTCAGTTCGCTGGAACCCCCTGAAAGACCCCCCCACTCCCCGACACCACTTTGAGCACAATTAGAGGCATGTGTCTGTGATTGTGATGATGTCACTGCAATTCAATTACCATCACACTTTCACAATAGATACATATAGTTAACCCATATAGACCTGAGACCAGATTCTACAAATCTTCAAATGTTTTCTGGAAAACCTATGTTTCTGTGTCAGTGGTGCTCAACCTTTTTCATGTCAAGGAGTCCCCCCCCAGAAATATCTGTATTTGGCCCCCATCTGAAAATATGATGTTCCAGGACCCCCTCCAGAAGCAAAGATTTGAGTTGAAAACGCTCTGAAAGAATATACTGTATATTCAAATATTTGCGCCAAATTGTCACGATATTTTAAAATAGCAGATCTACAGGCTCATATTGTGGCACTCGGTGCCGTGCTACGAGCTTGTAGATCTGCTATTGTTCAATAGCTAAAGTATAACATAATGCTTAAAACACCAAAAGGGGTTCCCGTCTTAACCCATTTTGGGAGGGATATATATATCTTTGAATATATATTCTTTAAATGTTTTTAACTCAAATCTTTTCTTCTGAGGGGTTCCATATTTTCAGATGGGGGTTGGTGGCCAATTACATATCATTTTTGGGGTTCAACGTCAGGCCTAAATGGGTTAATAACCCTGGAGCTGATGCATGTCATCACTGTAATAATAATAATAATACTTAAATAATTACTTTGTAAGAGCTGTAACTTATACTGTATATTCACCATGAACCGAGGCAGTAGAAAGTAGGGCTGTTAACAAATTTAATTGGAATATTGGTCTAAAACATTAGAGTGTGAATTACAGGTAGTATTCATATTTTTATTAATATTATTATTATTATTATTTCCACATTGAAAATGACTTGTTATTGTAAAAACATGCAGGATACCAGTAGAAAAGGGACATTGCGCGGCTTGCGCACGCTGCTCGGATCCAATAATAGCATATATTTAGTTTGTTGTGTGTACTGTGTGTAGTCAGTAGTGTGCCTGAGCGTGTGTGTGTGTGTGTGTGTGTGTTTCAGCGCTATTGCAGCTGTTCATAGTACTCCAAACATACATAGGGACACACGCGGCCAGTCATTGGAGCGTGTGTACACCGCTAAAAATGTACATACTCGAGTATAACAGTAAAAGCACCTCATAGTACTCGAGCTAAATGTACTTTGGCCCAGCGGCGGAGAGAGGAGGTGAGGAAGCAGGACAGATCAGGAGAGAGGAGGTGAGGAAGCAGGACAGATCAGGAGAGAGGAGGTGAGGAAGCAGGACAGATCAGGTGAGAGGAGGTGAGGAAACAGGACAGATCAGGAGGGAGGAGGTGAGGAAGCAGGACAGATCAGGAGGGAGGAGGTGAGGAAGCAGGACAGATCAGGAGAGAGGAGGTGAGGAAGCAGGACAGATCAGGAGAGAGGAGGTGAGGAGGTGAGGAAGCAGGACAGATCAGGAGAGAGGAGGTGAGGAGGTGAGGAAACAGGACAGATCAGGAGAGAGGAGGTGAGGAGGTGAGGAAGCAGGACAGATCAGGAGAGAGGAGGTGAGGAAGCAGGACAGATCAGGAGGGAGGAGGTGAGGAGGTGAGGAAGCAGGACAGATCAGGAGGGAGGAGGTGAGGAAGCAGGACAGATCAGGAGAGAGGAGGTGAGGAGGTGAGGAAGCAGGACAGATCAGGAGAGAGGAGGTGAGGAGGTGAGGAAACAGGACAGATCAGGAGAGAGGAGGTGAGGAGGTGAGGAAGCAGGACAGATCAAGAGAGAGGAGGTGAGGAAACAGGACAGATCAGGAGAGAGGAGGTGAGGAGGTGAGGAAGCAGGACAGATCAGGAGAGAGGAGGTGAGGAGGTGAGGAAGCAGGACAGATCAGGAGGGAGGAGGTGAGGAGGTGAGGAAGCAGGACAGATCAGAAGAGAGGAGGTGAGGAGGTGAGGAAGCAGGACAGATCAGGAGAGAGGAGGTGAGGAAACAGGACAGATCAGGAGAGAGGAGGTGAGGAGGTGAGGAAGCAGGACAGATCAGGAGGGAGGAGGTGAGGAGGTGAGGAAGCAGGACAGATCAGAAGAGAGGAGGTGAGGAGGTGAGGAAGCAGGACAGATCAGGAGAGAGGAGGTGAGGAAACAGGACAGATCAGGAGAGAGGAGGTGAGGAGGTGAGGAAGCAGGACAGATCAGGAGGGAGGAGGTGAGGAGGTGAGGAAGCAGGACAGATCAGGAGAGAGGAGGTGAGGAAGCAGGACAGATCAGGAGGGAGGAGGTGAGGAGGTGAGGAAACAGGACAGATCAGGAGGGAGGAGGTGAGGAGGTGAGGAAGCAGGACAGATCAGAAGAGAGGAGGTGAGGAGGTGAGGAAGCAGGACAGATCAGGAGAGAGGAGGTGAGGAAACAGGACAGATCAGGAGAGAGGAGGTGAGGAGGTGAGGAAGCAGGACAGATCAGGAGGGAGGAGGTGAGGAGGTGAGGAAGCAGGACAGATCAGGAGAGAGGAGGTGAGGAAGCAGGACAGATCAGGAGGGAGGAGGTGAGGAGGTGAGGAAACAGGACAGATCAGGAGGGAGGAGGTGAGGAGGTGAGGAAGCAGGACAGATCAGTGTTATGGCGTCAGATGTTGTGTTGATGTGTTGCTACGAGCCAAAGGGGATCATGGGAAAAGAGTGCTCTGAACCGAGGAACATCGGACGGGGATATCTGTTTCCATGAGCAAACAATGAGTGTTTACTGTGACACCACACGCACACACATACACACAGACTCACGCACGCACACACGCACGCACGTGCTACAACATCTGTTTGCTGATGGAGTCTGGACATAGTCATCTTACAACATCACTCACTGCCTCTCTCTCTCCTTTCTCTCCATCACCGCTGTTCTGGACATCCTGTGTGCGTGTGCGTGTGTGAGAGCAGGATGCTCTGCTCTGATTGGTGTTACAAACATCACTGTGTGTGCTGCCTGGGGAGGAACAGCATGAGATGGACACACACACACACACACACACACACACACACACACACTATATATATTCCTAGGACATCAAGATCTTAGGACAGTGATTTTAATAATGGCATTTACTATATTTAATGATATTTTAACCATGACCCTGAAGCCGAAATAGCTGATCTACAGTATACGCGTTGTGGCGCGATGCATTGAGAGAGAGAGAGAGCTTGTACTGTAGATCGTCTGCTTTTGGCCCTGTGACGCCACTGAGGGCAAAGAAGTTTAAGTTAAGCATAAGTAACAATTAGGGATAGGGATGGAGCTCAATAACCGATCCCTGCAAAAATCTGATAACAATTGAGTTCCCGTTATCAAGCCTGTTAACGAGCATAGCGGCCCATGACGTCATGTTTAAACAATCAAGACAAGAGGCGATAAAGAAATAAATCGAATCGCCCATGCTGGTACAAACATGTCGGCCTAAAAAATATATTATACCTGGCAACCAGTGATGCCCGGGTAAACAATATTACGTTTTTTAAGTGACGGTAGATGTATTCTCCAGTTACCTCTTCACTATTTTTTTCCAAAAGTTAAAACGGGCTATATGGACCAGAGCTACCCTGACCCTAACCTCAGTCTTAACCCTGACCCTAACCCCAGTCCTTAACCCTGACCCTAACCTCAGTCCTAACCCTGACCCTAACCTCAGTCTTAACCCTGACCCTAACCTCAGTCCTTAACCCTGACCCTAACCTCAGTCTTAACCCTGACCCTAACCTCAGTCCTTAACCCTGACCCTAACCCCAGTCCTTAACCCTGACCCTAACCTCAGTCCTTAACCCTGACCCTAACCCCAGTCCTTAACCCTGACCCTAACCCCAGTCCTAACCCTGACCCTAACCTCAGTCCTTAACCCTGACCCTAACCCCAGTCCTAACCCTGACCCTAACCTCAGTCCTATAACTCTGTTCCCCAAATCTGTTTAACAAGTGTTTCTCTTGTGAGGACCAGGAAAAGGGTCCCTCATGATGTCTATTTGTCAAATCCTTCTGTACTTGTGAAGACATTTGACCCTCACAGGTATAGTTAATAGAAGTGCACACACACAAACACACACGCACACACACACAGCCCGAACATGACCCCTCTGACAGAGCGAGAGAGAGAGAAACACAGTGAGAGAGAGAGAGAGGTGGAGCACAGCATCATGTCGTGTCACCACTGAACACAGCTGCTAGAGTGCTTATAGAGCCAAGGCTGACTGCCACCTTTTTCATCTGCCTATTAAACACACACACACACACACACACACACACACACACACACACACACACACACACACACACAGTCACACACACACACACACACACACACACACACACACACACACACACACACACACACACACACACACACACACACACAGTCACACACACACACACACACACACACACACACACACACACAGTGCCTCTGTTAAAAGTTTCACTTTATTGGCTCTTTGAGCTGTGAGTGAACTCTTATTGGCTCCATGTCTCTTTACATTCATGACGGCTCAGCTCCTGTGTGTGTGTGTGTGTGTGTGTGTGTGAGAGAGAGAGAGCATTGTGTATTCCTGTGTACTGTATATCTGCATCGAGTGATCTCGGTATACATAGAAATTGATTATTTGGAGATTCTGACTTTCAACATGCATTTTGTTTTGATTGTATCGTTCCACTTTATGCTTTGGCAAATTTGGTAAACGTATGTTCTCTCAATAAAGCTGCTTTGAATTGGAGAGAGAGAGAGAGAGAGAGAGAGAGAGAGAGAGAGAGAGAGAGTTAGTTGACCGGACAGACCCTGCTCTTCCTCCAGAGAGATTCCTTGCATTCCTGTACTTCCCTCCATGCCCACTACAAAGAGACCCATTCCCTAGGGCGCGCACACACATACACATACACAGTCACACACGCACACGCACACACACACACACACACACACAATACACACATGAGGCGCCTTCACAGTCACCTCAACCCACCTGAGCAGTGTTTATTTTGACAGCAAATTTGTGTTTTAGTTTTAATCATAGTCTTTTGAATAGTTTGCATTTAGTTTTAGTCACATTTTAGTCTCCTGGAATGTTTTAGTGTTAGTCTAGTTTTAGTCGACTAAATGTCATGATATTTTAGTCGACTAAAATGTGTTTTGTTGGGCCTTGATGTCGTCGTAATGGCCTCTGGGGGTCATAAGGTCAGGTAGGAAGAGGGCGTGGCTGGAGAACAGGAAGGAGAGGGCAGCAGGACAGCAGAGGGGAAATAGAGGTATGGTGCAGAGAGAGAGAGAGATGAGAGAGAGACACACAGAGAGAGAGAGATTTATTTCCTATTTATATCCAATATCTATTTGTAAATACATTGTTTTATTTTGATTGTCTAAGTTCCACTTCTGCTTTGGCAATGTAAACGTACGTTTTCTCATGCCAATAATGCTGCTTTGAATTGAATTGAAATTTGAATTGAGAGAGAGAGAGAGAGAGAGAGAGAGAGAGAGAGAGGTCTCGTCCTCTCCTTTGGCAGAGTACACAACAGAGCTTCCTGTCCTTGCTCTCGGTGTCTCTTCCTGTCGTCGTCCTTGAAGACTATAGCCTTGCATAGCCAGACAACTATTCCACAATCTATAGAGAGTCTGGAACTACACCTCCCACAATCTATAGAGAGTCTGGAACTACACCTCCCACAATCTATAGAGAGTCTGGAACTACACCTCCCACAATCTCTATAGAGTCTGGAACTACACCTCCAACAATCTCTATAGAGTCTGGAACTACACCTCCAACAATCTCTATAGAGTCTGGAACTACACCTCCCCAAATCTCTATAGAGTCTGGAACTACACCTCCCACAATCTATAGAGAGTCTGGAACTACACCTCCCCAAATCTCTAGAGTCTGGAACTACACCTCCAACAATCTCTATAGAGTCTGGAACTACACCTCCCCAAATCTCACTAATCTGTTCCGTGTACAAAAATATATTTTCTTTACATTTAATTTTTTTACCATTTCTGCTAAGCAGCAAGCTATATTATGCTTACATGATTTTAATTTATATTAGGAAATGTAACTATTCTGTCCGTATCGGATCACTCCATGATGTCTCCCTTAGGCTAGGGCACTCCATGATGTCTCCTTGTCCCTGAGGCTAGGGCACTCCATGATGTCTCCTTGTCCCTGAGGCTAGGGCACTCCATGATGTCTCCTTAGGCTAGGGCACTCCATGATGTCTCCTTGTCCCTGAGGCTAGGGCACTCCATGATGTCTCCTTGTCCCTGAGGCTAGGGCACTCCATGATGTCTCCTTGTCCCTGAGGCTAGGGCACTCCATGATGTCTCCTTAGGCTAGGGCACTCCATGATGTCTCCTTGTCCCTTAGGCTAGGGCACTCCATGATGTCTCCTTAGGCTAGGGCACTCCATGATGTCTCCTTAGGCTAGGGCACTCCATGATGTCTCCTTAGGCTAGGGCACTCCATGATGTCTCCTTGTCCCTTAGGCTAGGGCACTCCATGATGTCTCCTTAGGCTAGGGCACTCCATGATGTCTCCTTGTCCCTTAGGCTAGGGCACTCCATGATGTCTCCTTAGGCTAGGGCACTCCATGATGTCTCCTTAGGCTAGGGCACTCCATGATGTCTCCTTAGGCTAGGGCACTCCATGATGTCTCCCGTGGCTCAAGTTCACTAGAGACGTGAGGCCCCTCCGTGACTGCCGGGGTCTCAAAGGGCCACAGCCCACCAACCCCCCCAACCCTGTCTCCCCCCCCCCCCCCCCCCCCACCGTCCCCGTCTCCCGTACCGGAAAAACCAACGCTCCCCATTCTGCTGTTCTCATTTGGACTGGTTTCCACTGTAACATATACACGTGTGTGTATTTACACTATGTATTCAGGCGTGTGTGTGTGTGTGTGTGTGTGTGTGTGTGTGTGTGTGTGTGTGTGTGTGTGTGTGTGTGTGTGTGTGTGTGTGCGTGCGCGCGGCAGCCAGGTCTTCAGCGTGGGAGCAGCTGTTCTGAGCTGTGCTGGCCACACACACACATGGGTCTGATTAGCACTCAGCGACTCCCCTCCCTCACACACTACACACACACTACACACACACGCACACACACTACCCCCTCCTCCTTTTCAGCGGGGGCCGCGGCATGCTGGCGGCACCAATAATTTTAATGCCTCGTCTGAGTCTGCCAGGAGCGTGCACACACACACACACACACACACACACACACACACACTGAGACAGTCAGAGTCTTGCCAGGAGCAGGAGCGCTCAACACTCATGCCTTGATCCCCCCCCCCCCCCCTCTCTCTCCATCTCTCTCTTTCCTCTCTTCCTTTCCTCTCTTTTTATTCTCTCCCTCTGTCTGTCTGTCTGTCTGTCTGTCTGTCTGTCTGTCTGTCTGTCTGTCTGTCTGTCTGTCTGTCTGTCTGTCTGTCGGTCGAGGTGTAGCCCACATGGAACAGATAAGAGCAGAGAGAGAGGTAGAATGAATGAGAAGGTAAGACAGAGGTGCGTGTGTGTGTGCGCGTGTGGGGGGAGACGGTGTGAAGAAAACAGATTGATGGGTGAGACATGAGAACAACTGGGGTTTCCGACAGGGGCAGCGCAGGAGGTGTGGGGGGGGGCTGATGAAACACAGCGGGAGAGAGACCACAGATTGACCCTGAGAGAGAAGAGAGAGAGAGAGAGGAGGAAGGGGAGAGAGAGAGAGAGAGAGAGAGAGAGAGAGAGAGAGAGAGGAAGGGGAGAGAATGAGAGAGAGGAGGAGGAAGAGAGAGAGAGAGAGAGAGAGAGAGAGAGAGAGAGAGAGGAGGAAGGGGAGAGAATGAGAGAGAGAGGAGGAAGGCGAGAGAGAGAGAGAGAGAGAGAGAGAGAGAGTGCAAAGAAAAGAAAGGGATTGAAGCGGATGACATGTGGGGGGGGGGGTGGAGGTTGGATAAACAGACCCAGCCATGACTCATCTATCTGGCTCCACTACCACTTACTGTATACCAGGGAAGTGTGTGTGTGTCTGTGTGTGTGCGTGTGTGTGTGTGTGTGCGTGCGTGCATGCATGCGTGCGTACTTGCGTGCGTGCGTACTTGCGTGCGTGCGTCTTTGTATAAAATATCCTCTTTCGTGGTACACATCTTGCAGATGGAGTCGTTATGCTTTAAGATGCATCAGGAACAAACACTGAGGAGTGTAGAATATCTTTACCCTTAATGTCCGCCTGATCCTGGATGGAACCCACTGCCCTCCCTGCTGCCATCCTCTCTCTCTCTCTCTCTCTCTCTCTCTCTCTGTTTCTCTGTCTCTCTCTCTCTCTCTCTCTCTCTCTCTCTCTCTCTCTCTCTCTCTGTTTCTCTGTCTCTCTCTCTCTCTCTCTCTCTCTCTCTCTCTCTCTGTCTCTGTCTCTCTCTCTCTCTCTCTCTCTCTCTCTCTCTCTCTCTCTCTCTCTCTCTCTCTCTCTCTCTCTCTCTCTGTTTCTCTGTCTCTCTCTCTGTTTCTCTCTCTCTCTCTCTCTCTCTCTCTCTCTCTCTCTCTCTCTCTTCTCTCTCTCTCTCT
>NC_137862.1:42604615-42617115 GCF_963924005.1 Protomyctophum bolini | reverse complement strand
CTCATCCCCTGGTTCCAAAATAAATAGATCAATATAATAGATCATAAAAAGATCAACATCGATCTGCTATTTTCAGAAGGTTTCTTTTCTTTATTTTTTACTTTTTTATGTATTTTTTTCCCCATTTTGTTTTGGTTTAATCAGATAAATAATTGTAGCGGAGAAGTGGTGGAGTAGAAGTAAGAAGTACTGAAAATTGCAAATATCTGAAAATTATATAGCTGCTATAAGCAATAATATGTCAAAATATTAATGACCTTTGCCAACTCTTCGCACAGTGCATGTGCGTGATGTGCGTGCGTGGCGTGTGCGTGCGCGTGTGTGCGTGTCAATGTGTTTACCCCGTAGTGTAGAAAGCCAACACCGGGCTGTAATCAGAGCCGCACAGAGAGGATCACAACAGCCGTGTCCCCCCCCCCCCCCCCCCCCCTCATTATGGCTCCCTCGGATCACCTTCACCTCCACATATACGTGCGTGTGCATGCGTGTGTGTGTGTGTGTGTGTGTGTCTGCTTGTGTGTGTGTGTGTGTGTGTGTGTGTGTGTGTGTGTGTGTGAGCTTTGTGTGGAGGGTTCCGCATTGATTGTTTGGCTCAGGAGGAGGAGGCACTCTGAGGTCCAGGGAGATCCGGTGACTGACTGACTGACTGCCTGTCTGGCAGATGGGGAGAGTCCACAACAAAGACACACACACACACACACACACACCATCTTTCATTACGGCATCATAGACTCCCTTTAACTCAGCGGTTCCCAAAGTTCAGGGGTGTCCCTGTAGGGAGTTCCAGGGGGTCTCCAGCATAACTCATTTAGACACGAGGCCGATTCTAAAAACAAATTGTACGCGAATGGTTCACAAGCATCATATGAATTGTGATCAATTGCGTGGTATGGTCTCACCTCGGGATGTCTGCCTTGTTTCGAGGCCTTTGAGGTGCTATGGTACCATGAGGCGCAACATGCATAGTCACCCTTACGGGTGTGGATTCCACTGTGTAAGAAAGAAGGCCCTGTTACATTCATAAACAGTTTGCTTGTCCCAAAGTTATGGGACGTTATTGAGTGGACTCAGGACTGCTGCACCTCTCTGTGACCACCTCTCTCTCTCTCTCTTCCATCTGTCTTTCTCGCTTTCCTTTCTATTATTGCGTTATGCTCTCCTGCTAACCTCCCCTCTTGCTTTTATGGAGCTCGCTAACGAGACAGTGACAGATTACTCCAAACCACACTGGCTGCACCAACTCTCTCTCTCTCTCTCTCTCTCTCTCTCTCTCTCTCTCTCTCTCTCTCTCTCTCTCTCTCTCTCTCATTCAAAAGTGCTAGGATGAGGCAAAAGCCTCTAGCTGTGTAAGATACAATAACACATTTAGAACATGATTGTAAACAAGACACATAGAATATAGACTATAATGTAAAAATAAGATAAAAAAAAAAAAAAACTACAACATGAATACTTGGTATCTACCATAAGATATGATTAGAGAAAAGAAGAGATACAAAACAATCATTAAGTGATCTGGTCAATTAAATACAGTAAGTCTAAGCTTATATATATATATAATATGTATAACAGTATTATTGTCAACTGTTTGTGTAAAGCACTTTGTAACCTCGTTTTGAAAGGTGCTATATAAATAAAGGTTTATTATTATTATTATTATTATTATTATTATTATTATTATTATATGTTTAAAATTATTTAATGAAGTAGAATTGGATGACATTACAGTATAGCTGTTCCATAGCTCTCTTGTCTCCCTCTCTCTCTCTCTCTGTACAAATGGAGTGTACAAATGGAACCAAATGGTCCATTTGGTTCCAAATGGTCCTTATTGGTACAGACCAATAAGGGTCCATTTAGTTCCAAATTATAATTTAGTTGGGGATCCCCTGGAACTCATGTGGTTGCACGCATTTATGTTTGGATGCAGCTGGTAAATTTGGAGTGGAACGGTCCATTCCTCGGTAACGTCGGGGGGGGTGCTCTTTTTTCCGTATATCGTTCTTTATACCTAGTGTATTATTTGTTTATAGTTTTGTTTGTCACATAAAGACCTCATCCTGTTTTGAGTCAGCTACATGTGTATAGCAGCTTAACTTGCCAAACACTGCAGATAACAACTAGATAAAGTGGCACAGGTCTCCTGGCAGGTCAGGTTGTGGCCTCCTGGTGGTGCTATAATTGGCCAATGTGAAAAGGGTGCAATTTCTTCTTATATGCCTTGGATGGCAATTGGATGATTTGAGGCATTTTGTTCCAAAAATGTGTTTAGCAAATATCCACCTGTTGGTGGTGCTATAACAGGCCAATGTGAAAAGGGTGGGATATATTCCTCAGTAAGAAAGTCAGAGAACGGGCCAATCTTGCAAACTTTAAAAGCCAATCTTAGCCAATTCGGATGGAATATGAAAGATCGGACAGATCCGTCTTGAACACATGATACTGTGTAACGATTTGTGGGTTTTTTGGACAGAATCTAGAGGAGTAATATAAAAAAAATAGTTTTTCAAATGTCGGCCTCCTGGTGGCGCTATAACAGGCCGTTCTGGAAAATTTGGGGCAGAGTTTCATCGTTGGCATCCAGGGAGTGTGTGTGCAAAATTTGGCATTGACCGTTTAACGGTGCCCGAGATTAACTGGTAACAGACGGACGGATGGACACACACACGGACACACACACACACACACACACACACACACACACACACACACACACACACATGGGAGTGCAAAACAACAAAAAGTGGTCAATGCTTAATGTACCCTTTTCCCTTTTGACAATCGGACAAACTAAAGTCGTCCATTTCAACAGTCCAAATACCACAAATACTCCACAAATGTACTTTATTAGTACAGTACTCAAGTAAATGTACCGTTCCACAACACCCTCGCCCACCCCCATGCTAAATGTCCTATTTATTGGTGATGGTGTGGCCCATGCACCCGCCTGCTCATGGGCCTGTGGCCCACCCATCATGGCCTGGTGGCTGATCTGGCTCGCCTGTGGCCCACCCATCTGGCCCTCCAGTGGCCCACCCATACTGCCCTCCAGTTGCCCACCCATCCTGCCCTCCAGTGGCCTACTCATATGGCCCACCCATCCTGCCCTCCAGTGGCCCACCCAGCTGACCCGCATGTGGCCCACCCGTATGGCCCGCATGTGGCCCACCCATCTGGCCTGTCTATGGTCCACCCATCTGGCCCATACATTTGACCCACCTGTGGCCCACCCATCGGTCCAGCATGTGGCCCATCCATATGGACCGGCTGTGGCCCACCAATCCGTCCTGCCTGTGGCCCATCCATTCTTCCAGTCTGTGACCAACCCATCCATCTCGCCTGTGGTCCACCCATATGTCCCGCATGTGGCCCACCCATCTGGACCGACTGTGGCCCACCCATTTGGACAACATGTGGCCCACCCATCCAGTCCGCCTGTGACCCACCCATCTGGCCCGCCTGTGGCCCACTCATCCGGTCTGTCTGTGGCCCACCCATCTGGCCTGCCTGTGGTCCACCCATCTGGCCTGCATGTGGCCCACCCACCTTGCTGACTGTGGCCCACCCATCTGGCCCGCCTGTGGTCCACCCATCTGACCTGCATGTGGGCCCACCCATGTGGCCCACCCACCTTGCCGACTGTTGCCCACCCATCTGGCCCGCCTGTGGCCCACCCATCTGGTCTGTCTGTGGCCCACCCATCTCGCCCGCCTATGGCCCACCCATCTGGACCGCCTGTGGCCCACCCATCTGGCCAGCCTGTGGCCCAGTGCTGTCTGCGTGGCTCAGAGTGCACATTCATTATCTAATCTCCATCTATGTTTAATTTACAGCCTCGCTGATGCTGCCATATGCTGCTCCTTTTGTCTCCGCTCGTTAACACGCACACACGCACGCGTGAACGCAGCAGCTCTCTCTCGCATTAAAAAAGCAAAACATAAACAAACGCACCGAAGAAAGTCACCACTTGTGTGTGTGTGAGTGTGTGTGTGTGTGTGTGTGTGTGTGTGTGTGTGTGTGTGTGTGTGTGTGAGAGAGAGAGAGAGAGAGAGAGAGCTGTACATCATACAGCAGTGTGGTGGTTTCCTGACCAGAGGTGAGGGAGACACACACACACACACACGGCTCTGTTCTCTGGACACTGTCACATCCTGACTGACTGGTCATCTAACATTGTGTGTGTGTGTGTGTGTGTGTGTGTTCGCCCGCACACACGCACGTGTTGTCCTTTTTCTGGGGTTATTCATTTTTTGCACCTTCTGTTTCTGTCAAATGCGGAGATCCTTCCAGACCCAAAACCTCAGGATACATCACTGAGGATACGTCCCAGGTGCATCCATGCAATGTATTTTTTAGTTAGGTAAGGAAAGTTTATGCATGTACCATGTGTATACTATGTAAAGTCTTCATTTCCATTTTCCCAGCCATTCAGTTGCATATATATATATATATATATATATGTTTATTTTATTTTATTATTATTATTATTATTTTCTTTTAAATTTATTTATTTAAATAATTTGGGGACCCCCAAAATAACACACACACACACACACATGCACATGCACACACTCCCTGTCTGCCTGCTGCATGTCTTCACACAGCCAGAGCTTGTTCCGTGTGTGTGTGTGTGTGTGTGTGTGTGTGTGTGTGTGTGTGTGTGTGTGTGCGTGCGGTTAGCAGGGTTTTTCTCTGGCTCCAGAGGCCCTGGCCAACTTAGCGGTGAGGTTTGGCTTACGTCTCTCAACACTGCACACAAAGGCGGACTCAGAAACACACGCGAACGCACACACGCACTCCTGCACATGCACACGCACACGCCTTCTCTCTCTCCCCCTCTCTATTTATCAGACATACACATGGACACTTTATATTTCTCTCTCTCTCTCCATTCAGTTTCAGTCTGGTGCCGTCATCTCCACTTTTTCCTCTCCTCTCCTCTCCTCTCCTCTCCTCTCCTCTCCTCTCCTCTCCTCTCCTCAACAGTGGTGTAAAGCAGTGGCCCCTAACGTTTTTCATGGATCCCCAAATTTACACTAATTAGCCTGCGAAAAAAAGATATGCCAGGAACCCTCATGAGAGAAGATTTGTACACGGCTCGAGCAGTGATTCTCAACCCGTTTAATTTCGAGGACCCCCCAGTTAACTCAATTAGGCTACGGTCCCCTATTTCAGGGCATTTCTCTGGGACCTCCAATTTATATTGTAAAATCAACGTTAATTTAACTCTGAGAGTGTACAAATGGGTCCGTTTGGTTCCATTTGTACACTCTTTTCCATGTTCCATGTTCATGCATGTTTCCCATGTTCCACTTGTACACTCACATTATGTACACTCTGGGTTACAGACCCATGAGGGTCCATTTGGTTCTTATAACTATCATTTAGCTGAGGACCCCCTGGAACTCCCTCAAGGACCCCTGGGGGTCCCCGGACTCCACTTTGGGAACCACTGGTGTAAAGCAACTATAAGTATACATTCATCAAGTACTCAAGTAGTGGAGGTATTCTTTACTTAACTCAAGTTTTTCCCAATGATCAGTACTTCCACTGCAGTATCTCAGAATATATTGTATTCTTTACTCCACTTTGACAACTTTTGTTACTACTAGGCTATATTTACTACAAAACATACATTATCCACTTCAGCCCTATATAGGCCCATAATGTGTTTCGGCCATTTGGAAATAGCCAATCTACAAGCTCACACTCACATCAATCTACAAGCTCACACTCACATCGCATTAGATCTACAAGCTCACACTCACATCAATCTACAAGCTCACACTCACATCGCATTAGATCTACAAGCTCACACTCACATCGCATTAGATCTGCTAGTTTGGGAGTCTGTGTCTACTTCTAAAAATCTAAGACACACATTGATTAAGGCCGTAAATCAGTACACATGTTGCAGAGTGAGGAGCAATCGGTCTCGTTAATAAAGAGAGAGAGAGAGAGAGAGAGAACATGTCGGACGGTGAGAGGAAGAGGTAGGGTGTTTTAATGTGGTCAAAGAGGCTCCGCTGTGCAACTGGTGCTTTGACATGTGGGGTCAGATCGACATGGAATGAATTATGTACTTCCCATATAAGGAGCATGTCTTGAGTGTACAGGGTTTGATGAGGTCAGATCAACATATGGAATGTCAGCTCTATGCAGTATATGGAGGTCTCAGCGGTTTCCCGACAAAACGGCTTCCAAGATAGGATTTAGAAGACATTTATTTTAGTATCGGTCTCAGGTCTAAATGCATTACTTGTGGCACTTTGTCGTTTTCTTGACACTCACTCTGTCATGTTTTGGCTATAGAGTTCATGCCACTTCCTCCCATCCTGTACTTTGTAAGTTGCTCTTGGAAAAGAGCTTCTGCTAAATGCCTTGTTGCATTTTCGTCAATGTGTCTTTGTTTGTGCCCTCGCGCAACATTATGTATTAATTTTCTTTCTGTCTTTGCGCTCTCTCTCTCTCTCTCTCTCTCTCTCTCTCTCTCTCTCTCTCTCTCTCTCTCTCTCTCCCTCTCTGTGTCTGTCTGTGCTGTCAGGCCCACCGACTCTCTCGTCTCATCTTGTGTGTCAGCGAGAGTAAAAGAGAGATGTTTTTTTTTAACAAGTAGACGAAACTAGGGAAAAGAGCAGGTGTTAAAAATAAAACATGTGTTTCTAGTCAGCCTGCAGAGAGCTGCAGGAGAGACAGGGGGCAGAAGAGAGGTGCGTGTGTGTGTGTGTGTGTGTGTGTGTGTGTGTGTGTGTGTGTGTGTGTGTGTGTGTGTGTGTGTGTGTGTGTGTGTGTGTGTGTGTGTGTGTGTGCGTGTGCGTGTGTGTGTGCGTGTGCGTGTGCGTGCGTGCGTGTGTGCATGCATGCAGAGTTAGAATGTGTTCTAGTGTCTGGTGGTTTGGCTCTGGCCTATGGAAGGGGGGGGGGGGTGTTTGGTGATTATCTGGAGCCTGATGTTCCTGCACAGAGCTGCAGTTGGCAGGCAGCGAGGCCCGTGGAGACACAAATCTGCCCAGGCCAGGATCTCTGAATGGACCTGAGGTTTGGAAGCCTGCCCCCCCCCCAACCCCCCCCCCCCCCCCTCTCTCTCTCTCTCTCTCTCTCTCTCTCTCACCACTAAGGACATCCGCACAACTCCTGGTACACAGCTGGGCCTTAGGATCACTTGCACTGTGTGTGTGTGTGTGTGTGTGTGTGTGTGTGTGTGTGTGTGTGTGTGTGTGTGTGTGTGTGCGCGCGTGCGTGTGCGCGTGCACATGTGTAATCTGCATGTGTTTGTAATCTGCATCCTGTGTGTATAAAGACCATATCCCTGCATAGAACATTGGGGTGTAAAATTAGATTAGCTCTCGCTCTATGTAGTCCAATATCCTGTTCTATGTAGTCCAATATCCTGTTCTATCAGGTCCACATCTGTTCTACCAGGTCCACATCTGTTCTATCAGGTCCACATCTGTTCTACCAGGTCCACATCTCTTCTATCAGGTCCACATCCGTTCTATCAGGTCCACATCTGTTCTACCAGGTCCACATCTGTTCTATCAGGTCCACATCCGTTCTATCAGGTCCACATCTGTTCTACCAGGTCCACATCTGTTCTATCAGGTCCACATCTGTTCTACCAGGTCCACATCTGTTCTACCAGGTCCACATCTGTTCTATCAGGTCCACATCCGTTCTATCAGGTCCACATCTGTTCTACCAGGTCCACATCTGTTCTATCAGGTCCACATCTGTTCTATCAGGTCCACATCTGTTCTACCAGGTCCACATCTGTTCTACCAGGTCCACATCTGTTCTATCAGGTCCACATCTGTTCTATCAGGTCCACATCCGTTCTATCAGGTCCACATCTGTTCTATCAGGTCCACATCTGTTCTATCAGGTCCACATCCGTTCTATCAGGTCCACATCCGTTCTATCAGGTCCACATCTGTTCTATCAGGTCCACATCTGTTCTATCAGGTCCACATCTGTTCTATCGGGTCCACATCCATTCACGTCCTCATTGTTTTGGATAGGAAGCTATCTATATAATGTAACTTGGGGTTTGCTTTCACTGACATGCATGGTCTTGTGCATTTTCTCCACCTATGAGAAACAGACAAGAGGCAGAAATAGAGACAGAGAGAAATGACATTTCACATCAATGACCTTTCAGGCTGCGTTGTGGAGGTTCTAATCTACTGTGTGCTGAGGCTTTGGGATGGGTAATATATACATATTTTATTGATTTTGTCATTTGAGACTAGATATCGTCTGGGATTTTGGATAATATCACAATAACGTGAAGTGTTGTCTATAACTGGTTTTAATTACGTAATCCCTATTTTATCCTTTCATTGTGTTGTGCGGCCTTGTATAGATCGGCTATATTCGAACATTAAACAAATACATTTATTGTAAGTTACCATCCCAATACGTTATTGTCTATATTTAAATCAAGGCATTTGGTCAAACATATTATGGCTACCGGTATGTTTGGTTTTGTCCACATTGCATAAATCCTACCGAGGCTGCATCCAGTAGTCCAGTTATTCTCAACTTTAGTCATTTCAAGGAGCCTCTGATTGATATGCATTAATTAAGGCACCTCCCTATTTTATAACTTGCGCAAGCAGAGCGCGCAAGTACTGTAATCGGCTGGGTATATGTCGGTGTTGTCCGTCGGCCAATCAGGGACCTGTATGTCCAAAACCGTTTATTATTATTATTATTATTTAAAGTAAAATTGTGAAAAAGGCTGATCTACAAGCTCACAGCGGATCGCATAACGAGGGCGTTTTGAGCGTGTAGATCTGCTCTTTTCACTAGTTTTGCGTGGCACTTTTGTATGATGACGTACTGTAGCACAGTCATTTACTGTAGCACAGTCATTTACTGTAGCACAGTCATTTACTGTAGCACAGTCATTTACTGTAGCACAGTCATTTACTGTAGCACAGTCATTTACTGTAGCACAGTCATTTACTGTAGCACAGTCATTTACTGTAGCACAGTCATTTACTGTAGCACAGTCATTTACTGTAGCACAGTCATTTACTGTAGCACAGTCATTTACTGTAGCACAGTCATTTACTGTAGCACAGTCATTTACTGTAGCACAGTCATTTACTGTAGCACAGTCATTTACTGTAGCACAGTCATTTACTGTAGCACAGTCATTTACTGTAGCACAGTCATTTACTGTAGCACAGTCATTTACTGTAGCACAGTCATTTACTGTAGCACAGTCATTTACTGTAGCACAGTCATTTACTGTAGCACAGTCATTTACTGTAGCACAGTCATTTACTGTAGCACAGTCATTTACTGTAGCACAGTCATTTACTGTAGCACAGTCATTTACTGTAGCACAGTCATTTACTGTAGCACAGTCATTTACTGTAGCACAGTCATTTACTGTAGCACAGTCATTTACTGTAGCACAGTCATTTACTGTAGCACAGTCATTTACTGTAGCACAGTCATTTACTGTAGCACAGTCATTTACTGTAGCACAGTCATTTACTGTAGCACAGTCATTTACGCAAAAAGAGATACAAGGCTTCCGCCCGACAACAGCGATAGCCTATCCTTATTGGCTATTTATTTGGCAGACCTACACTATGGTGATGTGATTGCTGATTGCAGGTGTTTGAGCAGTGAACACACATGCGCACGCCATAACAAACGCTGGCGCGTTCATGCACGCAGAGTCACACACACACACACACACACACACACACACACTCACACACTCACAGCTGTTAAATGTAAGACACACGTTGTCATAAATACACGTTGGCCTCCGTGTTCTGCCAGCTGCTCGCCACGTTGCCTCCATGTCTGTCTTGTTGCTAGGATACGCGTGCGCGCGCGCACACACACACACACACACACACACACACACACACACATTGAGGGAGTAGATGAGGCCTCATCAACGCATGTTGTGTTTGTGCCCAGACGCGCCGAAGGGACTGCTGCCAAGGTACCCCTAGCCATGTGTACACACACACACACACACACACACACACACACACACACACACACACACACACACACACACACACACGGTTTGGTGCTTGTCAGGAAAGGCGAATATTGAACGGTTGACACAGTGCGATTCTCTTGTCTTCACCCCCCCCTTCCCCCGTTGGGAACAAGTTGCAGGACATCTGGTTGCCGTGGCGATAGACAGAGACAGATAGAGTGTGTGTGTGTGTGTGTGTGTGTGTGTGTGTGTGTGTGTGTGTGTGTGTGTGTGTGTGTGTGTGTGTGTGTGTGTGTTTTTTTGGCATGGGGATAATGAGCAAGGTGCGTGTGAACTCTGACCTTTACATATCGTCGCTGTCAGCTATTTTCACCAGTTTTTTTGCGACACACTTTTGTTTAATTTACAACAAAACATAAGAAAGATGGAAAAACATTGACTACTGAGGTTGTGACTACACATCCCATAAAGGCATTCCATTGTGTTGCGTCTCATGTCAGGATTATCGGAACAAATTGACCTCAATATCACAACATAATTATAGCTGTTTGGACTACAGGAAGTAAGTGAATCGTGCCGCACGGCGTATTTCACAGCTTTTGGATTTGTTTCCATTATGCGCTACAGCTCAGGTTTCAGATGAGGTGTAATTGAGTGTAATATACCTACGATTTACAATTCAAGCATTTAACTTATACTAACATAGCTAAACTAGCTCATGGACAGGCTCATGTTTCCATTTGTTTCCATTATGCGCTACAGCTCAGGTTTCAGATGAGGTGTAATTGAGTGTAATATACCTACAATTTACAATTCAAGCATTTAACTTATACTAACATAGCTAAACTAGCTACAGTGGGTTCTCAACCCGTGGGTCACGAGTCGCCAAATTATTTTGGGGGGGGGTCCACAAATGATTATAAAAAGAAGAAAAATACATTCTGGGGACCCACACGGAAAGATTTATTTCCAAAAATAAAAATGTACAGTACAGAGCACAGTACAGTAACTGTAACAATAAATGTATAGTTGCACTGCTCACTTCACACAGGTGTGATTTTTATTTTTTTCTTACTTTTCTATCCCACCATTTTGCAACCCATCTTTTCACCCAGTGTGCAATTATTGAATGTAATCCTGGGCGCTATACACTCGAGCTCTGCCAACCTGGGGAGAGCAACGGACTGATTTTGTGGTTTTTAGTTGTTGGTGGAGTTGGCCTCTCTGATTTCCTGAAGAAATTGTATTCCATAATTTTGGTGCATAAAAAGAGAATGCAGCCTCTCCTATTTTCTTTCGTGGTTTATTAATATTTTTCCTTCTGTGGCTAGTAAACCTGCTGTGGAGGATCTTAGTGTTATGTATGGAGTGTATGGAGGTAAGAAGTCTGTTCTGTATGGAGTGTATGGAGGTAAGAAGTCTGTTATGTATGGAGTGTATGGAGGTAAGAAGTCTGTTATGTATGGAGTGTATGGAGGTAAGAAGTCTGTTCTGTATGGAGTGTATGGAGGTAAGAAGTCTGTCATGTATGGAGTGTATGGTGGTATAAGAAGTCTGTTATGTATGCAGGTTGCAGGGCCTTGGCTGTTGAGTGCTTTGTAAACTATG
Source organism: Protomyctophum bolini (assembly GCF_963924005.1). NCBI lineage: Eukaryota > Metazoa > Chordata > Actinopteri > Myctophiformes > Myctophidae > Protomyctophum > Protomyctophum bolini. Next base: position 42,605,534 of record NC_137862.1, on the reverse strand, counting down.
AGTACTAGTACCTTGAAATGTATCCTCTGGGAGACCAGAAGCCAGTGGAGGGTGTGCAGGACTCAGGGACGAGTGTTAGAGAGGCAGGGGTGCTGAAATCCCGTAAAGAAGACACTTTTGGACTAAAGTCGCAGATCTACAAGCTCACAACGCGTCGCTTGTGGATCAGCTATTTTTGGGTCGCAACACAGCACTCTTTATAGCTATAGTGGAGATGCGGTGTACGACATGGATTTATAAACAAATTTGTTCAACACAAAATATTGTGTTCAAGTTCAATTCTTCTGAATGCTGCCTTCCGGCATGGCATGGAGAGGAGTGGCATTTGCATTTCTTTCACCTATAGTAAATGCTGCATTCGTGGTCTGGTATAAGGGCAGTTGTTTTACAGACGGGTAAAAGGGCAGGGTCTCAAGCCCCCTTTGATGTCTATGTGTGTACGTCCCTGGCAAGACTGGTATGATGTGTTCTCTTTTCTTTGTTTTCGTTAGGAGTTGTATAGTCTCATGTCTATGGACATTTTTGGTAATCCGAATGCATCAGTCCTGTGCCATGTCATATTGGAGCAGCAGCCCTTGCTCTATCCAAGTACCCGTTCTCTTTCCCTCACCCTATGTTCATTCTTTCCTACCTCGCTCGCTCTTTTCCTCCCTCCCTCTCCCCACCCCTCCTCTCTCTCTCTCTCTCTCTCTCTCTCTCTCTCTCTCATGCATCTCTCCCTGTGTCGCCCCATGGGTCTTTGTTCTGCCCTAATCAGGAGCTTAAGTGTTGCATTCGCCACCCAGACAATGGCTGCCTTTCAGTCTGGGTCTGTGTAAATAGGTGTGCCCTGTTAGCATGCCAGTGGGCATGCCATGCCGGGCGTACCGTGCACGCTCTCTCTCTCTCTCTCACACACACACACACACACACACACACA
>NC_137862.1:42597115-42602115 GCF_963924005.1 Protomyctophum bolini | reverse complement strand
CAAGGTTGGGGTGAGGAGTGTGTGTTTCTACATGACATTCCAACACTTACTAATCACAGCTCTGATGAACGTGTGTGTGTGTGTGTGTGTGTGTGTGTGTGTGTGTGTGTGTGTGTGTGTGTGTGTGTGTGTGTGTGTGTGTGTGTGTGTGTGTGTGTGTGTGTGTGTGTGTGTGTGTGTGTGTGTGTGTGTGTGTGTGTGTGTGTATGTTTGTGTACGTTTGTGTCTGTGTGTCTGTGTGGAGAGAGAGTGAGTGAAAGGGTGACAGCGAGAGAATGAACAGATGATAGAAATAAAGAAAGAAAGATTATTACTCCTTAGAAAAGGAATATTACATTACTTATTACTTGGAATCAAGAGTAATATAGTTACATATTTATGACTTTATATTACTTTTCAAGCGGGCCCCTTCCTCCCACAAAAGAACACAATCTGTTTAGCCAGCTCCTTTTACAACTGAATCCAATTCATTGGAATAAGAAGTCTTCAATCAGCCAAACTGAATAATTGCAGGATATAAAACAAAATATTCAACAGTCTCTCATCAGTCATTTTCAGCTGCATATTCCAACAATCTGAACTGCACACACTGGCTGCAAAATCTCAAAACGGACAGTATATTGTACACATAAACATTGTATGTTACTTATTATTACCTTTCCCCCCGCACCTGCAAAAAAAGGATCCTACAACAACACAATATGTTTAGTCAGCTTATTTTAGAACTGAATCCAATTGTTTTGAATAATAATATTAGGAAGAGTCGCCAATCAGCCAAAAAGGCTATAAAATAAAGGAGAAATCTCTCTTGACCTTTTAAATAAAATGTTTTCAAACGGTAGCCAACAAATCCAGAGTAATATGTAATATGTGCTATTTTTTTACAAAGTAAATAGGTATAATATTATTATTTTGGCAGAGTAATACCTTACTTTACTCGTTACTGGAAAAAGTAATAATATTACAGTAATATGTAACTAGTAACTCGTTACTGCCCAACACTGTGTACAGTGCACGTACGTGTTCTCCCACACACACTCATGTACGGTTTGTACAGTGCATGTACGCGTTCGCCCACACACACTCATGTACGGTTTGTACAGTGCACGTACGCGTTGGCCCACACACACTCATGTACAGAGTGGTCTATTGAAACGCATGTCAGAGAAGACAAACATGACACAAGCTTTTGTCACCAACTATGCAGGCTCCCAGGTTTGAATGTCTGAGTGTGAATGTGTGAGTGTGAATGTGAGTGTGTGAGTGTGAATGTGAGTGTGTGAGTGTGAATGTGTGAGTGTGAGTGTGAATGTGAATGTTTGCTTGTGAATGTGTGAGTACACGTGTGAGTGTGAATGTGAGTGTGTGAGTGTGAATGTGAGTGTGTGAGTGTGAATGTGTGAGTACACATGTAACTTTTGTATTCCATCACAAAGCGGTTTGGACATGATGGACAAATCACCAGCCTAATACAGTAATTGGTTGAGAGTGGGATTTGCCTTATTTTAGCTGTCATTTCCTCTTTTTCTTTGCCTTCAAACATGGTGTCTCTCAGTTCAGTCAAACATTCTTATGTTTTAATATTTCTTCTACACTTTGAGTGAACATACAGCCTTTTCTTCATGTTTCCATTACTGTAACTGTTGAGTGGTTGTGTATTGGGCTGATGCGTGCTGCACGCCAATGTGTGACTGTGTCACTGTGACCCCAGCTACCAGCTAGTGGGCCAGTCAGCGCAACATTGTCATCATGACATGCCGGCTCAGAATACACAGGCACACACACACACACACACACACGCGCGCACACACACACAATCAGTCGGTCCACATTCAGAGCGTTAATTGCGTTGCTCGGCATTGAGCGAATAGAATAATTCAACTCGTGGTCGCGGTGACTCTTTATTCTATAACTTCTCCAGGGTCGGCAGAGAGGTGTGCCGCGGTCCGGTCGTGTGCCGCGGTCCGCCTGTTGAGGACCACTGCCTTATGGTTTTGGGTCTGAGAGGCTAACGGTGGTTCCGTGGCTCAAAAGCTGAATAAATAACGGTCCTTGAAATGAAATGGGTTGAAAAACACTGTGCCGAGGGTTTGGCAACGTCAGTGTGACTTACTGGTCGCAGTGAGTCACCGGTCTGGACGGGGTGGGGGGACGGGGGGCGCAAACACAGTGTCCCCCCCTCCGCCATATAGTAGGGCCTGATAGAGCACAGCTCTTAAAGTTGAATAATTGCTACTGTCTCACCCAGGCATACACTCACTGCTTTGAAATAAAGCTTTGATGTCTGACTATAGAGATACTGAGGGGACTGTCATTACTTAGTACAGGACAGTACACAGGACAGTACGCACGCACACAAATATAAGGCTCTTCCATGTGTCGGGGCATAGCTCAGTCGGTAGAGCTCTCGCCTTTGGGCCACAAGGTCATCATGGGTTCGATCCCGGATGTCTTGGGTGAGGCAAGTCGTGCGGGAAGTACTGGGAGTTGATGGTAGGGTGTGGTGATGTGTTCCACCTCAGCAATTTATCTCCCAGGGGTCTATAGTGCATTGTAATGCGGACGGACTCCATGCATATCCCAGGGTCTGTCTGTCTGTCTGTCTGTAATTATCCATCCCTCGTCCCTGACTATCTATCCTCTATCCATCCACCCCCCCCCCCCCCCTCTCTCTCTCTGTAAATGCCAGGCTACAGGAGCTGGAAGCAGAGGGGATTTCACTTCATAATAACACTGCTGTCACACTGCTGCCCAGAGTCTTTTATATGGGCACTGCACTCCCTCCCCTGTCTGTCACAACACGCACGCACGTACGCACGCAGGCACATGCACATGCACATGCACACGTGTAGCCAGGTCTATGAAAACAAGCACAAATGAAAATAGCAGATCTACAAGTTCACAGCGAAACATTGTGAGGTTGTACATCTGTTTAAAAAAAGAGAGAAAATACATTAAAATATTTGAATATTTCTTTTAACATTTGAACAAAAATGGCACAAAATATTTTCAGATGGTTGTCCGTGGACAATTTCATATTCATCTGGGGTTCCTTGACGTGAATAAATGTGCATAATTTTTTTTTACATAATTTCCTCTGATAAGTCCTAGTATTAAAAAGTAGTAGTAAGGTTGAAATCTCTTTTTTGCAAGTAGAAATATATCCGGGTGTTACAGGGTTAAACAACATTAGGAAGCAAGCCCAAATAAGCAACTACTGTACACAACCAATCATTTATTTTTACAAGCGACTTTACAGAACAACAAGCCAAAGGGTCATTATAATAAGCAGACATGGCAACACTGGCTGGAGGAAGTGAAGCACACACACAAGGAGCGCCAGTACATTCCCACCGAAATAGGTGGATGAGGTTAGGTTAGCTGACAGGCAAACTGTCAGGGTGTGTGTGTGTGTGTGTGTGTGTGTGTGTGTGTGTGTGTGTGTGTGTGAGGTTAGGGCCAGGCTGACAGCAGCCAGACTAGACGGTCAAGCTGTCAGGTTGTTTTCACTCTAACAGCGTCCGTCCTTTCAGGAAGGAGTCAATCAATAGCACTTACCCTCTTCCTGTTACAGTTCCCCCTGGACTCCAGCCCACTGGCCTGTGTGTGTGTGTGTGTGTGTGTGTGTGTGTGTGTGTGTGTGTGTGTGTGTGTGTGTGTGTGTGTGTGTGTGTGTGTGTGTGTGTGTGTGTGTGTGTGTGTGTGCGTGTGCGTGTGCACGTGCGTGCATGTGTGTGTGCGTGTGTGCACGTGCAACGTATGGGGCTATTTTTACCTGTGTGTGTGTGTGTGTGTGTGTGTGTGTGTGTGCCAGACCTGCCCCCTATACGCACTGTGTTTATCTTTTACATGTAAGGCTGAGTGAGCAGAGCGTGTTGTGTTGTGGGAGCACCAGGTAGAGGACATGTTGATTTATTAATGTGTCCCAAGCTTTATGTTTCTACTGTACGAAGCTTTATGTTTCTACTGTACGAAGCTTTATGTTTCTACTGTACGAAGCTTTATGTTTCTACTGTACGAAGCTTTATGTTTCTACTGTACGAAGCTTTATGTTTCTAATGTACGAAGCTTTATGTTTCTGATGATACTGAAATAGTACATTCATGTAGCGCTTTTGTGTGTGTGTGTGTGTGTGTGTGTGTGTGTGTGTGTGTGTGTGTGTGTGTGTGTGTGTGTGTGTGTGTGTGTGTGTGTGTGTGTGTGTGTGTGTGTGTGTGTGTGTGTGTGTGTGTGTGTGTGTGTGTGCGTGCGTGCGTGTACTGTATCTGTAGGCTGTGTGTGACGGCATGTGTGAGAGCAGCTGTGTCTAATATGGGGAAACGCTGCCGAGTTCACCCGGCAAGAAGAGCAAGACAACCCTAGATAACCCTAACCCACAGGGTGAGAGAGAGAGAGAGAGAGAGAGAGAGGGAGATCAAAGGGCCAAGAAAGGCAAGAGAGGGAGATGCGGAGAAGGAAAAGCCACTGAGCGATAGAGAGATATAGATGGACAAGGGGTAGTGAGCGAGGCTCTCTCTCTAGTGATAGAGAGAGATAGATGGACAAGGGGTAGTGAGCGAGGCTTAGTGATAGAGAGATTATAGATGGACAAGGGGTAGTGAGCGAGGCTCTCTCTCTAGCGATAGAGAGATATCGATGGACAAGGCGTAACTAGTGAGCCATGCTCTCTCTCTCTATAGCTCTGTCTCCGTGGGAGAGAGATGTCAGTCTGTGTCAACTCACTCCACTAAGCAACCTTCTCTCTCTCTCTCTCTCTCTCTCTCTCTCTCTCTCTCTCTCTCTCTGTCTCAGAATGTAGTTTAATTTTATTAGAGCATCAGATTTGGGTGCCGGAGGTGTGAGTGTGAGTCTCGTCACTTTGATGTGGGTTGCAGGGTTTTCTGTCCCCCCCCCCCCCCCCCTCTATCACGGTTCTCAACCTTTTCAGGCCGTGACTCGGAGCCCCCATATTTGAAGAGGGGACACCCCCCCCCCCCCTATCCCCACATGGAATCGAGGCA
>NC_137862.1:42587115-42594615 GCF_963924005.1 Protomyctophum bolini | reverse complement strand
TCCCACAATCTCTATAGAGTCTGGAACTACACCTCCCACAATCTATAGAGAGTCTGGAACTACACCTCCCACAATCTATATAGAGTCTGGAACTACACCTCCCACAATCTCTATAGAGTCTGGAACTACACCTCCCACAATCTATATAGAGTCTGGAACTACACCTCCCACAATCTATATAGAGTCTGGAACTACACCTCCCCAAATCCGAGCAAGGAAGCTGCCGTTCACGAAAATATATTTTAAAATATCTTTAGAGCTTATTTTTTTATTTCCTTTTATGCTAAGCAACAAGCTATATTATGCTTAGATTATTTCTGGCAACGCGAGACTACCGGCCATTATACTAAACTGGGCAGCATTCCTTTACGGATTTCGGGTTTGTGATCTGGTCGGGACCGGATGATATCGTTATGTCACGCTGTAGTCATTGGTTTGTAGTCATCAGGATGATATCGTTACGTCACGTTGTAGTCATTGGTTTGTAGTCATCAGGATGATATCGTTATGTCACGTTGTAGTCATTGGTTTGTAGTCATCAGAACTTCCTTTCCCTCAAACCGGAAAAATAATACCTCCCCAAGCCTGAGATGAGAATAGAATTTCCCCGCGGGATAACAAGATATACAGACACTAAATAGTCTCTCGACAGCACACTCGCATTTATATTTAGTCAGTATTTTAGAAATCAGCAAAACTACACTTTTATTGGGAAGGATTGCTGTATATATATCTGCAATCCGATATCTGATTGCTAGATAGATAGATCTTTATTTGTCATTGCTTGCATGAAACAACGAAATTCAGTTTAGAGCTTCACCTTCACCACTGGCATCAAATAAATATCCATACTGTACAGTAACCCAAGTGCAATAGTGCTGGTGCAATGTAATAGTTCAAAGTTCAGTGCAAGACCAAGTCCATTTCCAGTACCCTTTTAATACTATAGAGGGGGCTCTGCGATGGGGGGGCGGGGGGCAGGTTGTTCATTCAGCAGCCTGACAGCCTGTGGGTAAAGGCTGTTGGACAGTCTGTTGGTTCTGGTAGATAGATGGATTCTTTATTTATGTGTCATGCACCCGAGGTGCCCAGCCCACATGGACTTATAGGACACACCATGTGTACAATAAAATGAAAACATTTTATTTTACACAAACAAAACATTCAGCCTTTTTTCCCACACTTTGCATAAAAAGTCTGCTAAAGCAAAAATACCTTTCCTAAAGCAAAATTCAAGTTTTTCGTAGTCCTCTAACCAGAAAATATAATCGTGGTACGTTTCTTTTAAGAAGACGGGTGTCACGGCAGGTGGGCACGGCTGACAGAGGCAGTTGAAGGAAAGGGCACTTCCATGCAAACACTCCGTGACCAGCCAGGTGCATATTTACTTTAGAACAACACACTGACTGAGCCCCCCCTCCGTCGTCATGTTCTCTGCTAAACCACAGCGACGGCTGTGGGTTTGGCAGCAACTGTCGAAAACATGTGCATTATCATAGCACCGTGCACAACCGCTTGCATGTGTTGTTGTGCACGTATGTGGCGAGTGTCCAGGCAGGCAGGCACGCCTGCGCAGAGGGACGGACACGCGCGAGCGCTGCTCTCCCTCTGTCATTATAGAAGTGCCTTTTGTGTTTTATTTTTAGCATTGCGTATTTAGTGTTGTCAGTCCTTCAGAGCCCTGGCTCTGCTCCATGTCTCTGTCTTCAGCTGAGGGAGCATCTACTCTATGTATATTTCATAAGCCCAGGGTGCCTTTTGGTCTTGAGATGCGCCGCGCCTCTCTCTCTCTCTCTGCCTGCCTGTCTCTGCCGCTCAGCAGTATGGAGGGAGCAGCACACACTCTTTTAAGTTTTCTCGAAACCATTTCTCTCTCTCTCTCTATCCCCTCACTGACAGCCTCCTTCTGTTCATCCCTCTTTTTTCATGGTCAGACTCCGAACACTCTCTCTCTCTCTCTCCCTCTCTCCCTCTCTCTCTCTCTCTCTCCCTGTCTTAAATGCTCATCCCTCACATCCAAACAGGCCTGGGCTGCCCCCCTCTCTCTCTCTCTCTCTCTCTCTCTCTCTCTCTCTCTCTCTCTCTCTCTCTCTCTCTCTCTCTCTCTCTTATTATCTGTCTGTCTGTTTCATGGCTCTGTCAGTTCATAGAAGGGACGGTTTATTTTTTACCCACGGCTGAATCCCCTTTAGTGTGACTTTTTATAGCATCACATCTGAGGGTTGTGACAGCAGCTAAATATGGTTCCACCCACCAGAGACGGCCCCTCTGCACATCAGCAGTTGGTTATTGCATTTTGGCAATCACCTCCGGCTTTATTATTTTCCATTTGAGTTCGATTATGTGTTTTGGGGCCAAGACTCTCAGTGGGTAGATTCTCTGTTTTATATATAGCTTAATTCTGCTGACTTCCCGTAGGCCTTCAATGGCTCGTTGCAGGATCGATAGTCCTGTCTTGAGAGGAGCAATGAGGCGCTGGCAGTAATCCTATTAGATTCAATCACTATTAACCTCTGTGGTGTCGCCTTGTGGAAGTACCAGGAGTCACCGTTCAACCTCATGTCGAGTTCTAACTATACTACACCATAACCTCACCTTCTAGTTCTAATTATACTATACCATAACCTCACCTTCTAGTTCTAATTATACTACACCATAACCTCACCTTCTAGTTCTAATTATACTACACCATAACCTCACCTTCTAGTTCTAATTATACTATACCATAACCTCACCTTCTAGTTCTAATTATACTACACCATAACCTCACCTTCTAGTTCTAATTATACTATACCATAACCTCACCTTCTAGTTCTAATTATACTATACCATAACCTCACCTTCTAGTTCTAATTATACTATACCATAACCTCACCTTCGTCTCTCTTCCAGACTTGCACTGTGACCGGGGCCGCGGTGGCGGGAGGAAGTAAGGAGACGGACTCCGCTGCCACCGCCCAAGGAACACCCGGCAGCCAATCGGGGCTCTCGCCGACCGGAGCCGACCACGCCCCTTTCCGACCAGCGGCGCCGTCATCGGAGCCGGAGAGAGCCGAGCGCCCGCATTCCGGTGAGTGTCACTGGCTAACCCCGTGCGGTACCAAAGCGACCGGGCTGTTCAAATACCTCAATGTTAATTTATCCATTTGTTCTGAGTTAAATTTACATTGAGGACTTCCTTCTCTTTCCTTCAAAAGCTTCTCTTCTCTGTCTGTCCTCCTCGCTGCTCTGGTTCTGTGATGGTCTGGTTCTGACCTGCAGAGCTCTGGTTCTGACCCGCAGAGCTCTGGTTCTGACCCGCAGAGCTCTGGTTCTGACCTGCAGAGCTCTGGTTCTGACCTGCAGAGCTCTGGTTCTGACCTGCAGAGCTCTGGTTCTGGTTCTGACCTGCAGAGCTCTGGTTCTGGTTCTGACCCGCAGAGCTCTGGTTCTGGTTCTGACCTGCAGAGCTCTGGTTCTGACCTGCAGAGCTCTGGTTCTGACCTGCAGAGTTCTGGTTCTGACCCGCAGAGCTCTGGTTCTGACCTGCAGAGCTCTGGTTCTGGTTCTGACCTGCAGAGCTCTGGTTCTGGTTCTGACCTGCAGAGCTCTGGTTCTGACCCGCAGAGCTCTGGTTCTGACCTGCAGAGCTCTGGTTCTGGTTCTGACCTGCAGAGCTCTGGTTCTGGTTCTGACCTGCAGAGCTCTGGTTCTGACCTGCAGAGCTCTGGTTCTGACCCGCAGAGCTCTGGTTCTGGTTCTGACCTGCAGAGCTCTGGTTCTGACCTGCAGAGCTCTGGTTCTGACCCGCAGAGCTCTGGTTCTGGTTCTGACCTGCAGAGCTCTGGTTCTGACCTGCAGAGCTCTGGTTCTGACCTGCAGAGCTCTGGTTCTGACCTGCAGAGTTCTGGTTCTGACCTGCAGAGCCTGCTCTCTGGTTCTGATGTCATTCTGTAATGTGTGAATGACTACAGTTATCGTGTAGTGCTGGTTTGGAAGCTCCAGTTGGTCAAGTCGTCACGAACGATATTTGAGCAATGAGTTTTTACTGATGGCCTTCAAGTGGTACAGAAAGCATGTGCTTCTGAAATATACAGAAATTACATGGCGTGAAATTATACAACACTCATATCAACAAAATCACAAACAACAAAGAGGTTAGGCTAACTAATATTACAAACGAGCATGATGGAACACCTAATCAAAACAAATAAATCAGCTGCTCTGTTCTCGCAGAGCACAGCAGACTCGTTGGCTAGGCTAGTGAGTTTCTTGTGGTCATTAAAAAAAACATTAGATCTTAGTTTTAAGGTTAAGTGTTGTATAATTGCAATATTACACTTGAGGGGGTGGTTTAACATCATTAATGCACTTCTGCGTTGCTTTTGGAACTCCTGCAGAATTGCAGACGTGCCTTAATGACGTTAAACCACCCCCTCTCGTATAATATTGCTAAAATATTCCTTCTACCAACCAGTTGTTCTTAATTGAGTCAGGTCAGCTTGACCTGAGGTCGGTAATTGAGTCAATGATTAAGCTGGCCTTTTTTCACAACTGTATATATATGGGACTATATATGACATGGTGCACTTTTCCTTCTGTCCAGTTAAGAACTCCTTATATAATGATGCAAATGGAGATTCACTGCTTCTCCCTGCAGTAGCTGGTCTCTATAGCGATGCAAATCGTTTCTTCGACCGTCGGACTTGTGGCGCCAACGGTGTCCACATGAGGCCGTTATCGTGGGAGGGGAACAAGTGTCTCTCTCTGGGTTGCTCAGTGGGTCAGGGAGCCTCTCCGCCATACTGTACATACACAACTAGTCTAGTATAAACTCTTCAAAGTATACACCAACAACCCAGAGGATGTGTTTCTCCTTATTCCGTGCTTATCTGGCCGTTTCCCTGCGAGCGATGTGACCCCTGACGTGCAGTGCTAAGACAGGGAGCTGCAGTATCTTCGACGAGGCCCTGGAGGGGTCCGGGACCGCTCAGAGGTCGATCAGGGCCAGAAGAATTATACATGCAGCAACGCAGACGACTATATTACAGCCCTATATGGAAAGTATAACGCTTTGCCGAATTGCCCGTAAGCGTCTTTAAACTTTAAATATTGTTGTGGATCGACTTGTCTTTGTCAGTCGCTCACGCTCCCACCTCAGTCCCCACCTTCTTCGTCTTATATTATCACTCCACTCTGTCCCCCTGTGTGTATGCGTGCATGCGTGTGTGCGTGTGTTGTACGTCTTGCGGCTACACAGTCAGCCTCGGTGCAGAGGGATGACAGTTTTGCAGACGTCAGAGGGACAGAGGGATGACAGTTTGTTTTGCAGACGTCAGAGGGACAGAGGGATGACAGGTTGTTTTGCAGACGTCAGAGGGACAGAGGGATGACAGTTTGTTTTGCAGACGTCAGAGGGACAGAGGGATGACAGTTTGTTTTGCAGACGTCAGAGGGACAGAGGGATGACAGTTTGTTTTGTAGACGTCAGAGGGACAGAGGGATGACAGTTTGTTTTGTAGACGTCAGAGGGACAGAGGAATGGCTTTCATCTGCTCTCTTATTGTTGTTGTTGTTCGAGAGCTGCTGCTTTTAATCCTCGCCGACGCTCTCTCCGGCAACAAGCCTCACACTGGCCCGTGAGCCTGTCACTGCCGGCAGCACGGCAAACACACACACACACACACATGCACGTGCATGTGCGCACACACATATATGCCTAGATAGATGTACAACATGAAGCGTGGCATCCATTAAAAATAGATACACAAGCAGTAAGCACATGTATGCAATCCTCCCCCCATCCCCATCGCTGTCTCATTCCCTCTCACTTGCATTATGCACACTGCAAACACGTGCGCACGCACACACACACACACACACACACACACACACACACACACACACACACACACATTTTTCATGTTTCATCGCGTTTCATCTGTATGGTAAACATCCATCCAACCGCTTTAATTGGACTGGCTGGTCACCATGTGTGTGTGTGTGTGTATGTGTGTGTGTGTGTGACTGTGTGTGACTGTGTGTGTGAGCGTGCATATGAGTGAGTGTGTGTGTGTGTGTGTGTGTGTGTGTGTGTGTGTGCGTACCATGCGCGCACGTGTGCTCGTTCATGTTTGTGCGTGTGTGTGTGTGTGTGTGTGTGTGTGTGTGTGTGTGTGCGTACCATGCGCGCACGTGTGCTCGTTCATGTTTGTGCGTGTGTGTGTGAGTGAGTGAGTGAATGGGTGTGTGCGTACCATGCAACCTACACATCACAGAAGGATGGCCCTCGCGCAGCGGGGAACCCTCAGTGGAAATGTATCCATTTTAAAAGCGTTTCTGCTTCGACCAATCGGACGAAAGCTTCCTGCGTTCTCGTGTCGTTCCTGTCCAGCTGACAGGATATGCGTCTTAACGACACTGCCTGTCAGTCAGAGACAGGATGACAGAGATGAGTGAGACTAGCTGTCAGACATGATGACAGGCAGAAATGAGTGGGACTAGCAGTCAGTCAGAGACAGGATGACAGGCAGAGATGAGTGGGGCATAGGCCGTCAACAAGTGTGTTTAAATGTAACGCCGTTGGTAGCCAATCAGCTGCATGTTTATTAAATGTAACTGCGTCAGGAGCCAATGAGCTGCATTCTTATTAAATGTAACTGCGTCAGGAGCCAATGAGCTGCATGTTTATTAAATGTAACTGCGTCAGGAGCCAATGAGCTGCATGTTTATTAAATGTAACTGCGTCAGGAGCCAATGAGCTGCATTCTTATTAAATGTAACTGCGTCAGGAGCCAATGAGCTGCATGTTTATTAAATGTAACGGTGTCAGGAGCCAATGAGCTGCATGTTTATTAATGCCTAATTACTGAGTGAGCCCCAGGGAGCCGTTTAACACATACCAGTGGATATAGAGCGTCGAAACTGAAAGTACTCACACCCCCTGGTCTTCTAAGACTCACAGAGGCCTATACTAGTGAGCCGATCATTGTTTTGTTTAGCGGGAGGCGGGAGCTCGAATAATGTTTTATTAGGCTCCGATTATGGTACTTCATCTCATTATGAGCCATTGATTGATTGATTGATTGATTGATTGAAGCATTTATTAACAGTTGCAGTGCAGAATTACAAAAAACTGTTAGCTGTGAGTGGATGACACCATAAAGTACTACCCTTGTTTACAATAGGGCCCACCATTTTTAATTAATCAAAACATTTAGAAACTTGCAAATATACACACTTCTATATACTGTAGCCAAAAACAGGAAATCATCATAGAGGAGGTCAAAAGAGAAAAACATATACATTGAGGGGGAAAAGGCGTGGGGGGGGATTCAGATTTTACGGGGGGGGGGGAGTTTCGAATTGCAGCCGTCCGTAGGTGCCCTTTGAAAGCAGTTTTGAAGGAGTCAAGGGATTTGCATGTCTTAATGACTGTTGGTAGGGCGTTCCAAATGTTGGTGACATAGGAGCAAAATGAATTTAGTCCCCATAATGTCACTAAAGACAATGTGCACGCAC
>NC_137862.1:42579615-42582115 GCF_963924005.1 Protomyctophum bolini | reverse complement strand
CGCACACAGCACGCACGCACGCACGCACGCACGCACGCACGCACGCACGCACGCGACGGCACGCACGCACGCACGCACGCACGCACACACACACACACACACACACACACACACCACACACACACACACACACGCACACAGCACACACACACACACACAATCCATGTAAATGACTCCAGGTGAGGCTTGTTTGACCAGCTGCTCCTGCTAACCAGCCTCTCCTGTTCCACAGTGAGCCAGCAGGTGTGTGTGTGTGTGTGTGTGTGTGTGTGTGTGTGTGTGTGTGTGTGTGTGTGTGTGTGTGTGTGTGTGTGTGTGTGTGTGTTGTGTGTGTGTGTGTGTGTGTGTGTGTGTGTGTGTGTGTGTGTCTCCTCATTACATTCAAAAAGGGGCTGTAGACAGAGGTTAAAGCCCACATTTGCATGCATCTTTTTTACCGTGCAGGGCCTATTTGAAAAACCAGATTCCTGTGTCCCGTGTTTCCTTTTTCTGTTTCCGTTTGTGCACGTGAGCGTGCACGGACGAGAGGAGAGGAGGGTTCCCGCTGTCTAACTGACTGGGAGCACAATATGCACGCAGGTGTCTTACATTGTCTGGCCACAGGGTGGCAGTACTGAACTCCTTGGTTAAGGAGCTTGCTATAGTTCCCCAAACTGCTTGCACATGTGCACGCACAGCACCCACACACACACACACACACACACACACACACACACACACACACACACACACATATGCGCTGCGCGCACACACACACACACACACACACACACACACACACACACACACCACACACACACACACACTGTTAGCCTGGGCCTGTGTAAGGTGACAGAGAGCGGTGAATAATTTAGTCCTGGCCATGTTAATGGATGACAGGGAACTGTGGCCTCTCCATTACAGGAACATTCTGCTTCACTCTCACTCTCTCTCTCTGTCTGTCTATCTCTCTCTCTCTCTCTCTCTCTCTCTCTCCATCTCTCTCCTCTTTCCAATTTCATTGTCCTCTTGTCTGGTTCGCAGACTTGAATTATTGGCGTGCATATTCAAAAAGAAAAGAAAAAGCGTCTTGTGTCCAGGAGTCCATGAGTTGTGCCTCCACGGTACATTAATGCAGACAGGGAGGTGATTATTGACCACATTAACCCTGCATGGCGTCCATAATTTTGGGCATGTGGATATAGGCACAGCGCCGTCATTTGTGTCATCCACGATAAAACCTCTGAAGAAGGAGAGGGAAGCGTGCCCTGCATTGGCCCATGTTCAGTGGAGAGGGAAGCTCCTATAGGCTGGAGGGGACGGCACCTGTCAGCAGGGAGTGGTACTGTATACTCCTATAGGCTGGGGGACGGTGCCTGTCAGCAGGGAGTGGTACTGTATACTCCTATAGGCTGGGGGGACGGCACCTGTCAGCAGGGAGTGTTGGGCAGGAGGAGTAGGTCCTCCCGGTGGGGGCTCCTCACTGGCGCATGAGTCGGTACTCGGTATAGAATACAACAGCCAGTGACAACACGTATACACATAAATGCAGGAAGTAATTGGAATAATTACTAAATTCGGGAGAAAAAGGGGTGTAAAAAACCTTTACTTGTATAGGGATGTCCCGATCACTTTTTTTTGCTCCCGATTGGATTCCCATATCATTTGATTTTTAGTATCTGCCGATACAGATTTTTTCCCAAGCTGATATATATATTTTCACTGTCATATCACGCGTTTGGATCGGGTCAAACCTATACTTGTATAACGGAGTATTATAAAATAGTATATAAACTATAATGCAGAATTTGCAGTAATGATATATATAGTAGTATATCTTTATATAGTATACTTTTTCCACTACTGATACTTTATGTATGTTCTGTAAGCCAGCTGTGTCAGTAATCAGTAATCAGTGCTATAATCATCAACGCAGTGCTTTTCTTTGTCCTCCTCGTATAATAGCTCATTTTCTAAATTACCCCCAAAACCATTTGCGGTTATCTCTCATCTCCTGTCTTATATGCAATGCATGCCACCTTATGTGCTGCACGCGTGCACATTCGCGTGTCTGTGTGTATGCGTGTGCGTGCACGTGCGCCGTGCGCGTGTGCGTGTGTGTGAGCATTAACGTTGTGATTGCCCCACTGGGCTGCAGTCCTCTCCGTGTGTGACGTGGTTGAAGGATAATATGACCCTGCTCTCTAATGCAATCACACACACTAAACGAATTACCTCTCTCTCTCTCTCTCTCTCTCTCTCTCTCTCTCCTCTCTCTCTTTCAATATAACCAGAGAACTGTACTATATTGGCGTACGTGCATTTCTGCCAGTATAGTGTACTACATGTGCACGGGGTGTTACTGTGCCGGTTCTGCCCCATAAAGACTATAGGTTTTTAGAGAGAGAGAGAGAGAGAGAGTGCTGTCATTGAGACAACTCTGTTCACTTCATGGGGCCAGTCTTCTACATAGACTTATATTGGCAAATAGGGACAAACCCGGACGTTTACGGAATGCATT
>NC_137862.1:42573524-42579415 GCF_963924005.1 Protomyctophum bolini | reverse complement strand
GTGGGAGAGAGAGAGAGAGTGAGAGAGAGAGAGAGACGATACTGCCTATCAGAGCTCCTTTTATCCTTTGAGCTGAGATGAGTTTCCTCTAATGAGAAAAAATGAGACGCCTAGGAGCCGATGCGGGGAAGACAGCATTTTGTCCTTTGCAGGCTTCCCTCCCCCTCCCCCTCCTCTTCATCCTCCTCTTCCTCTCCTCCAAGGTGGAAAGTCTGGTGACGCGAGGTTGAGTGTGAGAGAGAGAGAGAGAGAGAGATAATGGTATGGATTTGAAATGAGCAAAGATGACACATTGACAAGAGTAGACAGTCAAGCACGCAGACAAGCAGGCACGCAGGCGCGCACGCACGCAGGCACGCACACACACACACACACACACACACACACACACACAAACACGCACGCACTGGGAGGCAGACAGGCACACAGACACACACACCGGTATTGATCCTCCTCTCTGTTCAACATCGACTCTTTGACCCAACTCTCAAGCCCCACTGCATAGAGACTGTGTGTGTGTGTGTGTGTGTGTGTGTGTGTGTGTGTGTGTGTGTGTGTGTGTTTAGTGTACAAAGCCCCTGAGCTGTTTAAACACAGATGAGAGGAACTTGTCGACCTGTCATCCCTCCTAACGACATCATGCATATTTAAACGTGCTCAAACCACATGCACACTTCCTGCATAACGTCTAAACCGCACGCATGCATGCACGCACGCACGCACACACACACACACACGCACACACACGCACAGACAGACTTTCATTAATTCATTCATTCTTTCATTCTTTCATTCTTTCGTTCTCTCCCTCACACAAACACACGCACACGCACAAGCACATGCACAGCCACACACACGCACAGCCCTCCCTTGTGTAAGCCGATAGTTTAATGGCTGCCTGGCCCGTAGTGTTGTGTCCCGTCTGTGTGACGAGGCTGTCCGAGGTGACAGCTTTATGGGCCGTTTGGCAATGTCACCGGAGACGGACGGCTATTTACGGCCCGGCCGCCATTGGACACTCCCCGGAACGCTGCGTGGCAGTTAGCACCAATCCCCTCAGGAGGAATCAGCCCAATGCTATAATACACATTACTGTCCTGTATATACACGCTGTTACCTCTCAAACACGCACGCACATACATACATACATATACACACACACATGCGTGTGCACGTGCCGTAGATGGAGATCTGCTTTATTTACGACCTCCTGCCACGGCATTAACAACCAACACTCTCTTTTCCTCTCCCTCCTCCTCCTCCTCCTTCTCTTCCTTCTCTATCATTTAGCTTTACGAGGCGTCCTAAAAGAGCATGCTGCTCCTTCCCTCCTTTGGTTTTTATACACGCTGCTATATTGATATCCTCCATGAGTCACATGGGCCTCTGTCCCTCTGAGGACAGTCTTGGACTGTGATGATTGTATAGGTATTGTCCTGATCCTATCACGTGAGCGGAAATCGGAGCATTTTCAAATGATCGGAATCGGATCGGGAGCAAAAGAAAACGTGATCGGGGCATCCCTATAGTATATCAATATCATGATTTTGGATGTTGTACTATTGTGATGTGGCATATAGGCCTATGTGTGGTCTATATAAAAATATAAATATTGGATCCAGAAAAAGCGGTGTCGGCATGCAGATACTCTAAATCAAATGATCGGATCGGGATCAAATAAATAGATACAATTAAAATAAATGGTGGATGTAAGGAGCGTTGCGATTGTAAATCCACCATTTTTGTCCATCAGACAGACAGACAGACAGACAGACAGACAGACAGACAGACAGACAGGTGTTTTATGAGCTTTCACAGTGTGGATGTAAGCGTTGCTATAAACAAGAGGTCAGCTGAGCACAGCCCGTTTATAAGGTCTGCCTCTCAGAGTGAGAATATCAAAAAGCCTATGAAAACCCAATCAGACGTGTGTGTGTGTGTGTGTGTGTGTGTGTGTGTGTGTGTGTGTGTGTGTGTGTGTGTGTGTGTGTGTGTGTGTGTGTGTGTGTGTGTGTGTGTGTGTGTGTGTGTGTGTGTGTGTGTGTGTGTGTGTGTGTGTGTGTGTGTGTGTGTGTGTGTAATCCATCAGAGGCATTACAAACCATCTGCCTCGCACTCCAATAGGGGAAAGGAACTTAATTCCCTCTGCAGTGCATCGGTCGTTTTGTGCATGCGTGCGTGCATTTGTGTGTGTCTACGTATGTGCTACCACGTGCATGCTTCCATGCATGTCTATATGTCAGAAGGCAGACAACAACACCTGTGTCTGATAAAGGGCATGTCGCAAAACCCACGGGACTCGACAGCGGCACAGTGTGCCTCACACTCACACACACACACACACACACTCTCACACACACACACACACACACACACACACACACACACACACGCTCTACGATTGCTCAATGCTTGTTTTGTCTTGTTTTTCGTGTTTTCTTTCTTCATAGATCAGGTGTTTTCAACCCTTTTCATTTCAAGGCCTATTTGAGCCATGCACAGATCACCATCTGATGACATTTAGCCTCTCAGACCCATTTGAGCCACGGACCACCATGTGATGACATTTAGCCTCTCAGACCCAAGACTAAGGAATATTTTTTTGTCGTTTTTGACAACAATCCCGTGCCGTGTTGATGTCGGTACTGTTAGGAGAGATAACAGGCAAAATGTTGATCAAGATAACATTCTTCTATACATTCTCAATTTGTGTATAGATAGACTTCTTAAAAAATTAAGTGATGCAGATGTTTGACAATATTGTAACTCTTGGGAGTGTCAAATTAAACCAAATGCATGGACCTGTAGAGACAAATGTCTCTCTTGGGACACAAAAATAAAGAAACGTTATGAACCTTGAACCTGTAGGGGACTGCCCATAAGTCAGACAACCCATTAGTCAGACCTGGTTGGCCGGTTAAGACTCGCACGTGCTGCGGGTAAAAAATCACCTGTGGCGTGGCGGGTTACAATTAATCTGTGCTGGGGGTTAAAAAAAAATCACCTGTGGATTCCTGTGAGGTTTAGGGTTTGGGGTGATCTGAAGGGTCCATTTGGTTACCAACTCGCCATCATTTAGCTGCATGGGACCATGAACACCACCTGGAACCACCCCCCCCCCCCCCCACCCCCCCCGGGACCACTGGTTGAATCCATGCTGTAGAATGTAGATGGGTTCATAGACTAATCCCTCTTAAAGAGAGATGCATGTGTACTGCTTTGTTCCAGGGGGGGGGGGGGGTGATACTACCGTCTTCATGCTTCAGGAGTCCCTAAACGTTATGATTAGCACATTTTGCACGTGTGCTTGCCTACTTGTGTGGGTGTGTGTGTGTGTGTGTGTGTGTTTTATGTTTTGATTGCTGGTGGTGTTTTAATTCCCAGTTCCTCTGAGAATAAAGGAAAAGGTTTGTTTGATTAATTAATGCCGTTAGATGCGAATGCAAATGATCAAAAGGAAGAGAATTTGCATTTCTTGCGTTAAATTATTCATGAGCTGCGTTTGCCAGCGAATTAGGACATCTGCGATGCTAGCTCCATGTACTGCATGCATGTGCTCAGTGCGCACGCACGCACGCACGCACGCACGCACGCACACGCTCAGACAGTCACCTGAAGTGTTTAACCAGCCAGTGTCTTCTGCTCCTCCTCACCTCACAGTGCACGTTGTGGAGAGAGAGATGGGGGTCACGGCGGGTTCACAGCAGTATTATTAGGTTATGTACCAGCGCTGCGAGCTGCACCTCTGATTAGGTTACCACTTGGCACTAACCCCTTCAGTCCTGAGGACGCATATCTGTGTGCCACCTCACAGCTTCTAGATCCACTTTAACTATTTACTTTATACTACTTCATGCTACCTTAAAAATAGCAGATCTACAAGCTCGTAGCGCATGCACTCTGTGCCGCGCTATACGAGCTTGTACATCTGCTATGTTTGAAAGATCGTGAAAACGAGTGCAACTCTTTGGAATATATATTCTTTCACACGGTGAAGGTTTTCAACTCAAATATTTTGAATTCTGGAACAACATATTTTCAGATGTGGTCCTTGACATGAAAAGGTTTTAGCACCAGTACAGCACCATGTGATAGGAAAGTTTTCCAGAAAACTTGTCTGAGGGATTTCGGAAGTCATTCTTGTAATCAGGTTCTCCTCGATCCGGTCCTAACGGGCTAAAGGCTCAAACTGTCACCCTGACTGTATGATTCATCTCCATGGAGACCATGGAGGAGGAGGAGGAGGAGGAGGGGGGAAGAGAGCTGATCCAATTACCCATACTGCCCCCCACCCCCCTTCCTTCCCGCTCTCCAAAAGTGGAGCCGAGGGGCCGGATGATGCGAGCGCAGGGAGAGAGAGAGAGAGAGAGAGAGAGGGAGAGAGGGAGAGAGGGGGGCAGGGGGGCAGAGCAATGATGAAAGAGAGAGAGAGAGAGAGAGAGAGAGAGAGAGAGAGAGAGAGAGAGAGGTGAATGTAGAAAGCTGTGATGTATAAGGCGGAGGAGCAGATATGAAGGAGAGGTGAGTCGAGGGCCGCAACTATCCATTCATACCTTCTCAGTGATTATTATTAATATTATTATTTGGTTGTTATTCCGTTACTCCGGAGAAGAAGCTGCAGCGAATAATCAAGCGTATATGCGTCGATATATCGAAGAATCTTCGCGAAAATGAATGGTTTTCTATATAGACTTCGTCGTGCTATGTGAACCAAATGAATGGTTTTCTATATAGACTTCGTGGTGCTATGTGGTAAAATGATTGGTTTTCTATATAGACTTCGTGGTGCTATGTGGCGACGGCAAACTCACGGCGCGGCGCTCTTTCTGAGCTATACTAGTATAGATGCTGCGGCTTTTGTTTTTGTTATTGTTTTATCATTTTTATCATTGGTTAAATCGATTAGTACTTCTATGATAAGTATTAACAGTTGCCACGATGCATTTCCAATGGGAGTCACATGGTCTGACCAAACAGATGGCTGTGTTCTGCTCATCAAACAAAAATGTTTGGTCAAACCATGTGACTCCCATTGGAGATGCATATTTGTGGCGGCCCTTAAACACATGCAGATAAGACACAGAACATGTGTTCTGTATGTGTGTATGGGGCCTAACAATGGAGAGGGCTGAGAGAGAGAGAGAGAGAGAGAGAGGAAGAAGATGCAGCAGCTATTAGTTGTTCTTCCCCCTCCTCCTCCTCCTCCTCCTCTCATCCGTCCCCTTGCCGCCGCCAGGCAGCATCCTGACCGCCGTAGAACAGAGAGCAGGGCCCTTGTTGCCATGGATATGAGCGATGGATGGTCCTCCCCGCTGCACTCCGCCTGGGTGATAAATGGCGGAACGAGGAGGAAGTTAATAATTTATCCCGGCGGGGAGAGGGAGCCAGCATGAAGCGCTTCCTGGGAGCGCTAAGCGCTGAGCGTAATGGGTTAAGTGCAGCGATTTCTCGCATGTGTGTGTGTGTGTGTGTGTATGTGTGTGTGTGTGTGTGTGTGTGTGTGTGTGTGTGTGCATGTGTGTGTGTGTGTGTGTGTGTGCGTGTGTGCGTGTGTGCGTGTGTGTGTGTGTGTGTGTGTGTGTGTGTGTGCGTGTGTGCGTGTGTGCGTGCGTGGGGGGTTAATAAAAGATGAGTTGATCCCAATGTAAGGGAACTGTTTTGGGAAGGTGGGGGTGAAATGGGGGGGGACGTTTGTTTCTTGTTTTTGTCTTTGTATTGGGGGGGGGGGGCGTTTGTTTCTTGTTTTTGTCTTTGTATTGGGGGGGGGGGGGGGGGCGTTTGTTTCTTGTTTTTGTCTTTGTATTGGGGGGGGGGGGGGTATGGTCAGGTACGGAGTGTATGTGGTAGACTGGACAATGTGAGAGAGCCTCAACAGTGACATCTGCTGGGAA
>NC_137862.1:42556024-42568524 GCF_963924005.1 Protomyctophum bolini | reverse complement strand
TTCTACAGTGCATTATAAATACTTTTACTTAATGTAAGTAAAACATTTGAGTACTTTTTTTCCCACCACTGCTTAAACCCCAAAGTTGGTTGACCCGAGTCAGGACTCCTATCTATACTAGAGTTGTGTCTCCTTTTGCTCAACATTAAATATCTTCACTGACAATAGGTGATGTATGCAAGCTCACGATGGCTCGCAACATCGGCATCTTGTGAGCTTGTAGATCTTCTGTTTTCCACGAGTTTTCTCCCCAGAATTCCGTGGTTCGGGGGCCGATCTTAGGATGTCAATAAAAACCTTGCGCGTCGCTCCGGTTAGGAGATTAGCGTGCTGCATGCTAGTTTAGGGCCGGATTGAGCGACGTATACCGCATGCGGTTAATACTTCCGGTTCAAGATGCTGCGTCACAGGACCAGCGATTTGTAGTTTTTTGTAGTTTTTGTGTGGCAAGGACTATACCGAGGTCCCCAGAAACATGATGGCATGGCGCTCCGTAATTCCGTTCTCTCTGTGTGTGTGTGTGTGTGTGTGTGTGTGTGTGTGTGTGTGTGTGTGTGTGTGTGTGTGTGTGTGTGTGTGTGTGTGTGTGTGTGTGTGTGTGTGTGTGTGTTGTGTCGTCAGTCTGAACAGCATCTGTTAGGGAGGGAGGGGGTGAGCGTCAACACTCCTCCCCAGGAGATGGAGACGGCACCACGGGTAGAGGAGGTGCTCTGTTCCCACCCCTCCCTCGCTCCCCTTTGGCCCTCTAATCCTGTTAGCTGAGCTCAGGATCAGACTGGCCCTCTGGCCCCGCCGAGCCCCCCCCCCCCCCCCCCCACACCCCCCACCCTGGGGGGCCCTGATGGGGGGCCCTGATGGGGGGCCCACCACGGACGGCCCCTCAAAGGGACAATTGTTGCTGTGCGTCGAGGTGCCGGCGTGGGGTGAAGGGGTCAGGGAGAGAGGGAGGGGAGGACGCAGGGGGGAAATTATAAGACAATGCACACACATACACATACACATACACATACACATACACATACACATACACATACACATACACATACACATACACACACATACACACACACACACACATACACACACATACACACACATACACACATACACACACATACACACACATACACACACACATACACATACACATACACATACACATACACATACACATACACACACACATACACATGCACATGCACATACACATACACATACACACACACATACACATACACATACACACACATACACACACACACACACATACACACACATACACACACATACACACATACACACACATACACACATACACACACATACACACACAGGGAATTGCTCCACGGTGCATACCCATGCATGCATGAGCATTGAGTCCACCCCGTCCCGCCCCATACTGACATTTTTTTACTACAATTTGTTTAGTATAAAAATGTCAGTATGTAGGTTGATAGCTTCAGTCCTAATGTTCATATAGTTTGTCCTTTCCCATTCTTATATCGTATACTGACACAACACACGCACGCATCACACACGCACCCACGCACGCATGCATGCATGCACCAGTGCACCACACACAGAAAACTGCAGGCTCAGCCATAATGAGAAATATATTGCTCATTTCATATTCAATTAAAACTATATTTCATCCATTCATGCGTTGTCCTGAATGAATTGTAGATCTGATATTTCTGGAACGACGCATGCACGGAGGAGGGGGTCTTACTTCATTGGTCCAGCAGGGGGTGTCTGGCATTCTTCTTCTTCATCAGTGGTGGAAAAGCATCAACACTGCAATGTGGAACTATAGTAAAACTCAAATAAAGACAATTGACTTGAGTGAAAGTTCTAAAGTATTGGTTCCAAAATGTACTCGTGCAGAATGTCAAATAGCCGAAATATATACAGTATATTATAATAATCAAAATCTACAAAGTAACTAGTAGCTAAGGTTTTCACATAAATCTAGTGGAGTACAATATTTGGATCTATGAAATGTATAGTGAAGTAAAAGTACTGGAAATTGGAAATAAAGTACAAATACTTCAAAATTATACTCAAGCACACAGCACTTATACCGGTAAGTGAATGCACTTAGTTACACTTAGTTTCCACCACTGGAATCATGCCAATATAGCTTGAATCAGCCTCTCTGTACGATCGTTAATGACATATAATGAGAAGCATTCTAATTCATTAGGAGGGTATAAAGAATGAAACAATCCCAAACGCCACCTGACGCTCGTTGTGTTCCCGTCAGCAGCAGCAGACTGAGGGCTGATTGGTTGTGTTCCCGTCAGCAGCAGCAGACTGAGGGCTGATTGGTTGTGTTCCCGTCAGCAGCAGCAGACTGAGGGCTGATTGGTTGTGTTCCCGTCAGCAGCAGCAGACTGAGGGCTGATTGGTTGTGTTCCCGTCAGCAGCAGCAGACTGAGGGCTGATTGGTTGTGTTCCCGTCAGCAGCAGCAGACTGAGGGCTGATTGGTTGTGTTCCCGTCAGCAGCAGCAGACTGAGGGCTGATTGGTTGTGTTCCCGTCAGCAGCAGCAGACTGAGGGCTGATTGGTTGTGTTCCCGTCAGCAGCAGCAGACTGAGGGCTGATTGGTTGTGTTCCCGTCAGCAGCAGCAGACTGAGGGCTGATTGGTTGCGCTGCTGTTTATCCAATCAATCAACCTGGCTTTAAATCTCCATTTCCTTTGCTGTCAGGGTGGGAAACAAACATGTCCACAAACCGCTCACCTTTTGAGGGGTGCCGCTAGCCCCTCCTCCTCCTATGCCCGACAGGCATTAGTCTGACAACACCGTGGCTCCTAAAACTAACCTGTAGCAGGTTAAAACTAACCTGTAGCAGGTTAATACTAACCTGTAGCAGGTTAATACTAACCTGTAGCAGGTTAATACTAACCTGTGGCTCCTGACATGTGTGGCAGGTTAAAACTAACCTGTAGCAGGTTAATACTAACCTGTAGCAGGTTAATACTAACCTGTAGCAGGTTAATACTAACCTGTAGCAGGTTAAAACTAACCTGTGGCTCCTGACATGTGTGGCAGGTTAAAACTAACATGGTGCAGGTTAAAACTAACCTGTTGCAGGTTAATACTAACCTGTAGCAGGTTAAAACTAACCTGTGGCTCCTGACATGTGTGGCAGGTTAAAACTAACCCAGATCATGTTTCTTTGAATGGTCACTGGATCACACAGTATACTTTAAATTCCTATTCATCGGTATGACAAAGAAAGCTATTGTTTTTAATGGTTTTAAAAATTAAAAACATACCACCACATATTTATTTTTTTAAGTTAAGTTAAGTTCTTCATGTTAATGTAGCCTAATAATATCATTAAAATCGTAATGTTTTGCCAATTATTTGGGAGCCCACTTGTAGTACCCTCACGGCCCACTTGGGGGCTGATGTTCAGTGTAAAACATGTTGGCCTTCATCCTCTCCCACATGTTAGCCTTTCTGCTTGTGTTTCTGCTGCTCTGTTCTGTGTGTGTGTGTGTGTGTGTGTGTGTGTGTGTGTGTGTGTGTGTGTGTGTGTGTGTGTGTGTGTGTCTGTGTGTGTGTGTGTGTGTGTGTGTGTGTGTGTGTGTGTGTGTGTGTGTGTGTGTGTGTTTTACGAGGGTGAGCAGACAGCAGTGTGAGAGGAATGTCAGTGACCTTTAACCTCTGCGCTCATTAAAGGTGGAGCCAATGATGTGGTAGTAGGATGATTTGTGTTGTGTGTGTGTGTGTGTGTGTGTGTGTGTGTGTGTGTGTGTGTGTGTGTGTGTGTGTGTGTGTGTGTGTGTGTGTGTGCGTGTGCGCCTTTCTTTGTGGGTTTGTGTTTGTGTGCACATTGTTTGTTATGTTTGCACGTGTCTGTCTTTGTTTTTTTGTGCATTCATCTGCCTGTGTGTGTGTGTGTGTGTGTGTGTGTGTGTGTGTGTGTGTGTGTGTGTGTGTGTGAGAGAGAGAGAGAGAGAGACGGTGTCAAAGCAGACATGATTTATCACACATTAGGAGGCACTGCTAGGTAGAGTGGGAGGGGGTGTGGGGGGGCTCTGAGGGACAAGGTCACAAGGTCAAGGCAGAGGTCACCAGGGGTCAGAGTGCTGAGTGGATATCAAAGAGCATTCTGGGAGCTCAGTACAGACAGACAGACGGGCACGCACGCACACACACACACACACACACACACACACACACACACACACACACACACACACACACACACACACACAGTTTTGCTGTAATCTTGTAGGTGGCATGTATATAGTGGCTAAGGTCATTCAATCAAGACAAAACAATGTATATGTAAAACAATAATTATGGCCCTTAACCTTATGTTATACACAAAATGTATCCAAAAGTCAGACATCTTTTTGTGCACAGCTGCATTCTGGGTCCACAATTAGCTTTAGAAACGGATAGATTCATTGGTACTCCTGAGGAGGACAGAGTGTGTCTAGTGTGTGATTTGAAAGAAATTGAAAATGAAATATTTTTTTTGTTTTACTGCCCATGATGAATTAAGACATGTATTATTTAGTAAAATGACAACCATCTGTGTCAACTTTTTCTGGTTAGAGGACTACGATAAACTAGCATTTAGCTTTAGGAAAGGTTTTTTTGCTTCAGCAGACTTTTTATGCAAAGTGTGAGAAAAAAGGCTGAATGTTTTGTTTGACTTTCCAGTAGTTTTAGACTGGATCCTGGTCGGTGGGTCCACCCAAACAGACAGTCGGTGGGTCCACCCAAACAGACGCTTGGTGGGTCCACCCAAACAGACAGTCGGTGGGTCCACCCAAACAGACAGTCGTGTGTCCACCCAAACAGACAGTCGGTGGGTCCACCCAAACAGACAGTCGGTGGGTCCACCCAAACAGACGCTTGGTGGGTCCACCCAAACAGACAGTCGGTGGGTCCACCCAAACAGACAGTCGTGGGTCCACCCAAACAGACAGTCGGTGGGTCCACCCAAACAGACAGTCGGTGGGTCCACCCAAACAGACGTGCACGAGCAGACAAAGGCTGCACATTTCACACTGACTCGGCTGGGGCCAGTTTGGTTTGGGCACGGCTTTGATGCACAGACAGGGAGACAGATGGTGTAGCGCTGGCAGGAGCCCTCTGTGTGTGTGTGTGTGTGTGCGCGTGTGCATGCGTGCGTGCGTGCGCATGCGTGCGTGCGTGCGCATTCTTATCAACCACCATCACTCTTTCCTCCACACAGCCCCAGCAGTAGAGCTGCTCCAAGTCAAGACACAATGCTTGTTTCCTGCCAATCGTGCCTCCTGCTCGACCTCTGTGGCTTATGAACCCCTTTAGTCTGGTGCGTGCGTGCATGCGTGCGTGGTTATAATTGAAATGAATGGGTGCCATGATAGCTTGTCCATAGCTAAAGCCTGTTAGCATGATTGACTTGGCTGAGCTGGAGCCAGGGAGGATCAAGACATTGACCCTTCTGGAGGAGAGGAGAGGAGAGGAGAGGAGAGGAGAGGAGAGGAGAGGAGAGGAGAGGAGAGGAGAGGAGAGGAGAGGAGAGGAGAGGAGAGGAGAGGAGAGGAGAGGAGAGGAGAGGAGAGGAGAGGAGAGGACTCCAGTAGTGCAGATGGCGACCAACTCAGAGGTACAAATAGACATAGGTGCAAAACACTTTTGGCGATGGGAGAGGTGAACGGGACAGGGGCAGGTAGGAGCAGCAGCCAAAAGCCAGACGAGCACCTGAGAGATAGAACACAGACAGACAGACAGACAGACAGACAGACAGACAGACAGACAGACAGACAGAGTCACGCCGCATCGGGACAACAGGCGGAGTGAGAAGGGTTCATATTATCCAGGACAGGTGGCACGGGGAGGGAGGGCATGGCTGCCACTTGGCACTCAACCTACTATCTCTGTCCTTCCTTCCTTCCTCTCTCTCTCTCTCTCTCTCTCTCTCGTGACCCAGTGCTTCCATGTGGAGTGTCCAGGCAGCAAGTGCAGAGCCACCGCCTGTTCCTGCCACTTGTATTTAGCCCATTTAGACCTGAAGCTGATAAAATAAAATAAAAGGTCTTCTAAATCATGACAGTTTTCTGAAAAACCTCATATTTCTTCAGTGGTGCTCAACCCTTTTCATGTCAAGCACCCCCAGAATTATATGTAATTGGCCGCTGACCCCCATCTGAAAATATGTTGTTCCAGGGAACAACATATGCAGAAGCAAAGATTGTGAAAGAATATATATTCAAAGATTTGCGCTCACATTTTCACGATTTTTTTAAGAATAGCTAAAGTATAACGTAGTGCTTAACACACCAAAAGGGGATTCCCGTCCTGAATTGGTTAGAGGACACAGAGTGGCCTCTCTCTCTCTCTCTCTCTCTCTCGGGCCAGGCCAGGGCAGGGCAGGGGCACAGTGGCAAAAAAGGTCCTTTGTTCAAGATCACCATGCGTCCCGCGGCCTGGAGGGGGTGGCAGGTACTGTACGCCAACTGTCTGTCCGCCACCCGTCAGTGGAGGGCGGTCAGTGCCAGAGCAGAGGGGTGGACCCGACCTCCCCCGCCCCCCTCCCCCGCCTCCCGCCACAGAGGCCACCTGCTCCACAGTCGTGTCTGACCACATTTCCACCGCGACGAGCGCCATGTTGCACGCGGGCTAATTAAACGCAGCACGACGCATGCACTCTCACTCACACTCACACACTGAGGCACACCTCACATCACAGCACATATACCGGCTTTATAGTGCACGTACTCACACACTGAGGCACACCTCACATCACAGCACATATACCGGCTTTATAGTGCACGTACTCACACACTGAGGCACACCTCACATCACAGCACACACACCGGCTCTATAGCGCACGTACTCACACACTGAGGCACACATCACAGCACACACACCGGCTCTATAGCGCACGTACTACTCACACACTGAGGCACACCTCACATCACAGCACACACATACTGGCTCTTAGTGCACGTACTCACACACTGAGGCACACCTCACATCACATCACAGCACATATACCAGCTCCTAGCGCACGTGTCTGTTCGGCTACAACAATACATAGATAAAAATCAGACCAGTCTGAAGTGAGTGGTGCAACAGCGCCCCCTGTTGGTACCCTAAACATATAGGGACATAGGTAGGGACGGACAGTGCTGTTCCTTGGAGTGGTTTGCAACACTCAAAAAGAATGTTTACTGGATAGATGCCAGTTACCATATGGGGCGGTAGGTGGAAAGTTCCAGACAAATGAACGAAATAAACAAAGACGACGAGCTCTTGTAATTGTCTTCCGTTTGAACCAGAAGTAAAAGTCGGCCATTTTGGTGCTACCATAGACCATAGACATTGTGTCCGTCTGATTAGAGGTTTGGATCGTGTGATTAGCATCTTATCAAGCCGCGTATTAGTAATGTCCATATATCATCCAATCGTTTAGATTATAAACTTAATTTTTGTTTATAGGTATCAAAGTCATACGATTTGTCACACACGTTACCGAAGTGAAATTTGTTCCGCATTTGATCCATCATGGAGGGGTGAGCTGCAGCCGTGTCACGCTCGGGAATCATTTGATTAGTTGATTTGATGGTCAGTCATATCAGCAAAGTGCACTTTTAATATTTCCAACCTACTTGAGCATTATAATTTGCTGATGGTTTACGACTTTACGCTAATTCAAATGTCTAATAGCTAATAATGTAGCATGGCTAAATATTACCAGCATCCTATGCAGGCAGTGACTGTTTTTGTTATTGTCTATGGCTGCTGAATATATTTCCACAGATTTAAATCGTAACTGTGCCATTTTCTTTTAACCACAAAGGGAGTTTTTCATGGAGTGAATTGGATTAAACTTACTGGGTTGAAGAATCAGTGCCTGCGTGCGTGCGTGTGTGTGTGTGTGTGTGTGTGTGTGTGTGTGCGTGTGTGTGTATGTGTGCGTGCGTGCGTGCATGCGTTACGAGAGGAAGCCGACAGTGGTGGCTCATGGACTGTGTGACTAGAGGTGTGACTGTTCTCTAAAATGCTTTGGGTGCGACCCTCTCAGACCCCCACTGCTTCCAACACGCCAGAGGGAGGTTTCCCATAATCCTCTGTTCCAGGAAAACAGCTTTCTCGCCCACCCGGCCACCCCCACCACCCAATAAGCAGCCATGGACCCGTCATCGTCTCCCTTTTGCACGCCATCAAAGGCTGTCTGCAATCTGCGTTCGCCTTTTTCATATAAAGCTCTTGCCCAGCGGGGCGCAGCTAGCAGTCATCTGTAATGGCGTGCTCTGAATCAATGCACGGATTCTGCCCTGTAATTGGCGAGAATTAGCTTGATGTTGTTTGTTGGCTTGTTGGCTGATGAGCTGCTTGAACAAACACCAGTCTTTGTTTGTCTAGGACGCTGTCGTCGGCTGCGTGCATTTATAATATATGTGTGTCATTTTCAACGAGCACATTAACATGCACGCCGCGTCCCCCCATACAAGGTTACACACGCGGTTATGAGGTCACGTTCGGGGTAATGTATTTATATGCGACGGCATATCCCGGAGATATATCTCTGTGCAAATGAATTACCAGAAAATGCCCCAAATATTACCATGTGTAGACCGAAAGCCCAGACACGCCGGGGAAAGCTAGAGAACGTGGCGCGCATGCAAATAATGCCTCGACATTCCTCCTCCTCGCTCACAGTAAAATCCTCCGCGATAATTGAACTCTGACAAGTAAAGAGGCCCTTATGGTTTAGTTTGGGCCCTTAAGTTTGGGGTCAATTTTTTAACCAAAATGTTTTTTTACTGTATCCGTGTTGAATAATGTGTTCATATTGTGGTGAGATTATATAGCATGATTTATATTTAGTAGCAAGATAAGGGGCGAGACGTATGGCTTGTTGGCCCCCACTTAATGTGCCTGCGGCCCGTCATGGTCACAAATAAAAATATGATTCGTTATTTTCATTGTAGATACGGTATTGCATTGTTTGTTCCTAGAGAAAGTGATGTGACGTGATGATGTCAGCCGAGCTGTGTGCTGTGTGAATGGGTTAGGGATTAGGGGAGGGGTTACAGGTATGATGTCGCTAACGTGGTGTTATTTTTTAAGTATGAATCGATCACGCGTACTGCATGGCTGCGTGAGCTGCAGCCTTGATCCTGTAGTAGCGCAGACGCATAGCCAGGGGGTCCGCAAAATTATTTAAGATATATTTATTTCTTTTTTTGTTCAGTGAATTATGGTATGTGTGATATGTGAGTTTACCATAATCACAGTAATCCTTAATCATATTCCATCATTCAAGGGCCTTTGGATAGAAATGAAACAGACTCCATGCAGTCACTTTCAGTTAGAGTGCTGTAGAGGCTGAGTGTCTGTGACTGTGACCAGCTGATGGTCGTTGACGCTTAATTGATGCATCAAGGAAGTCAATTATGTTTCTGCACTGTCAAATAGGTCTACATCTATTCTAAGATAGCATCTTAAATAAATGTTGTGAAAATGTGTTGTGAATTTGATTGAAAAGTTATAATACAAATACTTCCAATGGCATCTAAATGTATAAGGTTGCAAATATGCTTATCGTTTTTGCGAGGATGAGGGGTTACCTGGAAAATAAATCTTCCACCCAAGGGGTACTTGGGCCAAAATAGTTTGGGAACCCCTGCTGTAGCGTTATCTATTCTATAGAGTTGTGTAAGTGCAGGTCTTGGCAGTGTGTAATCGCGGTGGCTCAGGGGTAGAGTGGCTGGATGGTAACCGCAAGGTTGCCAATTCAAACCCGGGCTCCCCCAGAGTTCGTGTCGAAGTGTCCTTGAGCAAGACAGTGCGGGTCTTGGCAGAGAGCCGTGTTCTGCTTCTCGCTCTCGCTCTCTCTCTCTCTCTCTCTCTCTCTCTCTGCTCTCTGTGTTCAACAAATAGCGTTCCTCTGCACAGTCTGGAGAGAACACTCTGTTTACACTTCATCACAGACACTTAAACACTACTCTCTCTCTCTTTACTCCACTCCAACTTTAATCTCTCCTCCCTTTTCTCTTAGGTTCCTTCCCTCCATCCACTCCATTTAGTCATCAGGTCTGACCGTCTGATCTCATCTGCATAAGCTCTCTCTCTCTCTCTCTCTCTCTCTCTCTCTCTCTGCTGTGTGCATGTGGGATGAGCTTGAGGACGGCCCCGGGCTCCAGCTCATGTTTATTAAATAAGACTTCTTGTTGTGTCAGCCAGGGCGGGCAGCGGGTTGGGCGGCAGCCCCCACAGCTTGCCCTCCTCCACTCTGCCTTAGAGCCTCCTTAGTTATTCTGTCTCTCTTCTTTCTCATTCTCCTATCTGTGGTATAGCTGTGCCCACTCCCCCAACCCCCCCCACCACCACCCCAACTCCCTCTGTGGGGGTATTAAAGGCTGCTTCTGTCGTCTGTCACTCTTCATAAGCAGTGTGTCGTTCGCCCTGTTCCCTGTGTGACCGCTCCCTCGTCGCCGCCTGGTGCGCTCTCTCTCTCTCTCTCTCTCTCTCTCTCTCTCCCTCTCTCTCTCTCTCTCTCTCCACTCTGAATGGAAATGAAGGGACTCTGTAATGAGTTCCACTCAGCCAGGGTCTGCGACCCTGGCGCACATCAGCCAGCTTAGAGGACAGAATCAAACGGAGATGGCGAGAGAGAGAGAGAGAGAGAGAGAGAGAGAGAGAGAGGGGTCAGAGATGAGGGAGAAAAGAGGCTCTGGGGAAAACATAGGGCTGTTTTTTCCCTTCTTCTTCTCAACTCCCTCAGTAGTGAGCGGTTGCCAACTTGGTACAATGTTACGCTGGCCTTTCTGTGAGGGTTGTGAGGATATTGCAAGTGAGCCCCCTGCAGATTATTGGCAACAGATAATACAATTGTTTTGATAACTATAAGATTTTATTTCAGGGTCATGGTATTATGAGGCATGTATGACTCCTGTGCCAAGCATGAGCGAACGCGATGCTTCACACGGTGTTAGTTCCATCTATTGATCCATGCCGGGACACCATCAATCCATCGTTAAAATAAACATGCTCTGAAAATGCTTGTGGCCAGATGGGTGGGCCGCAAGCTCTTTTCAAGTGGGCCCTGGTCCATAAAACAGTTGGGAACCACTCGAGTATAGGAGTGGGAGAGAGGAGAACAGAGAACCAAGGCAGGAGTTGTGTATTATTATTATTTTATGACTATTCTCCTAAATCAGAATATGGATGATGGGACTACATTAGCAATCAGGACAAGCAGCTCATCTAAGCCTGGTTGCAGACGGAGACATGAGGGCAAAGTAGACAAGAAAGGTTAAAAACAAGATTTCGTGCATAATAAGTTTGGAGCCATTTTCAATTTCATAATTGTAATTGGTTGAACTGTCTGGCGTGTGTGATATTATATTGACCTAATTGTTTTTGATTTAGCTTTATTGAATGCAGGTCAAATGTGTTTAGTTAACTATGGAAGTTAATGGTGCCCGACACATGGGAAGTCTCGTGACATCATGTGACATCATCAGGGAGGGAGATGTGGAAACCCTGATGTCATAGTAAATGTGAATCTCCATATACTGTATGGAGCTCACCTGCTCTGACATTCCATATGTTGATCTGACCTCATCAAACCCTGTACACCCAAGACATGCTCCTTTTATGGCCAGTACAGAATTCATTCCATGTTGATCTGACACCCCCCCATGGCAAAGCGCCAGCGCTCGCCCAGCAGTCTTCCATCAACGAGGCGGATGTGTGCGTGCATGCGTGTGTGTACTATCATGCACCACAAAGACTGTGTTTGTCCGTTTGGCTGCAGATGTCTCACTGGGCATGAGGCCCTGCGCGCGTGTGTGTGTGTGTGTGTGTGTGTGTGTGTGTGTGTGTGTGTGTGTGTGTGTGTGTGTGTGTGTGTGTGTGTGTGTGTGTGTGTGTGTGTGTGTGTGTGTGTGTGTGTGTGTGTGTGTGTGTGTGTGTGTGTGTGTGTGTGTGTGTGTGTGTGTGTGTGTGTGTGTGTGCGCGCGCGTGTGTGTGCGCATGCACGAGAGAGAGAGTGAGGGTAATGGCTGACTCCCCACGACCTCTGACACTGCTGGGCAGCACAAGTCCTCCTCTGTTTCTCCTCACACTGATTAGAGGTTGAGTGCACACACACACACACACACACACACACACACACCTTTGGCTCTGCCGCATCAGCTCAATCGAGGAGAGTGAGGATGTTTCCTTACTTTACAGAATGAGAGAGAGAGTCTTGTGATTGAGAAAGGCTGTCATAGACAGACCTCACTGTTTTATTGATTTAAGTATTTACAGTTTGCAGAATTCCAGTACATCTCAATACAAAAACTGTCAACTAATGCTATGGACGACACCATAAAGCATTACACTTGTTTCACTAAGAGAAGACAGACTATGAACTTTACCTCAAACCCTAACTAACCGCAAGCATGGGAGCAGCGCATGTCCCACCGTTGTTTCCGCACGTCTGTCCATTGGTGTGTCTAATCTATGAGTGCATCCCCACAAAATGAAGTGG
>NC_137862.1:42543524-42553524 GCF_963924005.1 Protomyctophum bolini | reverse complement strand
AACCCTAATCTTTATATTTCTCACTTAAACATCAGTAGAAGTAGCGTTTTTTCTGAGAAAATGAATTGTAAGCGATTCGATCCTGGTCATGGTCCTCGCTACCCAATTGCTGATAAAAAATTGTGGGAGTTACTGATGTGACAATATAGTTTCGGCTCATCTTATCTACAGTATACTATTTAGCTGGTCATATGCTAGGCAGCTTTGTAAAGCTTTGTAGTAGGTGTGAAGTGGTGTGTTCACTGTTTACGCACAATGCGTAACTGCGCATCCATGCATATCATAGATTGCCAATCCATGGTAGAAAATTAGAAAGACAGATAGCAGCAGCACTAGAGCCGAGGGAGTGGAGAAGAGGAACAGAAAGTCAACATGATTGACACATGTATAGAGGAACAGTGAAAAAATGTAGCCTCGCATAGCCATGTGTTGGGAAGTACCAAGTGAAAGCATCGGAGGTGTATCATTAGCCAAATTTTGACGCAATTAAAAAATAGAAAGGCATCACCCTCCCTTATTTTCCTCCAGACCCCCCTTTTCCTAAATTTCAACTGGTCCCGTAGATTTTTATTATCGCGTTGCAACTTTACAGGAATAGAAAGCCTGCAGTTTCTATTCGCTTGGACAATGATGATGTCACTGGTGGACGGGTTTCTGAACTGCCCACAGCCCTCCTATGAGATCATCAAATGGTGGTCCTTGGATCAATTGTCGAATAAATGATGGGCCTTGATATGAAAAAGGAGGTTGAAAACCACTATAGGCTAATACTTATAGGACCCGTATTAGCATTATACATGTCATCGTGGGCTGGAATGGAGAGCAGCCGTTGCTTTGTATCTGTGTGTGTTGTACTGTATCTGTTTCCAGCTCTCTCCTTGACAAAGGCTCTGTTGGACCATAACAGCAGAGCCATACTAGCAGCAGTCTCAATTTGGGCACAATAACATTCAGCAGAGTGTGAAAATGGACCAGTCTTTACATTTTAGTTAAAGTTAAAAGAACACTCAGGAAGCAGTTGTGTTGCTCGAAGCATGAATCAAGTGGTGGTGACAATTCTGACAGTATAGTGTGGTAGCTGGACAACATGGCTCATTGTCTGACGTTGGGTTTGTGCGTGCATGCGTGTGTGTGTTTGAGTGCAGGGCTCTATTGGTGTGTGTGGCCAGGCTTTGTACAGTATGTTACTGTACGTCTAATCATATTTATTAAAAGGCTTTGTGTGTGTGTGTGTGTGTGTGTGTGTGTGTGTGTGTGTGTGTGTGTGTGTGTGTGTGTGTGTGTGTGTGTGTGTGTGTGAGGAGTAGAGAGATACTGTGATGTCTTATATACTGTAGCTGGCATATGGTGATCAACACACATGCTGTAAAGATGGCATCTGTCAGTATAGCATGTGCGAAAGAGTGGTGTGTGTGTGTGTGTGTGTGTGTGTGTGTGTGTGTGTGTGTGTGTGTGTGTGTGTGTGTGTGTGTGTGTGTGTACTATACAGTACACATACTGTACGTGCATGTAGACACGTGTTTGCTCCATGTGTTAATGTAAACGTTTGCCTCGGCATTGCCATTTGATTCCTTCCATCTAGAGAGGGCCTCACGTTACGCATACTTTGTGTTTGCTTAACCGATTTAGTCCTGAGACCAGATTTTTTTTAAAGGCTTCGGAATCCTTAAAGTTTTCCGAAAAACCTCATTTTTCTACGTCAACCCTACGTCAACCCTTTTCATGTCAAGGACCCCAGAATTATCTGTATTTGGCCGCCGATCCCCATCTGAAAATATATTTTTCCAGGGACAACTTTCGCTCGGAAAGAATATATATTCAAAGATTTGCGCCACATTATCACGATTTTTCAAAAATAGCAGACGAGCTTGTAGATCTGCTATTTTTCAATATCTAAAGCATACCATAATGCTTGAAACACCAAAAGGGTTTTCCCGACCAGAACGGGTTAAATCCACCCGCGTCGATGTTCTCCAAATGCATGTGAGATCATGGAACCTTCCCGTGTCTGCATGTGTGCGTGGGCCCGCGTTATCTTCGCGCGTCTGTGCTCTAAATGGAACGGAGCGCGCCGCTCGCATGCATTGCTTGACTGCGTGCCAACTGGCAACACGCCCCATGCCTGGTGGCAGTGGGCCGGTGGTGTTCGCGTGCCCGGCCCAGCCCTCGCCACCTGTCCGTTCGTTGGAAGAGTCACCCCTCCTGCTGCGAGCTAGGGCTGCCTCCATGTGGCAGGGCGGGCAGAGAGGGGGGGGGGGGGGGGGGGGGCTGCCTGGTGGTGGGTGGGTGGGTGGGGGGGGAGGCCAGGGGGGAGCAACTCCAGACCTCACTGGTTGATGCTCGTTGGAGACAGACTGCGGAAATCTGTGGCCTATAGCTGCTTAAATGTACGCACGTTGATCCCTCCGACGTCCGTGGTGAGACTGTGAAGAGTCTGCCCTGCCCGGCGTCTTCCATCTGCTTGTCCCTCCGTCCGTCCGTCTGTCTGTCCATCTGCGTCCCGAATTTATGTCTGTGAGACTCTGTGTCTTTTGTTTTTCATGCACGGCGTGGTTAAGAGGGTCAGTGCGTGCGTGCGTGCGTGCGTGCGTGCGTGCGTGCGTGCGTGCATGCGTGAGACACTATGTGTTTGTGCGGAGATATAGCAAACCACCAGACCCATGAGTTGTTATTACAGATTGTAAAAGATGAGTGTTACATTTTTATCAGCTGCTGCTTTCTTTTGTTTTCGTGGTTTTCGCTATTTTTTGACAGGGGGTCGGGAGCATTCGAGCAAGTGGCTAAAATATTTTACAGTGATTTCATTTTTGAGGGGACCTAGCCCCTATATACAGGTTTAATGTTTGTATTTAGTTCAATGTTTGTTTTAAAAACGCCATTGACAATGAAGGGAAAATTTACGTCATATTGTCCCTCATTACGTCATAATATCTCTTTATTGTAAATGGAATTTAATGTTTGGTGTAGAAAGCCCTGAGAGTTTTCTTTTTGCTTTTACTCCCAGGGCATTGCCATGGAGATCTTGTTCTCTTTCCTGCATGTTTTCTGTTCTCCTCTGCCGAGTCGTCGGTGAAAGATAAGTAGCATATACCGTTTCCGTTATCTAACCCCCTGTATCCTCATTCTGTCTCATTCTGTCTCCTCATTCTGTCTCTGTGCATTAGAGACAGAGAGACAGAGTATAGCGTTGTGTAGCTGTTAAGTGTATAGTAGGAGTAGTAGTGGAGTCTGAGAAGACATGAACCACCTTTTAGTGGAGGGATTGTGGGGAGATGCAACGCTCAATAATGTAACTGCTGCAAAGTGAGTGTGTGTGTGTGTGTGTGTGTGTGTGTGTGTGTGTGTGTGTGTGTGTGTGTGTGTGTGTGTGTGTGTGTGTGCTTGTGCGCCTCGTGCGGTCATCTCCCATGTCAGATTTCTACAGTCTCGTGTAATGCCTTGTGTCACGGGGCAACCTGTGCCCTATATATATATATATATATATATATATATATACATAAAACTGCTCTCTATAACATGAAAGGACTAATGTTTTAAACTGATGGTTTGCTAATTGTCTCTCCTGCACTGCTGGTGGCATTTCCCTTGATTAGGAAGGGGCCAAGTGCTGTGCAGGGGGAGGGGTGTTCTTCTTGTGCTTTGAGTAATGGTCATTGAGTTTTCATGCTTATTTATATTTGTAACACATTTTAGTACTGTATGTATAGGTTACTTTTATGCAATGGATTATTTATAAGAAGTTATTGAGAAGAACTGTTGTTAATTGATTCCGTCCTGTGGTAGGATCCACTCCTATTTAAGTACCTCTGGCAGGTGGGTTGGAGGCAGAGCTCTCAGAGTGTGTGCCGCCGGTGTGAATTCCAAAGCTTTTAGTGACCTCTGACCTCTGCCACCAGCTCTGTGAGATACTGTCATAGGCCATCCCATAATGCGTTCAGATTGTGTTCATGTGCAGCGGTGTTTCCATGACAGCGGGGTGAAGAGTCAGGGGGGGGGGACTGTTAAATAAAGCCTGTTGCTGTCAGAGGTTTATCGATGGTTATGGATGGCTTTTAACCACGTGCTCGCCCGCCTTTACAGCCGCTAATCTGACCTTTGAACCCCGCTAGAGTCCAGGCGGGAGACCAGAAGCAATGAGCAAACCCAGCCTTTCTGACCCCTAAAGCCGAGAGGTCGAAGGTCTGAGGTGGTAATGGTGCCAGGAGCTTGTTGGATGTAGTCATGTGGTCTTGGTGATTGTCGATGCAGCTGCAGCACTATGGGATCTGGTGGGGAGATGAATATTCACTATGAATATTCACTATGAGATCTGGTGGGGAGCTGAATATTCACTATGAATATTCACTATGGGATCTGGTGGGGAGCTGAATATTCTCTATGGGATCTGGTGGGGAACTGAATATTCACTATGCATATTCACTATGGGATCTGGTGGGGAGCTGAATATTCACTATGGGATCTGGTGGGGAGCTGAATATTCACTATGGGATCTGGTGGGGAGCTGAATATTCACTATGGGATCTGGTGGGGAGCTGAATATTCACTATGGGATCTGGTGGGGAGCTGAATATTCACTATGGGATCTGGTGGGGAACTGAATATTCACTATGGGATCTGGTGGGGAGCTGAATATTCACAGTTGATTTAGAACATTGGTTTTCTTTTCATATCAAGGCCCATTATTTATTCAGCATTTGAGCCACGGACCACCATGAGATTTAGCCTAAACTAAGGAATTGAATGACATTTTGCCCACAATTCCATGCTGTATTGATGCTCGGTTGTCATTACGGCGTTTGTCTGTACGGATCCGGGACGCTGAAAAATGTACAATTCCGGTGCGTTTCCGGTGCCTGCGTCATTTTGGCCCCCTGAAAAATCTATGCTGGAATGAAAATAACGTTAATTTAGAGTTTAGTGTTAAAAAGGAAGAAAATGTGACTTTCATCACGTATGACGTATGACAACCTGGTATACCTTGATTTAAAACCCCAAAAAGTGGCACGCCTCCCTGAGCTTGTATATCAATATCTGTTATATTATTCTCTTATTCGTCGTATGTGGGGCTTATGTGTGGTGTCCATTTTAAAGAAAGCACGCATCTTTGCGCAATATAAGAATTTGTTGAGTTTTGGTCTTGATCTCTCGCTAGTTAGAATGCGTTTTCTGGTCGCCTCTGAGTGCACTCTCTCATTTCCTGCATGGGTGTGCAAATTCTATTCCAGCCTGCCCGCACGCACGTTGCCACACACACGCCACACACACGCACGCACGCTGCCACACACGTGCACAATACAGCCGTAATTCCACACTGCCCAGTATTCAACCGTAAATCTTAAACTGTGAATCTTGTACTATACACAGGGAAAATCTGTAGTTTTCATTCATCCACGTGTGTAACTCTGAGAATGTACAAACGTAAGCAAGGGTCCATTTGCTTACGTTTGTACATTCTCAGAGTTACATTCATTGTACCGTGCTCCATTACAGCACTCACATTCAAAAGTGTGTGTGTGTGTGTGTGTGTGTGTGTGTGTGTGTGTGTGTGTGTGTGTGTGTGTGTGTGTGTGTGTGTGTGTGTGTGTGTGTGTGTGTGTGTGTGTGTGTGTGTGTGTGTGTGTGTGTGTGTGTGTGTGTGTGTGCGTGCGTGCGTGCGTGTGCCTGGCGAGGCTGTTGTTGTTATAATGCGGGTCATCCTTCATGTCTTATCTGGGGCTGCTAATGTATGGGGCCAGCGCACACTGACGCTGGGCCATTCATGGCCTAGACCTTGGCTTTGTGAGAGCCAACATCAATAACACTCCAGCCCCCTCAGCCCCCACCCCACACACACACACACACCTGACCCCGCTAGCGTCCACAACATGACCCCTGGCTCTCTGTCTCTCACTCTCATTCTCTCTCTCTCTCTCTCTCTCTCTCTCTCTCTCTCTCTCTCTCTCTCGCGTGCATGTGCATGTGCATGTGCATGTGCATGTGCATGTGCATGTGCATGTGCATGTGCATGTGCATGTGCATGTGCATGTGCACGTGCATGTGCCTGTGCATGTGCATGTGCATGTGCATGTGCACGTGCATGTGCCTGTGGATTACTATACTTATGAGCCAAATGTATACCCACAAGTAGGCTATGCGTGCAGACCATTTTCCTGGTCTTCTCAAGAAAAATACATTATAAATACACAAATACAAACAGGGTTAGGTTTAGGGTTGGAGTTATATTTTGTTGCGCGCCAGAAACGTAGCCGATCTACAAGCTCAAAACAAGACCTTGTAGATCGGCATTTTCAGTATCACGGTTAGAGTAAAAAATACAAAAACACTGTACAAATGGCATTCATAATCCGCATCCTAAAATGAGTGTAGTCCTTTAAATGTGCGTGTGTGTGTGTGTGTGTGTGTGTGTGTGTGCGTGTGTGTGTGTGTGTGTGTGTGTGTGTGTGTGTGTGTGTGTGTGTGTGTGTGTGTGTGTGTGTCTGTGTGTGCGCGTGCGCGTGCGTGTGCGTGTACGTGTGCGTGCATGTGTGTGTGTGTGTGAGTTAAAGAGAGCCGGAGAAGGAGGGCATGCAAGGGCGATAGTACACAGAGTCCCACCTACTGTACATCACACACACACACACACACACACACACACACACACACACAGACCTACTGTACATCACAGGGTCAGCGGCCAAGGTGACACTGAATCCACTGGGAAGGGGGGGGGGGCGACCTTTGACCCAGACCTGCCCCCCCGTTCCGCCTACATTCACACTGATGAAGAGACAATGAAAGCCTTTCTTCTCAGAGCCTGCACTCGCTCTGCTGTTCACTAGGGCTTTAAGCCCACTGTTCAACTAGTCCATCCACTAGTTCACCTTGTTGGTACTAGTTGACCTTGTTGGTACTAGTTGACCTTGTTGGTACTAGTTGACCTTGTTGGTACTAGTTCACCTTGTTGGTACTAGTTGACTACTTGATGAGAATTTCCCCCCCTCCCCTCCGTTTTTGTAGGCCTCAAGATCAGCTAGAATGCTATATTATATAGTCACCAATGTACACAATATTATTAGCCTGATTGTCAGACTCAGAGAGCTTCCAGCGCTCAGTCGAGTGGGCGGGGTCTATGGGCTGGAAACCAGGCTACAATATTATTATTATTTATTTTTTAACATAATAGGTAGGCCTAGTAAAACTAGTCAACTAGGCCTATAACAATCACTAGAAGTGAAAGACCTACTGTTTACTATAGGGCCCATTTTTCACCATCACCAGTCATTTACTCCTTATCCCTAAACTTCTTTGCCTTTCTTTGGCGCTAGCCCCTATATATGCCCAGCTTTGTGGGTCTGTGTGAACACAAACATTGGCTGATGATTGGCTGATCACCCCATAGCGATTGAAGACAAAAGTGAGGGTAGAAAAGTGAAGACGCCAAAATAAGTGATTGGCCAGAATGACCTTTGTGATGATTTGTTAAAAAACTGTAATTGAAAAAAAAAGAAAAAACACGCCCCATTAGAAGCACAATAGCAGTCACCAGAAAAAAAGGGTGGGTGTTTTAAATTAATCTATAATGGTTAAAATGGAGGTTGATGTTGCAATGGGTTTGTATATGGGTGAATGGCAAAATCGAGTGGCAAAGTGAGTTTTAACATTGTTTAGAGTCTTGTAATGCAATCAGAGGACTTTTCTGTTTGTACAGTATATGTACAATATGGGCTGTAAAGGGCAGAAAGTACTTTTTTGCCACTCAGTAGGAATTCCG
Organism: Protomyctophum bolini; assembly: GCF_963924005.1. Classification (NCBI taxonomy): domain Eukaryota; kingdom Metazoa; phylum Chordata; class Actinopteri; order Myctophiformes; family Myctophidae; genus Protomyctophum; species Protomyctophum bolini. Next base: position 42,545,774 of record NC_137862.1, on the reverse strand, counting down.
GCATAACTTCCGGGTTTGATGATGATGATGTCACGCGCATACCCTCTAGGAAGGGGGGGCGGGGGAGCTTAAATGAATATCAAATATCTAATTAGCAACTTAAAAACTGTCTGTCTGTTCATGAGCCTGAGTAGACGATGAAATGACCAAGTGAGTGTGTGTGTGTGTGTGTGTGTGTGTGTGTGTGTTTAGGTCTGTATGTCTATCTATATCCCAATGTCTGTGAGTATGACCTATTGATCGCTGCAGCTGTTTTGAGCAGTCATCTAATTGGGGGCACATTGCGGTCACACTTGCACGCACGCGCACACGCACGCACACACACACACACACACACACACACACACACACACACACACACACACACACACACACACACACACACACACACACACACACACACACACACACACAAAAGTATATAGTTGCACCGCTCACAGTTTGCACGGGTGCAATTTCTTTTTTTGCTTACAAACATTGTGAGCTTGTAGGCCTAGATCTGCTATTTTCACTAGTTTGGGTTCCCGGGGGGAGAGACATCACGTTTCTCTTTTGGGGTCCCGAGCAGAACATTTTGGGAACCCGGCCCTGCAGTGGAGGATAAACAGATACAAAGTGTCAGCCAGAGACACAAAGACGTGAGGACAGAGAGAGAGAGAGAGAGAGAGAGAGAGAGAGAGAGAGAGGGGTATAGCATTATCTAGTGAATATAGTCCGAGCCTGGCCTGTCTGGCCCAGCAGACAGAAGGAGAGGACAGGCGAGGACAGACAGAAGGAGAGGACAGGCGAGGACAGACAGAAGGAGAGGACAGGAGAGGACGCGTATCGGAGGAAGAAAGCAGAAAATGGGCTCCATTAGTCCATTAAGATTCTACAAACGTCTTCTAAATCCTAAAGCTTTCTGAAAAACAGTGGTTCTCAAACTATTTCATGTCAAGGACCTACAGAATTATTTGTATTTTGCCGCAGAGCCCCATCTGAAAAGATGTTGTTCCCCCTGCTTTCTCTGCTGTGGTGGTGCTCTGTTTCTCTTTCATCTGGCAGCAGGAACGTGTGAATGTCAGCGCAAAGCCAAATGTGTGCAAAATCAACATGACGGGCCAGCCTATACGCCGTATATGGTGACACGCAAATCCAAAAGCGAATGCCCTCGGCAAGCAGCCGATGATGGCCTTGAGCGACAACGAGCACGCTGTCCGTCCATCTGAGTTGGCGAGCTATGGCAGATTGAATAGGTTAGAAACGCTTTGAAATGGTGTTTGCAGGCTGGCTAGCTGTATACCATTCTACACAATGCAAACGGACATCATTCCACCCATGATTTGGAACGGATTTGCAATGACACACAAAGCCTTTTTTTGCTTTCTTTAAATGGCACCTTCAACTGCAGTAGTAATTTTGTCCTCTCGTGTCACTATACTGTAAATGGCAAATTAACACCTGCCAGGACTGCGTTTGTGGTCGTGAAACTGCTACAGGAACCCAGTATAACCAAATGTGGGTAAATATGGTTTTTGGTGTGTCCATTTTCATAATCTGCTAAAGCTAAAATATTGACAGTGGCAGTCAGCTGACTAATCGGGCGGGGTATTTAAGCTCACTAGACTGCATGCTTCCTCCTGCCTTCCTTCTGCTTATGGTTCCTGGTTGTTGTTATGTGATGTTTGCTCCCACCACCACCCCAGCACCACCGGTGGGCTCTGTTATTTATGTTCCCCATGCAGGGGGGTTGTTATTGTATATCTATCTCCCTGCTCTTAATGTTTATATTCACGCAGGCCTGTTCCTAGATGCCTTGTTCAGTATCAGTATACACACAAGCTAAACTAGAACCATGTGTAAAGGCTTTACCTAAACACCCAGCGTTTCCTCACATCTGGTGTCATTTCTCAGTGGTTTGTGTGAGGCACTAGTGTTATTGATGCTGTAGGGTGTGTGATGAAAGGCCAAGGTTGCGTAATCATTTTTTTTGCAACTGCTTGCCCGTGAAAATGAGATATAGTGTGTATATCACGGATTTTTCTATTGGCATAATTTTTTTAAAATATTAATAGTGCAGGTAGAAGGCATAATCCACTGTTAATTAAGGTGGCCATAAGGGGTTAATAATTCACTATCACGTTACTATTACCTGCCTGTGTCCACCTCCATGAACGTGCTGCAGTTCCACTTTTCGCCAGCAGGTAGTGGCAGCTTCAACGTATGATAGCCTTACTGGGGGCTTGGTCTCCCTGCCCATTTACTGTCAGA
>NC_137862.1:42533524-42536024 GCF_963924005.1 Protomyctophum bolini | reverse complement strand
GGAGGAAACCATGAAGGCACTAACCCGCACACCGGGAGCAATTATTATAGGGGTTCATATAGTCTTGCTCAAGGACACTTCTACACTAGACTGGAACTCACCTATGCTTTTTATGGCATAGGCAGCTCCCGGGAAACTAGGCACAGCTGCAGGACATGAGACTAATTAATTAGAGCGACAGAGAGAAAGAGGAGTGTGTGTATGTGTGTGTGTGTGTGTGTGTGTGTGTGTGTGTGTGTGTGTGTGTGTGTGTGTGTGTGTGTGTGTGTGTGTGTGTGTGTGTGTGTGTGTGTGTGTGTGTACGTGTGTGCATGGTGTGCGTCAATGTATCAATGGTGCAGACGATCAGAAATCAGCAGAGAGTGAGCGACGTCTGCACTACTGTATGCCGAATTGAAGTGGACTTTTTTTCTCCCTGGAAATAAAAACGTCTGGGTTTCCGAGGCTACTTCGACACTAACTCCGGGGGAGCTCGGATGGAACTGCACTACCTCTGCAGCAACATTGGAGTTAAGGGAGACCAGAGGGGCAGGCCACTAGTCAGGGCTGGGTGAATGTAATGCACAATCTATACGTAAACCGCATTGGATAAAAAACACTCCTCTCCAAATGGAGAGGAGAGGAGAGGAGAGGATTCATAAATCTAAACCTCACCCTCAGATCACTCCACATCAACAGCCGATTGTTTTTTGTTTCCGCGTGTGTGTGTTTCCGCATGTGTGTCTGTGTGCGTGTCTGTGTGCGTGTCTGTCTGTCTGTGGTGTGTGTGCGTGCGTGCGATACGCGCACGTGTGTGTGTGTGTGTGTGTGCGTGCGCTCTAATAATATAAAGGCGCATCCTTCTGCCTTGGCACAGGATAACAGAGTGTTAATTCAGTTGTTATCCCTTTTTTGAAAATGGACTTGGCTGCTGTTTTTGTGTGTGCCCCGTTCTTAGAAACATGCGTGTGTGTGTCCCGTGTGTGCACATATTGTGTGTGTGTGTGTGTGTGTGTGTGTGTGTGTGTGTGTGTGTGTGTGTGTGTGTGTGTGTGTGTGTGTGTGTGTGTGTGTGTGTGTGTGTGTGTGTGTGTGTGTGTGTGTGTGTGTGTGTGTGTGTGTGTGCGCGGGTGTTTGGCACCGAGCTGGTGGGTGCTGTGGGTCCACACTGGCAGGGTTGTAGCTGGAATGTGATTGGTGGGGACAGCGGGCCAAAGGCCGCCCAGGCTAGTGACTGCCTCTTGGTAGCCTGCCCTAACTAAACACTCTCTCTCTCTCTCTCTCTCTCTCTCTCTCTCTCTCTCTCTCTCTCCCTCTCTCTCTCTCCTCTCTCTCCTCTCTCTCTCTCTCTCTATCCCCCTCTCTCACAGTTTCTCCTCTCTCTTACCCTGCTCACATTTTTAGCTGTCTCTCTTTTTGGTCTTTCTCTCATGCCTTGGCAGCTCTTTTGAATTTGTCCCCTACAGTACATGTGTGTGGAGAGAGAGAGGGAGAGAGACGGGGGTGGGGGAGATACTGTAGAGCTTCGGCAAGTCTTTGTTTCCCATTGTCTATTCCATTTCATCCTCTTCGTGTCTGCAACCTCCATTTTGAAGAAAATGACACGTAGCTTGCGGAGTAGTTCAGTCAGATAATACTCGACGGGTTTCTTGCTGTGCACAAGGGAGCATTCAGCTCAAGGGGTTAATATGCTGCATTAATATGTGGGTGTATTCAGTGTCATTCGCTGATGTCAGCTGACCAATTGGGCGGGGTATTTAAGCTCACCTGCATGCTTCTTCCTGCCTTCCTTCTGCATATGGTTCCTGGTTGTTATGCCGCCACCCCAGCACCACCGGTGGGTTCTGTTATCTCTGTTCCCCATGGGGGTTTTATTGTATATCTATCTCCCTGCTCCATATGTTTAATGATGGTGTTTAATTGTGCCGAGCAGGGAGAAAAATGCGCAGAGCCGAACGCCAAGATAAAATATTATATGCATATATATATATTATATTACACTTGTATTCTCAATCTAAATATTGGTTAAATCTATTTGTGCGTTATCTGACTGATCTAAAAAAGGAGAAAAAGAAAGTGAAACTAGAAGCTCGTCACATGGAGTGTGTGGATCAGTTGAACTGTGAATGCACTTATTGTTTAAACGGCACAGCTGTGAGGGAAGAAGGGACGGGCAGGGGAGTATATGCCATGACTCCCACAGATACGCAGTATCCCTTGATGTATATTCTCTGAAGAATATAGCAGATCTACAAACTCACAACGCGTTGCGACGCAGCACGGTTTGACCTTGTAGATCGGCTACATTTGGTGCGCGACTGGCATGCAACTATATATAAGTATATGAATCAGGTATGGATAGGAGTGGAACGCTGGACAGTGAGAGAAATAATAGAACCGAGGGGGAGAGATGATTAATCCAATCACGGCTCTTAGTATTTCTTCAATAGGCATTGTTCTAAATGGCTGCCTCCTCTCCCATAAAGCTAGCTCAAGGCTGTTGGGGCTGTGGCTATAGGCT
>NC_137862.1:42527423-42529923 GCF_963924005.1 Protomyctophum bolini | reverse complement strand
TCGTATATACAGTTGTACATGCTATAACTACAAGAATTCTCGTAGATAAAGCTTTATATCAAATTTGAAACCGTTTAGCTGAAAATGTACTTTTTAACACTGGCCCGGTGGCTAGGCAACGCCTTGCATACACCCAACACCCCCAGCATCAGGAAAACATGCATGTGCACGCATCCCGTAGAGTCCCGTCCTTTGGCTCTTTAAAAATACGCAGCTGTTCGTCCGTGCACGTGATGATCATCCATCCGAGGTTCGGATCTGATTTGTGATTATTTTTTAATCGCACCGTGCACGACATGTTAACGTTTCTGGCCAAAGATAAACAGCAGGAGCTAAAGCTAACATAAGCCGTTTAATGGCGGTCTGCGAGCGAGGGAAACGGAAGTCAAAGCTACCATATTTGGCCAAAAAGCCATGGCAAGGCTTATACCGCCGTGTGCCACCGTGTGGCAGAGTGCTTCTCTGCGTGCCCTGGTTCTCAACGGCTCCGAGACCTACCAGGTGGTCCCCAGCTCCCCAGAAAACAACAAAGTTGTTAATTGTTACAGCTATACAGTAGAATGTGTCTTTAAACACTTACACAGTATGTATACTTTGTGTATTTGCTAGCTGAAGCTAGTATAGAATGTGGATGCTGACTGTGCATGTCTCTCTCTCTTTCTCTCTCTCCTTCCATGACTATCATCATCCTTCTGATGCTGACTCCAACACTTCACCCCTTTGGCCTCTGACCCTTCCGACTCTACAGGTAAGTGCCTCATGCTCTCTCTCTCTCTCTCTCTCTCTCTCTCTCTCTCTCTCTCTCTCTCTCTCTCTCTCTCTCTCTCTCTCTCTCTCTCTCTCTCTCTGTGTGTCTCTCTCTGTCTCTCTCACACCCGCACACACACACACACACACACTCCCAGAAAGACACGCTGAGGAGGAAGCATTGTGTGCTTCCATTGAGGTCGTCCCCAGAGGTGCCATATACTGCTGGTGCTGGCTGGTCAATGTTGCTAAGAGACAAGACAGCAGCGTGTGAATGTGTGCTGGTGACCTGCATGGCTGCATGCTGTGTGTGTGTGTGTGTGTGTGTGTGTGTGTGTGTGTGTGTGTGTGTGTGTGTGTGTGTGTGTGTGTGTGTGTGTGTGTGATGCTGACACTGAGCAGACATGCAACATCTCCAGGAAATCCTTGTATCTCTGTATTTAATCTTTGCTTCTTCATAAGTTAACGCTCTATTGTGTGTGTGTGTGTGTGTGTGTGTGTGTGTGTGTGTGTGTGTGTGTGTATATATATATATATATATTGATTCAGATTTTCTCTGTGTGGTCTGAACCCTCCAGAGCTGCTATCGTATTTAAACCATGAAAAGTAGGCTATCAATAACACAAATAAGAACTAATTTATATAATGGATCCATTGGAACATTGTTTTTTATTTTTTATTTCTTTACATTTCCTGAAAGTAAGGGCTTTGTAAGGGCTCAATGCGGCTGTGGCACAGGAGGTAGAGCATGTCGTCCAATGATCTTCGAATCCCGGCTCCTCCTGTCCACATTTCGAAGTGTCCTGCAAGACACTGAATGAGTCGGTCGGTGTGAGCTTACCACCATTGGTGTGTGAATGTGTGAGGATACTGGCATCGACTGTTCGCTGCTTCACCTTCCAATGTATGAATGAATGAACCATTGTAAAGTGCTTTGAGCACATGGAAAAGCGCTATAAAAATGTAATTCAGTTCATTGGACACACACACACACACACACACTGTGCAGTACAAGGTTTCAGTAGATGTGCTACTAGGAGGATATACTAAATAATAATAATATCTCAAACTTATATAGTGCTTTTCTAAGTACCCAAAGACGCTTTCCATGGGGGGACTTTACGGTAACAACAAAATATAAACAACTGTATTAGAAAAAGAAAAAAACACTAAAAGCTATAAAAACATAAAAAAGACAGTGACAAGGGTTAGCTATGGAAGGCAATGTTGAAGAGGTGGGTCTTGAGGGCGGTTTTGAAGGTTTGGAGGGTGGGGGAATCTCTGAGTGCCTTAGGGAGGGCATTCCACAGGGTTGGGGCAGCAACCCCATGTCCAGAGTTTAGTCTTGGGGACGTCGAGGAGGTTTGCATCACCAGACCTGAGGGAGCGGGAGGGGACATGACGTCTGAGGAGGTCACAGAGGTATGGGGGAGCCAGGTTGTTTAGTGCTTTGTAGGTGTTTTGAAGTGGATTCTTTGTTTGGCCGTTAGCCAGTGAAGGTCACGGAGGACTGGTGTGATATGGTCTCTGGAACGGGTATTGGTAAGTAGACGGGCAGCAGAGTTCTGGACATATTGCACATATTGCAGTTTATTGAGTGTACACTCGTATACGTGTATACACTCAATGTCTGTGTCTCTTTTTGTGCCATGTAGCATCTTATTATAGGTCTCTTTTTTTAGTCTGTGCTGTACATTCTCACACAAGAGCAGGATAAACTGTGTGTGTGCTGCATGCACGACGCGTGCGTGCG
>NC_137862.1:42512423-42522423 GCF_963924005.1 Protomyctophum bolini | reverse complement strand
GCTTATGTCACTTTACAGTATAGTAGAGGGTCATGCACTGAAAGCAGTCTTACTCCAATTGGCCAAATGGGGGCGCTATAGCATTTGAAAATGAAACCTTTGAACAGTCATAACAGTGCTTTGTTTGGCCAAAATTAACTCTTGCCTTCGGACCACAAGGTTGCGTGTTCAAATCTGGACACCGACAACTCAGCCCATGATTCTTATTTGTGCATATTGTTCTTATTGCGTATTGTCTTCTGTCTTGGTCCCGCCTTATCACTGCTTGCAGCTATATTTATTATTATTAATATTATTATTATTAAAAAAAAAAAAAAAAAAAACATTCCTAAAAAAGAAAAGCTTTTGATGACATTTTTTGTTTTATGATTATTAATTATTTTTTTCAGTAATTTCATGAAGAAACAAAAGAGAAATAGAATAAATTCCATTAATATAGAACATAGGCCTATACTATTTATTAGGGATGCACGATAAAGGCATAATCGGAATCAACATAGAAAAGCCACTCTGTTATGGCCGATATTATCGGCCATAACAGAGTGGCTTTTCTATGTTTTCTTTTTTTTCTGACCATAACCCCCCCACTATTCTATCTCTCTCTCTCTCTCTCTCTCTCTCTCTCTCTCTCTCTCTCTCTCTCTGTGCCTGGAGGGGGTTCATTCTTCCCTCCTCCTCTTCCCTCCACCTCCTCTTTCTCTGTCTGTCGGCAGTGAATTAGAGAGAGAGAGAGAGAGAGAGAGAGCGAGAGAGAGAGAGAGAGAGAGAGAGAGAGAGCGAGAGAGAGAGAGAGAGCGAATGGGAGGGAGGGCGAGAAAGCGAGCGAGAGCGTCAAGCGGCGGCAGAAGCGTTGGAAGCGCAGCGCGGACATCTCTCTCTCTCTCTCTCTATCTCTCTCTCTGTGATCATGCTTCTCAGATAGAGGGAGATAAAAGACTAAATCCCCGGGAATCGTTCCGTCAGTCCGTCCGTCCGTTGGCCAGGATTTACCCCCAGCCTCCGTTCCATCCTCGTCCCCGACCGACCGACCGGTGCCTCTCTCTCTTTCTCTGCTGCCGCTAATTCAGCCCTAACGGAACTGCTATTCTAGCTGTTTAAACATCTTCCTCCGGCTGTCCCAGCTCTCTGGGTGTGTGTGTGTGTGTGTGTGTGTGTGTGTGTGTGTGTGTGTGTGTGTGTGTGTGTGACTGTGTGATTGTGTGTGTGTGTGTGTGTGTGTGTGTGTGTGTGTGTGTGTGTGTGTGTGTGTGTGTGTGTGTGTGTGTGTGTGTGTGTGTGTGTGTGTGTGTGTGTGTGTGTGTGTGTGTGTGTGTGAGTCTGTGTGTCTGCGAGAGCGAGAGAGTGTTTTCCCACTGGTGCTTGGATACGAATAGCAAGAGCGTGACCCTTTGCCCCCCGGGTGGGAGGGAGGGTCAGTTGAAAGATCGAGAGGGGAGAGAGAGAGAGAGAGGGGGGGCGCTCCGGGGGTTGACCCTCGCACCACTCCATCTGCGTGTGCGTGTGCACGTGCACGTGCGTGTGCGTGTGTGTGTGTGTGTGAGATAGTCCTCGCCGGCTGGGCGGTCGGTCCCCAGGCAGCCTCAGGACCAGAGAGCCAGGAGGATGACAGGCTGAGTCCCGCTGCAGCCTCCCCACACACGGAGCCTCCTCTCTGGGTGGCTGCGAGGGCAGAGCCCCCCTCTCTGACACCAGCACTCCTCCACGGCGTTGTAACACGGCCGCTCTCTGCGCTCTCTCCATGACACTCAAACAATAACCATGTTTGGATTAAAAGCACCGCTCTACTACTTGCCAGGTAGGACGATGATGAATGTCTGTGGGCCATCTCTGTTGCATTAGTAGTGCATGCATATATATACAATTTATAGGCATTTAGCAGGAATTTGTATATAATTATGCAACATGCACATCTTATGCAGGCAGATCCATTTTATGTGTGTGTGTATACTGACATAACATATTGGTGTGTGGGTGCTTGTGAGCACCCGGGCCGCGTGTGTATGGGCGTGCATGCCTTCTGGCGTGTATGTGTGCGTGCGTTTCTTGTGTGCGTGTGTGCATGCGCACGTGTGTGTGTGTGTGTGTGTGTGTGGGTGCGTGCGTGCGTGTGCCGTGTCTGTTTGCTATAGGAGGTGTAAGGTTAGTGAGTTGAAGGGGAGCATCTAAGGGGAGCTGCTGTGAAAGCCTTTGTCTGGTGGATGCTGAACCTGAGCTATACCAGGCTGCCAGCGGTGTGTGTGTGTGTGTGTGTGTGTGTGCGTGTGCATGCGTGTGCGCGCGTGTGTGTGTGTGTGTGTGTGTGTGTGTGTGTGTGTGCGCGGTGGTGTGCTAGGGCGGTGTGAGGTTACCGACGGTCAGCGCTTAAGTGCGTCTCATGGCTCACTGGGTCCTGATTATGGAGCGGGCGGCCAAGAGAGGGCAGAGAGAGAGAGAGAGAGAGAAAAACAACATATCTCTGGTATCGAGAATTAAGAATCACCAAAATGTTCTATTTTCATGAAATGAAGAAAACCTTGTATTTTGAAAACAAAGCAATACTGCCTAATCAAAGTTGGTGTTGTGACTTTATATATTGTCAATTACTTCCATGAGAGGGGGAGAAGTGGTGGAGTTAGCTGCTTTAGCAGACAGTTTGAGAGGGGGAGAGGTGGTGGAGTTAGCTGCTTTAGCAGACCGTTTGAGGGTCCAATGGAGTTAAGAGGTTTTGTCCAAAGCGGTTTTACTACATTCAATTTGTTAAATATTTTTGAAACAACACACAGACGTAAAGGGTGTTCAATAGCACTGATTTATGCATAAATAAATAAAAAACCTCAAAAATGGAGGTAGAAGTATTTCATTGAACTCTTGAGAATGTACAAATCATGTACACTCTTTGAGCGTATAAATAGATTGACACAGTGCTGCTGTTCTTGTAGAGCAGGGGTGGCCAATTATTTTTCCCAAGGGAACAAATAAAAACAGAAAATATTGTGGAGGGCTGCAGCCCAAAAGGCTGAATTCAATTCTGAGTAATATACATTTTATTTATATATATATACAAAAACAGTAAATGGCATTGTTTTGACAAGCTGGTAAGAGTATTTGTTATTATTAGGCAATGCGAAATTGACGTCGAAAAGATCATTTAGGCTATTCAATCACATTTTCCAAAACAATTGCAAACAGATTGTCAATCACACGCAATTCACGGCAGGAAAGTTGCGTGTAAAAACAATGCAGTTTGTTTTATTCCATGCACGCATAAGGACGGGTAAAATTAGAAAGTAAGTATTATTTTCTAATTTCCAAGTTAACCTTTCACATGCCGGTCAGAGTATAATGCCCAGGTCACATAACCTGACTCCGCCAGATGGGGCAGTAGAGAGTACAGGGGGTTAGTATTCACATGCACACTGCTGTGAAACAAGACAGAATCCTTCATGTGGAGGATGTGCATTACTTTGTGGCTATTTGTTTAACTCTCACATATAAATAGGTATACTGTAGGTGGTGAAGAAGAAGAAAGAAGCTTACCTTTAATAATCCCCTTTGGGAAATGATCTTTTCGCACATTTTTACACTTTATTTTCACCCATATTGCATGCACGCACACACAGCCACACGCACGCACAAACACACACACACACACACACACACACACACACACACACACACACACACACACACACACACAGGGCTTGCAGTATAGACATGCAACGTGGAGACATGGCGGGGGGATGGGCTGCCACATATATAGTGGCGCCCGGGTAGCGGTTAGCGGTGCAGTGCCTTGCTTGAGGGCAACTTGGCGTCGCCCATGTAGGAGGTGAACTGGCACCTCTCCCTGGGTTCCGGAACCACACACTCCATACGCGCTGGAATTGAACCAGCAGCCTCTCTCCGCTTTCCGAGCCAAGTCCCTGTGGACTGAGCTGCTTACTTCCCCCACAGCTGTTGTGTGTGTGTGTGTGTGTGTGTGTGTGTGTGTGTGTGTGTGTGTGTGTGTGTGTGTGTGTGTGTGTGTGTGTGTGTGTGTGTGTGTGTGTGACGTGCGCTCTCTCCTGCGAATACATGTTTTCTCCCTAGAAGTGGGTAGTCTACGCTGACACTTAACAGAACTAAATTATTCATGCACTGTAGTCAGCAGGTATACAGCGCACGCTGGTAGACGTGCGTGCGTGCGTGCGTGCGTGCGTGCGTGCGTGCGTGCGTGCGTGCGTGCGTGCGTGAGTGCGTGCAGTGGTGTGCGTGTGCTGCCCCTCGCAACCTAACCACAAGCCCAGATTCACACACAGTCGCACGGCGGTGTCGCATGCCGAGGAAAGCCCACACAGCGCTTGTAGATCTGCAATTCTCAGCATATAAGCCCAGCCCGATCTCACCCAAACACGTGAAATAGCATTCCGTACATACTCGCAAAACCCCCAAAATCCGTACAGATTACACGACTATAACGTTTTGACCACAACAGAAGCGTGGCTTTCACTAATATCGTATGTGTACGTAATTGCCCGTGTGAAGTGAGGGGCGCTCTTGTACATCATCATGATGTAAAATTCACTGTGTATTTGCTCAGACACTCGACGTAAAATTCTCCATTCATTGTCAATGGGCGCTAAAATATTAAAGTCTAACTCATGTTGATTAGGTGATGTAATGGTGATGTAAAACAAACGGTGCCAACACATACATTAAACGCCATTAACAATAAAGAGACAATATGATGTAAATGACACATTATGACTTACATTTTCCTTCATTGTCAATGCGTTTACAAAAGACAAAACAAACATTGAACTAAAGACAAACATTTAACCTGTTTATAGGAGGGGCATCACAGGGCAATCTCTAATCCTTGAGCTTTTGGGCCTGTGGCTCCCCGGCTAGACCCATGTTGTCCCTCTTGGTGTTCAAACATGGGTTTCTTCATGTGTTTTGCTAAAATAGCAGAATTGAAAGCTCACATCTCCATGGCGAAGTCAAGCACACCCAAATGCTGTTGGGGGAGAGAAAGAGAAAAATAAAGAGTATATTGAGTTACAGGCAAATACAAGTAGTAAAATCGCACCTGTGTGAAGTGAGGGGTGCTCATATATTAAAGTCTAACTCATGTTGATTAGGTGATGTAATGGTGATGTAAAACAAACGGTGCCAACACATACATTAAACGCCATCAACAATAACGAGACAATATGACGTAATGATGCACATAATGACGTAAAATGTCCCTTCATTGTCAATGGTCGTTTACAAAACAAACATTGAACTAAAGACAAACACACTTGTTCTGTTGCATTGTGATGTACAGACAGTACTTTTTCATAGTTTCATTAGAGTAGTTTCAGTGTCCAATAGAATCGTGTCATAGTACTGTATATTGGAATTATGTTCATAAAAACAGCTCTTCACATCTTACTGATGACATAATTTACCACATGAACCTTATAGCTTGTCCTTTCAGGCCTTTTTTTCTGCACTTGTGCCATATGAGACTTCTTCTGAACGGGAACCCCTTTTGGTGTTTTAACCATTAAGGGCCTTTCAAACGGGAAGCGAAGAACGCACACGTTGTTGCCTGGATCAACGAGAGGTCTGATACAGGTCTGCTCAAGAGGGGCGCGACAACGCAAGCGTGAAAATAAGCTAAACAGAATCCAGGTCTGGTGAGTCGCAGGCACTCACGTAAATAGTAAATATACTTGCTATTTTACGTCTCATTGGAAATGAACTATAGGCGTGTTAAATCACTTCACGTTTGAAAGGCCCTTTACTCTAGCTATTGAAAAATAGCAGATCTACAAGCTCATAGCACGGTGCGCTACAAGCTTGTAGATCTGCTATTTTGGAAAAATCTTGAAAATGTGTCGCAAATCGTATACTTCTTTCAGAGCGAAAGTTTTTAACTTGAATCTTTGCTTCTGGGGGGGTCTATGGAATAACATATTTTCAGATGGGGGTCCACGGCAAAATACAAATAATTCTGGGGGTCCTTGACATGAAAAAGGTTGAGCACCACTGACATAGGAACACAGGTTTTTCAGAAAACGGTTATAGGATTTAGAAGACTTTCTTTTGTAGAATCGTCCCCAGGTCAAACAGGTTAAACAAATACGTCTGGTAGAACAGCCATACTTTCAGCAAAGTTATTTGGTATCGAGACACAGAGAAACAGGAGGGGGAAAGTGCAGACTAGAGCCCCTCAGGGGGCCATGCACGGTCAACAGAGGACTTAGGGTTTAAGTGGTTAATGTGATAGATCCTTTGTGTGTGTCCGTGCAGAGAAGAGTGCATCCTGAAACAACACTGGCCGTCAGTCAGCCAGTGAGCCAGGCTGTCAATCTCTGTCTCGTCAGCCAGCGAAGAGTAGTCTAGTAAGAGAGTGGCGACACGCTTTGATCCAGCCTGTAGTGACCTTCTATTTTGTAGCAAAAAAAAGACAATTGTCCTGGGCCGTGGCTCAGCGGGCCAGGTACCTTGGCCGGTATAGTCTGGCAGTGTGCCGCGGGTTCGACTCCCGATGCCGACTGCCTTTACTGCATGTCTCTCCCCTATTTCCTGTCAGCCTACTGTCTGTCTCTATAAAAAATATTAAAAAAAAGGCGAAAGCCGAAAAAAAGGGGGAAAAAGACAATTATGCCTGATGAACGTGAGGTAATATGCAAATAGCATTTATGCTGCTCACTGACTTTAGTGTCTTTCATTGTTAATCTTTGGGCTGTTTACCCTCTCTGATCCTCTTTCCTTAGAAATGTTCTCTTCATCTCTCTCTCTCCATCTCTCCATCTCTCTCTTTCTCTCTCTCTCTCTCTCTCTCTCTCTCTCTCTCTCTCTGTCTGTCTCTCTGTGTGTGTGTCTCTCTCTTTCTCTGGCGTGCTCCTCAATCCCTCTTGTGTTCAGAACGGGTGGAGAGTTTTTGAAATGGAGATCTGTCAGTGGAGTCCAGAGAGCTCCCACTGAGCAAGGAGGAGAGAGAGAGAGAGAGAGAGAGAGAGAGAGAGAGAGAGAGAGAGAGAGCAGGAAGCCGGTGCCTCTGGCTGACATGTGCTCTTTGAACCCAGGGTGGATGGAGGATCAAACGGAGGGCACTCGCCAACAACACAACAGAGAGAGAGAGGGAGAGAGAGAGAGGAGAAGGATGTCAATTGGAATACAAATCATTGTGTGTACACTGTTTAAATGCCCTACACTGCTTACAGCACCTCGGTACATAGAACTCCCCTTATATATACACAGAGCAACTAACCTTCATTCAATTACATTGGAATAAATTGCTGCTACTTGTCGCAAATGTTTTTATACTAAATGAATGCAAAAACATTTAAATACTGCTGTCGACTTTCAAAAGTATAAAGCTACCTTCTCCTATATGGATGTATAACTATCTCTTCTCCTATATGGATGTATAACTATCTCTTTCCCTATATGGATTATAACTATCTCTTCTCCTATATGGATGTATAACTATCTCTTCTCCTATATGGATGTATAACTATCTCTGACAGAAAAATGCACAATCTTTTTATAGTTTCACAAGATGGTATACCCAAAGTGTTACTGTAACACAGCTTACACCTTTATTTATTCCTATTCTGTTCTGCTTTGGCAATGTAAATGTACGTTTTCTCATGCCAATAAAGCTCCTTTGAATTGAATTGAAAATAGAGAGAGAGAGATAGAGAGAGAGAGAGAGAGAGAGAGAGAGAGAGAGAGAGAGAGAGAGACAGAGAGAGACAGAGAGATAATGAAGGGATGAACCCAGACAGAGGTGGATGGCGGCCGGGGGAGAATTACTGTAGCAACAAAAAAGGAGACATAGGTGTCGTTGAGACTATTATTAATTTTACTGTGTAACACGCTGCTCCGTTACGAATTAATTATTTTTACTGTGTGGTGTGCGTGTGTGCGTGCATGCGTACGTACATGTGTGCGTGTGTGCGTGCGGCATGCACTAAGGGCTTTGGTTTGGGTGTTAACCAATGTGGCACTTGACCTACGACGACTATAGCTGTCCCCTCTGTGAGACAGAGCCCCACAACACTCTCTTTCATCCAAGACCTTGTCTCCTCCCTCCCTCCCTCCCTCCCTCCCTCCCTAGAATCCTTCCTTCCTTCCTTCCTTCCTTCCTTCCTTCCTTCCTTCCTTCCTTCCTTCCTTCCTTCCCTCCCCTCCTCCCCCATGGCACATCAGACCCTCCACAGAGATTAGAGGCACAGTGTGGGGGGGGGGGGGGGGGGGGGGGGTTGCAAGTCAGAGGTCACCCCTGTCTGTCTGCATGCTCTTCTTAGTATTCCCTCTGTCTCTCTCTCTCTCTCTCTCTCTCTGGCTCTCTCTCTCACACACATTTTCTTGCATGTGTACGTACGACGTGCATCTGTTTGTGTATATGTCTGCGAGCTTGTGCGTGCGTGCAGATGTGCGTGACCGCGCGCGCGTGTGTGTGAGAGAGAGCTCTGGCGTGTTCATCGCAGCGGGTCGCCTCTTCCCTCCTCTGTCTCTCTCTCGCTCTCTCTCTCTCATTCAGTCAGTGAATGAGCCCCCCCCGCCTGCCTCCCCGTCTTAGCGCATTTAGGACGGGTACGCGTCTGTGTCACCATATAGCTTTTAACCACTTTAAACTTTAGCTGTTGAAAAATAGCAGATCTATAAGCTTGTATAGCGCGGCACCAAGTGCCGCACTACGAGCTTATAGATCTTTTGTAATTTGTTAAAATGTTGCGGCAAATGTTTGATATATATTCTTTAAACAGCGAGTGTTTTTAACTCAAATCATTGCTTCTGGGGGGGGGGGGTCCCTGGAGCAACATGTGGGGGTCCCGCGACCAATTACATAAATAAAATGGTTGGGCTCCTTGACGTGAAATAGCTTGAGAACACTGCACTAACAGAAACATGAGGTTTTTCAGAAAACTGTCATGATTTAGAAGACCTTTTGTAGAATCTGGTCTCAGGTCTCCATGGGTTAACGCCGGTTGCCGTGGAGACGGTGTCAACACATGCTAGCTCTATGATTACTTGACAAGGGAAAAAGAGGAGGAGGGTTAAATAAAAAGGGTGAGCGAGCGTGCGTGTGTGTGTGTGTGTGTGTGTGTGTGTGTGTGTGTGTGTGTGTGTGTGTGTGTGTGTGTGTGTGTGTGTTGTGTGTGTGTGTGTGTGTGTGTGTGTGTGTGTGTGTGTGTGTGTGTGTGTGTTGTGCGTGCGTGTTGTGCGTGCATGCGTAGAGGAGAGGAGAGGAGAGGAGAGGAGAGGAGAGGGAGGGGGGTGTTAAAGGAAGTGACAGTAGAGTGTAGTAATCAGTGACTGAAGGGAAATGGGCTTATGTGATTTTAGAGAGAGTGGGTGGAGGACGCAGGATTAGGGAGGAGAGAGGAAGGGGTGCAGACGAGAGATAAAGGGACGAGAGAGAGAGAGGCTCATGGAAGAGCAGTCCAAATGCATGTTCTTGGCGGTCGGGATGTGGCTCAGGAGGTAGAGCAGGTCGTCCAATGTTCCCTGCATGGTTCGCCGGTTCGAATCCCCGGCTCCTCCTGTCCACATGCCCAAGAGTCCTTGGGCCAGACACTGAATGAGTCGGTCGGTGCGAGCTCGCCACCGTCGGTGTGTGAATGTGGGAAGTCCTCACTAATGAATGGACCGTTGTAAGGCGCTTTGAGCACTTGGAAAAGCGCTATAAAAAATGCAATTCAATTCATTTTTGGCAGCAAACTACGTGTGGAGCAAGGTGGAACCCTCTTGTAAACTAGTGTAGTGCTTTATTGGGTCGTCACAGTTAACAGTTTTTTGTATTGTTATCATGCTTGAAATGTACTGTACTGTGTGTGTGTGTGTGTGTGTGTGTGTGTGTGTGTGTGTGTGTGTGTGTGTGTGTGTGTGTGTGTGTGTGTGTATGTGCGTAATCACCGTAATCACCCTCTTGCACGCAGGCTGTGTGTTTGTGGGCTGTTCGTTCCTCAGGGTTTAACATGTCCTGTTTTCACACACACGCACACACACACACACACACACAAACAGCGGTTGGCAG
>NC_137862.1:42497398-42507398 GCF_963924005.1 Protomyctophum bolini | reverse complement strand
CTCTCTCTCTCTCTGTGTGTCTGTCTCTCTCTGGTAGTAAATGGCTTGGCATGGGGCTAAGGCTCAGTGGCTGGGTCGAAAACATCCTATTAAAATCAGTGTCACACACACCGAGAGAGAGAGATGAACAGGTTGTGTGACGATTTTTTACACCACGATTTGTTCGGTGAATCGATCGATTAACCACGAGAAAGGGAACGACGAGGCTTTGTGTATGTGTGTGTGTGTGTGTGCGTGGGCGTGTGCGTGCGTGCACGCGTGCGTGCGTGCGTGCGTGCGTGCGTGCGTTTAGCTGGATGGTTGGTGTGTGACACTTCGGCTATAGGATTGGCCAGTTTTGCACCCTCAGGGAAAATTGCATTGAAAGGTCAGGCAGAGGTCACAGCAGTCTCGGGAGAGAGTGGACACACACACACACACACACACACACATTGGAAGGTGAATAGAGGGTTAAAGGCGATTCAGAGAGGAGTGTGAAGGGGGGCGGGACAGAGAGGCGGGAGGAGAGAGAAAAGGCGGGGCCGGGAGTTAGGGAGGTTGGGGGTTGGGGGGGGAGTTGAAATGGGGTAGCTAAGGTTAGGAGGGAAACAGGCCTGGGGGCGGGGGGGGGTGTACAGTGAGTAGGGACAGATTTGGGGAGGGCTGGTCGGCTGGTCAGGCCAGCTGAACGCCTGCCTGCATGGTGGGGAGTGGCGGGAGTGGAGGCTGGCACTGTGGAGGCGGGCATATGGAGGGCAGGTTGGCACTCTGGCTGCCACTGCATGGGGCGCCATGCACCTGCCCACTGGGGCGAGGCCCTGCCAAATGAGAGAGAGAGAGAGAGAGAGAGAGAGAGAGAGATACACAGAGAGAGAGAGATACACAGAGAGAGAGAGAGAGAGAGAGAGAGAGAGAGAGAGAGAGAGAGAGAGAGATACAGAGAGAGAGAGGAGCTGTGTGCACGGGGGCAGGTTTTGGGCCACAGCATGGATACAGTCTCTGAAGATTTGGGATATTAATGAGGAGGCTAAATGTATCAGACAACCGTGTGTGCCCTCTTGGAGAGGAGTCACGCGCACGCACGCCGGGACAACACACACACACACACACACACACACACACACACACACACACACACACACACACACACACACACACACACACACACGCAAACTAATAGGCACGCTTATGGACACGATCAAAAACACAGTCTCGTGTAGCACTGCAGTTACAGTCGTGAACATTACCACACACTGCGCACACACGGATTCAGACTCAAGCGCACACACACGCACACACGCACGCACGCACGCACGCACGCGCACACATTATTATATGTATTTGGCTACCAGATTCCTCATCTGAAAATATGCTGTTCCAGGGACCCCCCCAGAAGCAAATATTAATAAAATATTAATAAAAATGTTCGCTGGGAAAGAATTATATATTCAAGGACTTGCGCACATTGTCAACTATATAGTCTTTCTTTTTTATTTTTTTATGAATAGCAGATCTGCAAGCTCAGTGCCGCGCTCTGAGCTTGTGTTTCTGCTATTCATTAAAAAGCTCTTCACTGCAACATCATACACACACACACACACACACACACACACACACACACACACACACACACACACACACACACACACACACACACACACACACCTCTAATTGGACTCAACGAGCACTTTGCTGCTAACTAGCTGCTAATTAGATCAGTGCATTTCCACTCTCCCACTTCTCCGCTGCTGCGTGTGTTCATCATTGTTTCCAACAAACAAAAAACACTTCCAATTTATGTGTTTATGGCAAATCATAACACCCTCCTCCTCTGAGGAGGGTGTTATGATGACTCACATGAGGAGGCTCCTCATGTGAGGCGAGTGAAAGGTCCACAACATAAATTATGGCAGATGTCTCAGTGATATATGGTGGGTATAGTCAGTGCGTGCGTGCGTGCATGCGTTCCCAGAGAGACAGTGTTTCTAGGTTGCGGGGCAGTGAAGGGCAGTGAGTGGCGTTCTAGCCCTGGGCTCATGCAGGCCAAGTGTCTTTGTGCTAAAGGACTGCCATGTTCTCCTGTGATCCCGCTCCCCTCTTTCATCACCAACACCAAAGAGGCTGAGGCAGGGAGGGAGGGAGGGAGAGAGAGAGAGAGAGACAGAGAGAGAGAGAGAGAGAGAGAGAGAGGGTACCTGGCAGCAACAGCGTGGCCTCGAGGTGTTATCTCTGCCACCCCTCACTGTGTCGGCGAGAGAGAGAGAGATAGAGAGAGAGAGAGAGAGAGAGAGAGAGAGGGAGAGAGACAGAGAGGTTGCACAATAATCTGCTTCTGGATTGGATTGTTGTTGTTGTTTTTTTCACCGTTGTTCCTGTGAGGGCGATGGAGGATCTCTAGCAGATGGTCTTGTTAACAGTAAAACATGAGAATGTGCACCGTTATAAAACGTGCTTGGTTGCCCGCGTGAGACCTCTCGCGCTTTCTCGTACACAGATATATACACTCAAACTCGCTCGCCCGTGCATGCACAGATATATACGTACGACGGTCACACACACACACACACACACACACACACACACACACACACACACACACACACACACATCCTTGCCCTGCTGGCTATGAAACACTGCGCCATCTGCATGTGGGCAAAGTGTGTCAAAAGAGTGTGACGATTGTGTTTGGCGAGCGGCATGCGTTGGTAATGTCCCCATGCGGCTACGGCTAATCTCCGTGCCAGTAAATGTAATGCTTCATTTGTGCCCCATATTGTACGACGGTGTCGTGTGCGTCGAAAACAGCAGATCTACAAGCGTCACGGACTCACGGCGCATCGCACCGGGACGAATTGTGAGCTTGTCGATCTGCTATTTGCAGTGAGCAACACTGGCGTGCCGCACCGGCGCGCGACATGTGGAAAAGTATAAAATCAGGCAATAGGTTTCATGACATTAATTTTCCTAAATTACTTCCACATAACCTGAACTTTCTGTGGTCTGAGATTTTCTCTGTGTTTTCTGAAGCCTTTTGAGTTGCAATGAAAACAGGCAAACGGGCCTCAACAGTGACATCTGCTGGCAAATCCCTATATATCTCATATAGCCTATGGGATTTGTGGACTCTTATCTCGCAGTTTACAGGCCAATCAGAGCACTGGTTTGGGCCAGAAAACCCCAGACCACAGAAAATCTACTGAATTTCTACCAGAAATGAGTTGATGTTTTTTGGGTGCAATAAGGGCCTTTCTCGGCCCCACTCTTCTCCCATTGTTTATACTTTTGGTACTTAACCCATTCTGACCTGAGATCAGATTCATACGAGGTTTCCACTGGACACACACTGGTCTGATGAACCCATTCTGACCTGAGATCAGATTCTAAAAATGGCAGTCGTTCTTCGATTTTTCAAAAATAGCAGACCTACAAGCTCGTATCGCGCCACTCGGTGGCGCGATATGAGCTTGTAGATCTGCTATTTTTCAATAGCTAAAGCATAACATGATGCCAACACCAAAATGGGTGCCCGGTCAGAATGGGTTAAAGTACCAAAAGTAGAAAGTACTCACTATGCAGAATGTCTCATTTCAACTTTTCAAATGTATAATAATCATTTGAAAATAGCCGATCTACAAGCTCACAATGTGTCGCGAGCTTGTAGATCGACTATTTTCAAAAGGCCAAAGTGAGTATAGGGCTGAAGTGGTTAATGTATGTTTTGTAAATAACTAGTAACTAAGGTGGTCAAATAAATGTAGTGGAGTAAAAGTACAATATTTGCCTCTGAAATGCAGTGGAGTAGAAGTAAAAGTACTGGACATTTTACATTACAGTACTTTAAGTAAAAGTACTTAGTTCCACCACTGGATATCAAGCTTCCTGCCACACTGCCACTTTCACAGCTTTTAAAGGACAACTGAAACAGTGGCTTAAAAAGTCCACAATAGAGTTGGCCTGTATACTCTATAGCAATAGTTTTAATCTTTTCTTATTTTCTCCTTTCACTGTGTTTGAAATGCATGATGATTTTGTATAAGCTGTCCTCTCATGTCTTGTTATGTCAGCTTTGTTTAGTGTTCAATGTCCAGGAACTACGTAGGCTATGGAAGTTATAGCATCTCTGCTAAATACAGTGTATTTACACCACATTTTTAAGGTATGTTCATTATTATACTCTGTCCCGTCCTAATAAACAAACAAAGCAGCAAGTTCTAGAAATGAAACGTCCTTGCTGAAGAAGAGGAGGAGGAGGAGAATTGCGTGTTTATCCCCACATGGCGCTTAAATCCTTTTGGTTCTCCTCCCTTTCTCCTTCTCCTTCGTCTTAGCGTGGGAGACGGGCGAGAGAGAGAGAGAGAGAGACAGAGAGAGAGAGCTGGCATTTATTGCGACGGCTGCTGCTTGTCTGCGTTTGCAAGCGTTTGAGGAGGATTCTTTGGGATCTGTATAGTTCACAGCTTATCCCTCCAAGTGTGTGTGTTCTGCGGGTATGGAAGCGCCTTAGCCTCCCTTATCGCCTTATACTGCATGGAGGAGCTCCACAGTGCTGCGTGTCTGAACGATGGAGGACATAGAGTATACACCGCAAACTCCCCTGAGTATTCATTTAACCCTACAGGAGCCTGTGAGGGTCCATTCGGTTCCATCCGTGCACTGTCAGAGTGTGATAATTGAAATCATGAAATATGCTTCACTGCTAGAGAGTATTTCACTATTAACTTTGAAGAATCACCCGGGCGCTATTGGTCCATTTCACGTTTTCATCCCGGCATGTGAGTGCAGCCAACATTTCTGCTTTTGAGCTCTATGATGGAAAGCCCATTTAGATAGAGGATCTCTATATGATGGAAAGCCCATTTAGATAGAGGAGCATGATGGAATGAATTCCCATAGACGATACATTGCACTCTGACCAGCAGTGGTTCTATACCTGACTATAGGATATTATAGAAGGGCAGGTAGACACACTACAGCCGTTGTGTTCGTTATATTGTATAAATGGTAATAAGGTATAACGTTACATAATTTATTAACACAAGAAAAGATTGCAGCTTTAACACTGGGGGGATGGGGGTTAATCAACCGCCTGGATTTCACTGTGCAGAATAGTAAATCGGTGCTAGTTTACATATTGTAATTTGCATCGTGTTAATAACATCAATTTACATGACAATGCATGTCTTTGTAAAAGGAAAAGATGACTGAAAATACACACGCAGTAATCAGCCAAATAGCTCTTGTGTGACTGGCCTCAGTGAGAGGATAATATCCACAGTACAACATACTGTATAATATGTACTGTACAGTATAGGGAAGGAGGAAGGGTGGGTGGATGATGTGCTGAATGCTTTGATGTATACAAATCAGGTGTTCTCAAACTTTTTCATGTCAATGACCCCCCCAAAATGATACTCATTAGCCCGTGGACCCCCATTTTAATATACTAATACCATGGGCCCCCATATACGCCTATAGTGGCCCCCGGTTTGACATGCATTAGGCTATATGGCCCCCTATTTAATGGCATTTCTATCTCTGGGACCCCAATACATTGTAAAATCAAACTTAATTAACTCTGAGAGTGTACAAATGCCGCAGTAAATACACACAGTCAACTGCTCTATTTTTGTGGTGCAACCACTCCAAAGAACAGAAATGTCCCTATGGGCCTATGTCTGTCCCTATGTTTAGGTATACCAATAGGGGCAAACGAGGCGCTGTTGTGCTACAAACAGAGAGAGAGAGAGAGATAGTGTTGAACTGTTGCCACCACATCAATACAACACTAATAGTAGCACCTTCTTTTCCTTCTGCTGCATGCTAATCACCTCTGTCTGTCTGTCCGTCCGTCCGTCCGTCCGTCCGTCCGTCCGTCCGTCCGTCCGTCCGTCCGTCCCTAACCCGTACCCGTCCACTGTCTGTGTCCTCCCCTTCCATGTGTTTATCTCACTGTCCGTCCGTCCGTCCGTCCGTCCATACACACAGTAGTGTTAATTTAAGATGTGCAGAGACTCGGCAAGGTCCCCAAAAGGTTGCTCCTCCTAAAAAACAGGACCCTCCCCGGCTTGCACCCTCCCTGACACAAGCAGATAAACAACAAGGCCACTTCTCAATGCAGCAGCTACACTATGCCCCATGTTATGTGCCAACAGGACCTGGGGGAGGGGGGGGGGGGTCGCACTGAAAAGGAACGAGAGGGCTGAGTGTGGGGCGGGCCTGGGTGGGGGTGGGGGGGGGGGCATTTAATGGCCTAATAATGTGTTTGGGAGTTCAGAGAGAGAGAGAGGGGGTGGGGTGGGGGGTGGCATGGCTTTGAGGGGGGAGGTGAGGGGGAGGGGGCGTGACAACGTGTCAAGGCTGGTTACAAGCGGGTCAGTTGGGGGAAGAGAGAGAGAGAGAGAGAGAGAGAGAGAGGGAGGGGGAGGGAGGGAGGCCTTGTTTTTTCCGGGGCTAAATGCTGTAGTAAATAACATCAGTGGGTGCGGCTAAATGGAAATCGATGCAATTACCCTATTAGCATGAGCCCGACGCCCCCTCCCCAATCTAAAGTGATCTGGGTCTATATTTATCCCCTCTATATATGGCATGCTGAAGTGCCAAGCAGGCACAACAGAAACACAATCATTAATGAACACAATACCAGTGCCTTGGCAGGACCTCTAACCTCTCCTCTCTCTGCATGCGCTGACCAGCTATACTAATGAGACAAATATGCCTTAAAACATTATACTTTCCCTCTACGACTAAAATGAAAAATAGAAATTAATAGAAAACACCTTAAATATTGTATTTTTTTCATGAATAAAGAATATTTCACTCAATAGGAACTGCTCCTGATGTTGCAAGTTGATGATCATATGTCCATCTGTGGTCTAGCCCTATGGAATATTTGGAATGCATATTCTAATTAAAAAAAACGATAATATGAGCATCATAGCAATATTTTAAATACTTTTTTATTAGCATGTGCCTTCCATATATTCCATATAGGCCTGGACCACACATGGACATATGATATTTATTTTTTTTCCTAGCGCCTTTATCCAAGGCGCTTTACATATATTGTAGGCACCAACCAGCACATCAGGAGCAATTAGGGGTTCAGTGTCTTGCTCAAGGACACTTCGACACTAACTCTGGGGGAGCCTGGGTTCGAACTGGCAACCTTAAAATCCAGCCCTGATATCATCAAGTTCCTATTGAGTGAAAGATTCTCTATTTTTGAAAGAAATACAATATTTAAGGTGTTTTAATTTATTTTTATTTTAGTTAGAGGGCAAGGGCTCCATTTTCGTCACCGCTAAACCCCTTAAACCCTAAACGTCTTTGCCTTTTTTTTTTACTAGTTTGAAAAACATTTTTGAATAGTTCAACTAGCAAATCTACATTTACACGTTGTGAGCTTGTAGACTGTCCATTTTAACTATTCAAAAATGTTTTGCAAAATAGGCCAAGAAGTTTATGGATAAGGGCTTTAGCGGTGACGAAAATGGAGCCCCAAGTGTATAAATGTTTTAAGGCATAGTTGTCTTATTAGCCAGGGATCATTTTAATGGTGGAGTTGTGCTTTCCATAGATGCCCCCCCCCCCCATACTTATATGAAAACCTATCAATTTCAGATTATGTTGTTACGACGTGGTAATTCATATTTGGATAAATAATTGGTTTGGCTTTCCACTCATCATTCCCTTTGCCATCTGTTTGAGGGTGGGCGAGAGAAGCAGCGTGTGTGCGTGCGTGCGTGCGATGGGGGATGAGGCTGATGGAAAACACACAGGGAGCTATCCATGGACTGACAGGGCTCAGAGAAGTCTTCGTCCTTAGCTCTAGTTTTTCACTTGGACATGGACCAGAGCATTCTTACAATCTATGTTTGGAATTTAAGTTATTTATGGTAGCCTATACGACCTGTGTCGTGCGTGCGTGCGTGCGTGTGTTCGTCCGTGCGTGCGTGTGTTCGTGTGCACATGTAAGTGTTCGTGTGTGCATGACTGCATCACAATGTGAGCTTGTAGATCAGCTATTTTCTAAAAGCTTTTTATACATTTAAAAATGGGACATTTTGCATAGTGAGTACTTTCTACTTTTGGTACGTGTTAAAGTACACTTTGATGCCAATACGTTTGTACTTTTACTGAAGTAAAGCACATGTTGAATTAAGGACTGTTACTTAATTGTAACAGGGAAGTTCTACATTGCAGTATTGATACTTTAACTGAAGTAAAACATCTGTATCTTCTTTCTTCTCATTCCTCCCAAACTCTTTCCTTCCCTCTGATCTGGTGAGACAAAAATGACCATGTATGAGCGGTGCCTAACCGCTCCATTACGCAGCAATGTGTCTATGTATGTCCGAGCACGGACAGCTGCAACACCTAAAGTGGCCAGTAGAGGACAGCACAGAGTAAAGTGGTACGGGCACAGAGTACACTACAGTACGAGCCCTGGGCCATTCCTGCATGGGGCTCTGGATGTTCCGGGGACCCCCACACGGACCACCCCCGGGGACCAACACAGTAACTCTGTAATTTCTCGACCGTTTCGGTCACGGGTCAGAAGCTGCTTATTAATGCCTATCCTTATTACATAGTTATGCAGTAACTAGAGTACAGTAACTATAACAATAAATGTATTGTTGCACCGCTCAGTTCACACAGGTGTGATTTGTGTGTGCTGTGTTCCTCCTCCCTCGTTTTCCTCTCAGTGGTAATTGAACTCGTGAGAGTGTGTAAACGCATTGTGATGACACCCGTTTGGGTCCATTTGGAACTCATGAGGTTTATGTGGATGCCTGCTGCGTTCTCTCTCTTTCTGTATAGCCCTCTCTCTCTCTCTCTCTCTCTCTCTGTCCGGGAGAGTGTAAACGAGCTGTTCAGATGCCTGAGTGGGCTCCTGTAATGAGGGGAACAGACGGTGCTGCTTCATCTCTATGATCAGAGCGAGGTGAGAACATTTTGCTTCTAATTATCCCGCTGAAATATCGTCCATATAAAAGACCCGCATGCAGCTCGCAGCTATATAACTGCTGCTGCTGCCTGCACGGCTGGAGAAAAACAGACCACAAGGGACAGAGAGTTCGTGAGTTCGTGAGTTTGTGAGTGAGTGAGTGAGTGAGTACGTGTAAATGTGTGTTTTGCGGACATTATTTGCGTTCATGGTATATGCCTGGATTTAGTTGTTTTGGGTGTGCCGGCCCGGCCTGAAGCTGTGTTGTCTGGATCCTTTGTGCATTTGTGTTCAGACATGGCCAGAACTGTTGTGTTTGACAGGTGAAGGGTGGCCTTGTGAGTGTTCACACTGATAGTGAACAGGTGAAAGGTGGCCTTGTGAGCGTTCACACTGATAGTGAACAGGTGAAAGGTGGCCTTGTGAGAGTTCACACTGATAGTGAACAGGTGAAAGGTGGCCTTGTGAGAGTTCACACTGATAGTGAACAGGTGAAAGGTGGCCTTGTGAGCGTTCACACTGACAGCGACCAATTAGCAGGCGGCACCGTGCAGGCTAATAGAGTGTACATTGTTAATTATATGTCACTGTGGAGAGGTGGAGAGGTGGAATACATTTGAATAATGAAAGGAATTATATTAAGGTGCGTCTTTTATTGTGTTTGTGCGTGCGTGCGTGTATGGAGATGTATGTTAATTTTATGTTTTTGAGGGGTGCTAGCCCTTCCTAAGCACAGCTTTGTGTGTAGGTGTGTTTGTAGCCCAGAATGTGATGATTTGATTGGCTGATAAGATCGCCCCTCACTTCACACAAGTGTGATTTTCTTTTAATTTTTTGTGCAAGGGGCTTTAATTCATTAATTTGTAACTTAAAGAATGTAATGGGTTCAATTAGCATTTACAGTATGAGGCATTTTCTGAGGGCTATATATCTTTACCTCTTATCCCTAAACGTATTAACTTAACTTATATTACTTACTTACATAATACAATAATACATATGACTAATAAAATGTAATGTTTGTGTAAGACAAAAAACCTACATTATATAGCTGAATATAGGAGGGGCGTCCCT
>NC_137862.1:42477398-42492398 GCF_963924005.1 Protomyctophum bolini | reverse complement strand
GGCAAGAACAGGACAAGAGGAATCCCCTGAGGGCTCCAGTACTCCTATAGTGCACCTGCGGCTGCTTGAAGCAGGAGGAATAGTATACCGGTAATTACTGTAGGTGGAGGCTTGTTTCTGCCGCTATACGCAATGTAAATGTTATAGCTCTGGTCCATAGCCCTAATGCCCTTTGCTGCCCTTGCATTGACCCATTCAGTACCCTTTTTGGTGTTTTAAGCATTATGTCATACTTTAGCTATTGAAAAATATCAGAGCTTGTAGATCTGCTGTTTTTGAAAAATCGTGAAAATGTGTCGCAAATCTTTGAATATATATTCTTTCAGAATATCAGATCTGCAAGCTCTACAAGCTTGTAGATCTGCTATTTTTGAGGTGAGAGGGTTGGAGACACTCGCTGTGCTCGTGTCTCACCACGCCTCTCACCCATTATAAAATACACGGTAACCTGAGACCTCTTGTGGCTTATTGCTTTATTATATTTTCGCTACAGAGGAGAGGCTGCTCAGGCTGGTCTGCATTGAGCTATGGGCCAGAGCTATGCAAATGTGTGCTTTTCAAAGTAGTGCATATACAATATAATATTTAAACACCCCATAACAGTGGATGAAGAACATGGTGTGGGGGGGGACATTTTCAAAGCTACGTCAAGACTTATTCTCTGTGTGCTTATATGAGGAGCTATACAATTTAGCCTCAGGTTTAGCCGTGGGTTATGAAAACATGCACATGCGCCAAGAGAGCAGAATTTGTGAGAATGTACAGTAGCATTACTTTTTGCACCCGTTCATACATTTTTGAGCATGTTTATCTGTACAGTGCTTATCGGCTGTGTGTGTGTGTGTGTGTGTGTGTGTGTGTGTGTGGCACACACACACACACACACACACACGCACACACACACACACACACAGTGTGTGCGTGCAGAGACAGCAGCAGGCAGATGAGGGACTGAGGTCCCAGTGCTGCATCATTAGGCCTAACTAGCCTAAGCCTATCTATGTAAAGCGCCTTGGATAAAGGTGCTCTATAAATGCACTATTTACACTGCTCGACCATAGCCTCATGCTGTTATAGATGGGCAGGACAGAATATTATCCAATTAGACCTTGTGCTTTATCCCCAACACGAAGAATCTCTTGTCCTCATTTCCTCTATATCCATCACCTGTGTAATCCCTTTCCTCATCCCTGGCTCTGTAAAGGTGTCTTGTCTTTAGTCTTTCTTTGATTTTCACTGTCTGTACGACTACTCTGTACAACAGACAAAGCAAATATGACCCGCTAAATTAGTAGCTAATGACTAGTATTAAATTGTTATTGTCTTTTTTTATGTCCGATGTATTTGTATTTAGTTCCTAAAGATAACATTACTATAACTAAATGCATTTGAAATTAAATAAAAAAGGTTACTTTTCAGGATTAATTAAAAAATAGCAACACATAATTCTGTATTTCAATTCAAATAGAGCAAAAAATATGCCATAGGAGAGATGCATATGTGGCCCTCTGGAGTGTGGAAATATAGTGTATGACTGCTGCTGGCTTCTATAGGTCTAATCCACAGTAAAACCATTGATAAACCCAGTGGAGGAGAGGTTCAACACAGCTGAGTATGTGCTTTTGGTGGGTTGGCTGTCCCCTTGTGGACATCTGTGGCAATTACTTAGGTTGTACAATTTAGTGTAGTGGTTAGAGCATATGCCTTGCATGCGGAAGGTTGTGGGTTCGAACCCTGCCTGGGGCCGACGTCAGCATGAGGTCGCAATGGGTTCCTAAATGTAAATGCCAAATCAAAATGGGTTCAGATCTGAGCCAACTCTCCTGAGGAGTCTGTCCAGTCTGTCCTAGATAGTCTACTTGCCAGAATGTGAACCTGGACATTTTGAGTACCCTAAGGTTTTATGTTACAGTAGAAACTGCCGGACTTGTATATGTTGGGCAATTTTCATACTGCATAATAAGCTGGGGTACCATTAACATCCAATATAAGGCAACATTTTCTAAATTTCATTATGCTTTTAGGAGCATGTGACGGGTCAAACTAGGGGTTTTTCAATGATTCTGAATACATTGCTAGCATTAGTTTTGCACAAAAAACACTCCTTGGGCTAAATTTGGCCATAGCCACACCAAATGTGCTGACCTCATCATATTTGTGATGATGGCTATGGCCGTTTTTAGCCAAACCCCAGATAAATGATAGTTTGGAACCAAATGGACCCTTATGGTCTGTAACTCTGAGAGTGTACAACTCGGGTCCATTTGTTTCCATTTGTATACACTCTCAGAGTTACATTAACATTGATTTTACAATATAAATGTGGGGTCCCAGAGATAGAAATGACATTAAATGGGAGTCTGTAGACTACTAGTATGCATGTCAAACTGGGGTTCCTTGAAATTAAACGGTTGCTAGAGCCGTCACAATCTTCTCTTATGGGTGTCCTTGTGGCATATCTCTTGAAATGGGGGTCCGTGGGCTAATTAGTGTCAATTTGGGGTCCTTGACATGAAAAGGTTTGGGAACCACTGCTTTAGTCGACAGTGCTACCTGGATTAGAACCGTCCGTTCGACCACTAGAGCATCATAATGTGGAATGTGAAGCACATCGCTTAGGCTATTCTTCTGTATGGCAGTGAGCGGGGGACAATGCAGGGTCAGCCCTGTGAAGGCGTGACCGACGGGGAGCAGGTGCTTAACCCCCTCCCTGTGTGTGTGTGTGTGTGTGTGCGCGCGCGTGCGTGTGTGTGTGTGTGTTAATGGGGGTCAAATGTCCCCACAAGTTTAGCACAATTAAAGTGCTATACAATCTTGGTCCTAGATTATTATTAATTATTATTATTTATTATTTATTATTATTATTATTAATTTTTACCATACTTTGGTTGTGCGCTGCCTGCTGTCACGCTCCCAAAATAGTCGATCTACACCACTGGGCTTTTTGAACATTGCAACAGTTTATAGATCGGGTTTTATTTTATTTTATTTTATTCCTAAAAATCAACGTCCTGAAACGTTGAAACAAGTCCTCACAAGTATAGTAATACAAACGTGTAACACACACACACACACACACACACCCACACCCCCCCCCCCCCCCCCCCCCCCCACCACCACCACCACACACACACACACACACACACACACACACACAGGGAAGCCACACCTCCTCTTCCACCTCCGTGTCTCTCCCAGGCAGCAGAGCTTCATTCAGGCCGGGTTGGGGCTCAGTGTGCTGGGCTGGCTCTGCGTCGCTTCCCTATTCTATTCTCCACGGAGCAGAGGAGAGGAGAGGAGAGGCGGCGATGTGGATTTTAAAACATTTCTCACAACTACTGGACAAATAATTCATCACTTCGCAGGCTATTACTTAGTTAGTACTACTAATTGACCGGGGCAGCGTTTTTTACGCTTTGCGGTGAGTTGCTTTTTTTAAAATGTAATGTTGTTTTATAGTATTGGGTTTGGTTTGCTTGTATTTTCTTTTCCGACCGTCCGCTCCGTCGCTCCGGCGGCGGGGCTGGTTTTGTTTTGTTTGTAAACGAGCAGCAGCGAACACACACACACACACACACACACACACACACACACACACAACGAGGGTTTTGTTGAGGAAGTTATTGCGATCTCGAGGAAACGATTGTCGTGTGTGTGTGTGTGTGTGTGTGTGTGTGTGTTTCGGCGGCTCGACACTACAACGTGTGTGTGTGTGTGTGTGTGTGCGCGCGAGTGAACGTGCGTGTTAGAGCGCGCGCGTGTGCATTACTACTACTAGTCATTAGCGTTCCTTGTTATGCATGCTATTATGTATGCTATACTGTTACATGTTTAGCTGAAAACGTATGAATGGAGTTTGTGTGTGTGCGTGCGCGTGTGACACCAACGTGTTATCCAGGGAGGCACTCCTGGTTCACGCCAGGGTTCTCAACCAGTGGTCCGCGGACCACCAGTGGTCCTTGAGGGCGTTCCAGATGGTCCCCATGCAGCTAAATGTTGGACAGTTGGTAACCAAATGGACCCTTATAGCTCTTGAGAGTGTAAAATTACATTATTATCTGCATTACTTAATTTATAAGAAGTCTACCCAATTAGAGAATGTAGAAGAATTGTTATTTTGATCTGTTGCCTGTTTCCTAATGGTACCAACATGGAATTGTGGAAAAACCCGGATCCAACAACAATATTATGCAAAGTTTTGCGTTTGGAAATGCTAATCTCATCGAACGGTGGTTCGTGGCTCAAATGCCGAATAAACAATGGACCTTGATATCATAAGGGTTGTTGGAAAGCACTCAATTCAAAGGGCTTTATTGGCATGAGAAAACCATACGTTTACATTGCCAAAGCACTCAACTGCTACTTTTGACAGTGATGTGAAGGTTGGCTTATGGTGAATGTTGAAGTTTGTTTGAACTTGAAGCATGTATAGTTAGTAGTTGTAGGCTGTTCTTTTCCTCCTTGTCCTTTCTGGTACTAATCGCAATGGTGACACTGGTGGACAGTGGTGACCATTAGCATTTGGTAGTCTCTGACATAGAGTGCAAGTGTGTGTGTGTGGGGGGGGGGGGGGGGGGTTGCTCTGACTCCTCTTCATACATAGTCTGTATAAACATGAATAATATGCGTAGCACAGTAACACACACACACACACACACACACACACACACACACACACACACACACTTATTTATAGTCTGCCATACCATATATACAGTAAATGCCCATCACACTACTTGTCATCATCACATACCAGTCTTTAAACTCTGCAACGGTCGGGTACACACACACACGCCCGCACACCGTTGTGTGTGAGGTTATCTGCAGCAGAAGAAACGGGCTGTGTGTTTAACTAGTGCTGATAAGGTTGAACAGAACAGCACGGCTGGCTGTATGAACAGCAGGGAGTTTAACAAAGCCCTGCCGGTGTGTGTTATGATAGCATAGTTGCTACCGATCGGAGCTAGAGATATGTCAAACTAATACTCTGAGTCCTGCCATCGAGCAAGCCCTGTGTGTGTGTGTGTGTGTGTGTGTGTGCGCGTGCGCTACGTGCCTTGCTGGACAGAGCTGGTGTACAGTACTAGCAGCATTATCTGAAATCTGTCTTAACGGGTGACGGGTCGCGTGTAGGTCTCTAACATCAGTGCTACTTATGGAGTTATAAATTGATAAATTATTAACCATTTTAAACCCTATACTGTATTCCTTGACTGGCGGTCTAAAACTATAGGCCCCCTACTTTTAATTCCACTCTACAACAAATGTATTTCACCTACCAGCTCACACAACACCTAACCTCGGGGCAGCGGTGGCCCAACGGTTTGCGGAGCGGTCTTGATATCGGAAGGTCGCTAGTTCGTATCCCCGGACCGGCACGTTAAAATTACCACCGCTGAAGTGCCCTTGGACAAGGCATTGAACCTCTACCATGAAATGTTCTATGAGCAGGGCCTGGCTATAAACACGTCATGTTGTAGTATTGTTTTGTAGTCCTCAGGATGGTATCGGTACGTCATGTTGTAGTATTGTTTTGTAGTCAGGATGATATCGCTACGTCATGTTGTAGTATTGTTTTGTAGTCAGGATGGTACGGTACGTCATGTTGTAGTATTGTTTTGTAGTCAGGATGATATCGCTACGTCATGTTGTAGTATTGTTTTGTAGTCAGGATGGTATCGGTACGTCATGTTGTAGTATTGTTTTGTAGTCAGGATGGTATCGGTACGTCATGTTGTAGTATTGTTTTGTAGTCATCAGGATGGTATCGGTACGTCATGTTGTAGTATTGTTTTGTAGTCATCAGGCAGAGAAGAATCATCTGGAACTTCCTTTTCCCTCAAACCGGAAGAATACAATAAAAGCTCTCTCTGATGACTACAAAACAATGACTACAACATGACGTAGTGATATCATCCGCTCCCGACCGGATCATGAACCCGAAAAGGAATGCTGCCCAGGCTACACAACACCAGTTGTGTAGCCTGCATCCTGCGTCCGTCCTAAAGCCCTAACCACACCAAAGGGTCACCATGCAACTCTTGGGACACAATCATGATGCCACCCTCCAGGGGGTCCTGGGATTGCGATACTGTACTCTTAACATTGTTGAAGTAGGACTCATAAATGTCCCTGGTGGGACCCGTCTAAAATAACAGAGCGCCCCTGCCTGGGTCGTGGGGCCCATTACATTGAAAACCTATTTACATCAATTAAATTCAAAGGAGCTTCATTGGCATGAGAAAACAATGAAGTATTTTTGACACTTGCAAAGCAAGTGTCAACATCACTGCAACACTGAACTTGTAGATCTGCTATCCCCCCCCCCCCCCCCCCAGGTGTGTAGCTATAGGGACACCCAGGGTTCATTGATCATGTGGTTAACAACAACAACACTTAAGGTTTTAGTGTCTTTGAATCTAGGAAGACCCCGCAGCAGTCCCCACCCTCCCCCAGGCTATAGCACACAGTCTGACTGATACACAGCATGTTATCAGAGTTTGCGGTGTGGTTTTACGGCTGCTCCTCCACATGCCGTGGAAGCACCGTGGGGTCCTGTGGGCTAGACGGCAGCTGTGCCCAGGGAGGGTCGACTCGCTGACAGTTTGTCTGTGGTAACACTAGCACCTGGCTGTGTTTAGAGAGTGATTAGAGACTGAGAGAGAGAGAGCCATGGTGCGCCTCCTCCCCACCCAGCGCTGTTTACACAAGCGAGGAAGGCCTGGAGTGTAAAGGTGACCCACTTTGCATTTCCTTATCAACAGCCTCCCTGCCATGATGGCTTTGAATAGCACAGGCTGTAAGAGAGGGCCCTGCTTTTGCATGCGTTTACATAGCCTCTCCCTCCCCCCCTTGCCCCTGTCTGCATGCTGCAGAGAATGGAACATGTTTGACCGAGGGTCAGGCCATGGATTTGACTAGCGTCAGAACATTGTCCTTAGGTGGTATGAAAATGTGAGTGTGCACTGTCTGTACAGTACATACACACATACACGTTTGTGTGCTGTGTGTGTGCGCGGCGCGTGTGTGTGTGTGTGTGCGCATGTTGGCCTGTGTCGCTGGGATTGTGTGGTCTGCCTATGCGATGGAAGAGAAAACCACTTTAGGATGTTTGGTAATGAGGGTTTCTTGGCCAAGATATCTCTCTCTCTCTCTGTCTCTCTCTGTCTCTCTCACTTTCACTCTTTCCCAGTAATGTTGTTTCTCTTCTCTTCTCGCCCCCCCCCCCCCCCCCCCCCCCCCCGCTCTGCAGTCTCTGGGTTAGTCTGTGGTGACGACGGGTAATGCTGGCTGTGTTGATGCCTCTCTACAGGCGCCGGGGCGGGGAGTGTGTGTGTGTGTGTGTGTGTGCCGTGCGTGTGTCACTGCCCACTGCCGGGTGTATATATAAAAAGTAGTAAAGGCAGAGAGGCGAGTTGTGATGAATGGGATGGCTGGTTAAAGAAGACAGCTAAATCAACAGGTGGTTGTGTGAGGAGTGCATGTAGACAGCCAGGTTGACGAGATTGATTGTCAACCGAAAGGTTATGGAGGAAGTGGTGACGAGGCAGAGGGCCAAAGAGCCCAGGATCTCAGTCTCGACCTCAGTGCCCTCAGTGCCTGCATACTGACTAATTACCTCAAAAACGTGAGAGACACCCACAGCCACAATACTAGGGAGATCTGGTACCATATACCCATTTTCAAATCAAATATGGGTGCATTTTCCTTCTACAGCACGGCCACCCAGGCCCCACTCTGTTCATACAGTTTATATATTTTTATTCCTGAAATGATTAGGATTTTTCATTATATTGAATTTTGTTATTCTTCATGTCATGTCTATGAATTGATTGCATAGGGCCTAAATGGAAACAAGACCGCAATTACTTTCTTTTTTGTGCTATCCCTTTTGAACGGACTGTTTGACTGTAAGTGTCCATTTAACGAATTGCACCGTAGCGACGTGTTCCTATCTACACAGGACACAACAGGCTTCTGATTTCCCGACAACCGCCGCGGCCTACCGAGCCTCTGCCTCGTCGCCACGATTAAAATGTCTTTCTCTCCAGTTATAGCTCGAAGCGTTTATTGCTCCATTCATTCTGCACTGCTGAACACACTTACCTCCCTATTGTGTGTGCGTGCTGCGTATGTACGACCACTGCAAGATCAGCTCAACCTGCTCTGTAAGCTAGTCCTGTGACTATTTGCAGACGTGTGTGTGTGTGTGTGTGTGTGTGTGTGTGTGTGTGTGTGTGTGTGTGTGTGTGTGTGTGTGTGTGTGTGTGTGTGTGTGGTGTGTGTGTGTGTGTGTGTGTGTGTGTGCGTGTGCACCCCATGTCACCCAGCTTGGCAGTTAAACAACAGTTCACTTTTACCAAAGGGTATGTGATTTCTGCTTCTGAGGTCAGGGTGCGACACTCATTTGCCTATACCTTGCACACAGACTGACATTTGCCTGCGCATACAGACACACACACACTTTATGTGAAACGATGATCGGTCCAGACTCGCGCTTTGGGAACGATGGGAGTTGTGTGTTGTGGTGGCCTGGTGAATTCAAATCGGCAGATTAGGTAAACATACAGACATGATAATATAGTGTGTAGTGGTGATCAATGGATGCTCTCATTCTGTCTCTGTCTCTGTCTCTCTCTGTCTGTCTGTGTCTCTTTCTCTCTCTCTCTGTCACTCTCTCTGTCACTCTCTCTCTCTCCCCTTCTTGCTATCTCTTCGTGTTTGAGAGCAAGCAGATGTTATCAGTCACCTGATCTGCCCCAGCATGCTCTAGAAAAGGACACTGACCCACACTGATCTTCACAGAACACACACGCACGCACACGCGCACACACACATGCGCCTCCTCAACAAAGGCCTTTTCTATTATAATTATACTCTATATACACATGCAAATGTATTGTAATATTGCCTCTTTGGATTAACTACATTTAGCTTTTAGCCCTATCATTTTTTAATGTTTTGTTATGCTTACCGAAAACTCAAATCAAGTGTCTTATTTGCTTGGAGGATCGTTTCCATAGTCTCATTAGCATCATGTTGTTTTGTTTTGTCTGTTTATCTGGCGGTCTTTGACAACCTTTGGCATTCTGTGGCAAACAGGAGCAAATTGAATTAGAGAGAATAAATCGTCTCTTTCTTTCGAGGACAAGGCCCAGACGTTTAGTCCCAATTCTGTGGACTTCATGGAAGTCGTGCACTTTAACGTTGCGTGTGATTTAATTTAGAAAGGGAGCACAAAAGCCCAGCAACGGTATAATTGTGACGAACCACATAAATCGAATGAGTTTTGCTCTGTGCGTTTGTGTGTCTGTCTGTGTGTTCGTGTGTGTGACTGTGTGTGTACATGCACGTGTGCGTCGTTGTTAGTGGTGGATATTGTTTGCAATCTCACGATAGATATGTATCACGATGCAGAGGATATGTATATCGATTTTCTATATTGATTTAACGTTAAATTAAAATAAATGTCTAAACATCCTAACAAGGGTTCTGGGAAGGGAGTGCATTGCAACTTGCAAGGGGGCTTTGATAACGTTAAGCAGAGTACGTTTGTCAACACTGATCACCCAGATAAGTCATGCGTTTATTGCCGAATCGATACAGCAGCCTCTCGTTCACCTATCGTCCGGGTGTTCGATCGGTATATTGCCTATCGATTAATTGAATGCACCACTAGTGGTTGTGAAGCTGGTGTCTGCTGCTGGCACTGACTCACTGTCATCAAGCACTGGGCCTGATAATAG
This sequence comes from Protomyctophum bolini, assembly GCF_963924005.1. Classification (NCBI taxonomy): domain Eukaryota; kingdom Metazoa; phylum Chordata; class Actinopteri; order Myctophiformes; family Myctophidae; genus Protomyctophum; species Protomyctophum bolini. The sequence goes on along the minus strand of NC_137862.1, from coordinate 42,482,652 downwards.
TCCTGTGCAAACATAACGCATGCAACACAATGGTAGCAGATAACATGCACGCGCACACACACACACACACACACACACACACACACACACACACACACACACACACACACACACACACACACTGGAATTATTAACCTTTCAACCGAAGCCGTTTCATCCAGTGGGATTGCATAGGTTTAATGTCAGTGCAGATCATGTGGTTGCACGTGTGCACTGGTGTTTGTCAGTGTGTGTGTGTTTGTTTGCATCCTGTAGTCATAGTCCTTTCCTAGCAGCGGCCAGCATTTGCCAACGGCTCGTCTCCTCAACAAAGGCTTTTCTATTACTATCACAATCTTTCTCACTATCTGTCTCTCTCTCTGTAAACTGAGGCATCTGGTCCATCAGCTGACTGTCAGTCAGTGTGTGCGTGCGTGCGTGCGTGCGTGCGTGCGTGCGTGCGTGCGTGTGTGTGTGTGTGTGTGTGTGTGTGTGTGTGTGTGTGTGTGCGTGTGTGCGTGTATGCGTGTGTGCGTGCGTGCGTGCGTATTATGAACATAGTCAATTAATAACGGTACTTTGTTTACCGGGGTCCTCGGGGATCTGTACTTGATACCCTCCTTTTTTCCCTCCCTGGCTACAACAAATATCTTTGGTGAAAGTAGCGAAACCTAGTACATGCTCACAAACTGCTATTTTATATTATGATGTGCCCACACTGCCAGAATAGGAACCCTGTTTGCTATTCCTATCATTGACACTTCTACAAACCCATCTTGGCACAGAAGGAGAAGAGGACCCTGAGCAGCACGGACATTTAGAGCCTTTTATTAGGTGCTAAGTATACAGAACGACTAACGTTTCGACCTTGCGGTCTTCATCAGAGTCATAGAGGTGGCAGCATTTAGGCATGTCTTTAAGTACAGGCTGGGCTATCAATGAGCCAATGACTAAAGACCATGTTACATGACTACCAGCAGTGACTACCAGCAGTCTAAACAGAGTATGTGGCTATGGAAAAAACGCTGTTGAACAGTAAATTAAATAAAGTAAAACAGTGATTCAACCATATAAAATTCAACAAATTACAATAAACACTCTCGGAGCAAGAATGAAGACCCCAGGACAGTCTAAAAAGGGGCATGTCTATAGAAAACATGAAAGGCTCAGTTCTTCATTAAGACCATTAGGTTCTAAAGTGTCAAGTTACATGTATCCACAGTGCTTCTCTGCGGAGCAACTTGTTAATTATATCACCTCCCCGTGGCGGGGCTGTGATTTTTTTCTATACCCCAAATTTGAGGGAGGCTGGGGATCCATGGTTAGCAGCTTTATAATGCCTGGCCATAGCATATGCAGGGTTCTTGGGTTAGAATGGCGGTTTTATGTTCTCCAATTCGCTAGTCCACATTAGGGGTGCAACGGTTCAGTTAGACCACGGTTCGGTTCGAACCTCGGTATGGGGGCCACGGTTTCGGTTCGGTTTCGGTACAGTAAAAAAAAAATACCCCCTTGTGAAGTGATCCCCAGGAACGCGCCCTACTGTACCCTCTACTGTACTGTACTGTACTAGTGTCACTGTACTGGCACACACGAAATCATCATATATACAGTTAATAATGTGCGTGTCGTGTTAGGTTGTGCACAGGTGGTGAAAAACAACCACGCTGTTTTCATGCTCATACCCAGCCAGCCAGCCAGGCAGTGGCTTGCACCACTCAAAAAAGTTTATTTATAGCATTTTCTTTTCTTCTCTTTTTTAGCATATATTATTTTATTAGGCATTTCTGCCTTTTCATTATTTTAAAGGGGAAAAAAACCTTATATTGCTATTTTAATGTGCCTCATCATTATTTTTAAGGGAAATAAATGCACCTATGCGCTCACACGGGGCATTAAGCACATGCAGGAAAGAGGAGAGGAGAGTGTCTCCTGGGAGGGGAGTCATTCACAGTGAATGCGTCGTGTCTCAGAAAAATAGCCTACAAAAGTTTACAATAAGTCTACATGAGGATTTAAGGATATTATGCTTATTTATTAGAAGAAGGGCTTCTATCTACAGTCATGGATTGGACATGGGAGTATTTTGTTGGTACTTTTCTGACGGAATGAATGTCCTGCTGCGGGTTGTTTTTGCTCTCACCCTCTTAATTAGCACTCAAACAGCGAGTGCAGATGCAGAATCAGATCTGAACAAACTTACAACGACCGTGCTTAGAAGCCTGTTGGCGCGAGGTTACTCCGCTGTGTGTGTCTCTGTGTATGACGATCAATAATTATTCCAAGAACGACGTTATAAGACGAGTGCTGGATTCTCCTCATCATGCCGTCTCTCTCTCTCTGTGTGTGTGTGTGTGTGTGTGTGTGGTGTGTGTGTGTAGGGGGTGGCGCCGACAGAGTGCTACACTTCTGTGACCGAAAGAGTGCTAGACTTCTTAGTAGGACGGTGTGTGACCGATAGAGTGCTAGACTTCTAAGTAGGCCAGTGTGTGACGAGAAATACATTCTTCGCAGCCTGTAATAAATTAATTATGCAAACCGAAATAGCGCGGTTCATTAGAGCGCATTGAACCGTGTATGTGGAACCGAACGGTTCGGTTTTCGGTTGAAAACCCGTTGCACCCCTAGTCCACATGGACCATTTGAGCATGTATATTACATGTGTTGAATTGCAGTTAATAAAGGATGATATTTTGTGCTTTTTACCAGTACGTGGATGTACCATCTCGGCACAGTGTTTGTGCGGGACAGTGTCCTGTCACTGGGTGAAGACATGGGACAGTGTCCTTGTCACTGGGTGAAGACATGGGACAGTGTCCTTGTCACTGGGTGAAGACATGGAACAGTGTCCTTGTCACTGGGTGAAGACATGGGACAGTGTCCTTGTCACTGGGTGAAGACATGGGACAGTGTCCTTGTCACTGGGTGAAGACATGGGACAGTGTCCTTGTCACTGGGTGAAGACATGGGACAGTGTCCTTGTCACTGGGTGAAGACATGGGACAGTGTCCTTGTCACTGGGTGAAGACATGGGACAGTGTCCTTGTCACTGGGTGAAGACATGGGGCAGTGTCCCTGTCACTGGGTGAAGACATGGGACAGTGTCCTTGTCACTGGGTGAAGACATGGAACAGTGTCCTTGTCACTGGGTGAAGACATGGCACAGTGTCCTTGTCACTGGGTGAAGACATGGGACAGTGTCCCTGTCACTGGGTGAAGACATGGGGCAGTGTCCTTGTCACTGGGTGAAGACATGGGACAGTGTCCTGTCACTGGGTGAAGACATGGGGCAGTGTCCTTGTCACTGGGTGAAGACATGGGACAGTGTCCCTGTCACTGGGTGAAGGACACTGTGAAGACATGCGACAGGTCTCTAACAAGAATGGACACATTTTGTGTGTGACAAAATGGGTCATCTGTGGGTGAGAAGAAAAAACAGCGCACATCCTCCGATCTTGGTGCTGAGCCAAACTGTTACACTAACAGATATCATGAACAAAAGCAAGGGCTCGCAACTCACTTTGTAATGCTCCAGGTATTTCTCAAGTATGAGAAAGACCAATACTGGTCAAAACGTTGCATGTCCTGCCTGCTGTTATTGTGAATAAAAATACCTGGAGCATTACAAAGTGAGTTACGACCCCTTGCTTTTGTTCATCTGTGGGTGACACACTATTCGGTCATCTACCAGCACCCCCAGATTCTTCTTCTTTTTATAATTTTTTACTGTGACGCTAATTACTAGTAATACCAAGGTCTGGTCATTTAGCTGAAATGTCTGCTTCTCTTTGTTTCACTAATCCGTTGAGACCCACCAGTGGTGATTTTAACAATAGTGGCATCATAGCCACTATTTGGACAACTTGCTCTATCTCGAATCCTCCTCCCACACACAGTCGACCCCCAAATGGACAACGATGTAAGATATCAAAGGAATATGCATGAGACCAAAGGAAGAATTATTTGACAACGCGAGCTAATCGTATACCCACTTTGCATTGTGGTGTTTGCTTGATATCGACTCGGAGCAGTGGAACTATTCTGCTTATTATTATGAAGTGCTATTATTATGCTACAGGTAGTAATGGGTTGGTATTTGTGTGGATTGAGAGAAACCACATGGTTTCCTCACAGTCCAACAGAGGCATTGAATACAGCCACTCAGAGCAAGTGTATCGTCATGGCGATTATCACAAGAGGCTCAGTAGTCACACACACAAACAAAACACACGCCCATACAGAGAGAGACACACACACACACACACACACACACACACACACACACACACACACACACACACACACACAGGAGTATGTATTGTGTACTGTACTGTACTATATCAGAGTTGGGGTGGTGGGTGCTATAAGTGGTAGAAAGGATGGAATGATCATTGGATGCATGGCTGTAAGGGTAACAGAGTTGGCACAAAGAATAGTGTTCATATGCAGGGGCGAGGGTCGCGAGACATGGCCAAAGCATCTCCTGGGGTCCCCAGCAAAAGACGTTGAAAATCCTCTGCTTTAGATAACGATAGAAGGCATCCAAATGTGGGGCACGGTGGCACAGTCCGTAGTGCTGTCGCCTCACAGCTAGAAGATCCTGAGTTTGATTCCCACTGGGGACGCTGTGGGTGCTGGGGGCTGTTCCCTCCTCTGCGTCATCAGTGCCCATACCCGAGGTGGGGTTGGCGAAAGTGCCCTTCTGTGTGGAGTTTGCATGTTCTCCCTATGTCCCCTATAGGTACCCTCACATGTTCTCCCTATGTCCCCTAGGGTAGGTATACCCTCACATGTTCTCCGTGTCCCCTATAGGTACCCTCACAAAAACATGCAGTAATCCTGACTCTAAACTACCTCCCCCTGGCCAGCAGGGGTGCCTGATGGAGGGGAAAGGAACTGGTCAGAATAACGTGTTCCTTCCACACGCTACGTCCGGCTGGGGAAATTCCCCCCTGTCAGGTGAAAGAAGCAGCTTGGATTCCTCATGCATAGAAGAAAGCATGAGGTCAGTCCGCTGCTCCCCAGGTTGGCAGAGGAAGTGTAGGGATGAGATAATTGACACTGGTTGAAAAGAAAATGGGTTGCAAAATCATGGGACAAAAAAAAGGCATAAAAAAATGAGGAAGGGGGGATGTACATTTAGGTGTGTGTGTGACATAAACCTGCGTGTTTATGTCTGTGTGTGTGAGAGTGTTTTGAGTGTGAGAGTGTTGTGAAGCACAATGAATCCGGGCTGTTCTGTCTGTCAGACACCCACGCTGGTGTTGGGGGGAGA
>NC_137862.1:42286755-42477198 GCF_963924005.1 Protomyctophum bolini | reverse complement strand
CCATGTTTTTTGAAATTTTGAAAAAAAAAGTTAGCCTCGTTTCTCATCATTTTGGACCGTGGGCTATAGCCCATATCGTACGGCATACTATGGCACGCCGTTTTTCATCATTTTTGAGGATTTGAAAAAAATGAAAAATAAAAAAAACGGTGGGTTGTAGCCCATGTTTTTTGAAATTTTGGAAAAAAAAGTTAGCCTCGTTTCTCATCATTTTGGACCGTGGGCTATAGCCCATATCGTACGGCATACTATGGCACGCCGTTTTTCATCATTTTTGAGGATTTGAAAAAAATGAAAAATGAAAAAAACGGTGGGTTATAGCCCATGTTTTTTGAAATTTTGAAAAAAAAAGTTAGCCTCGTTTCTCATCATTTTGGACCGTGGGCTATAGCCCATATCGTACGGCATACTATGGCACGCCGTTTTTCATCATTTTTGAGGATTTGAAAAAAATGAAAAATGAAAAAAACGGTGGGTTATAGCCCATGTTTTTTGAAATTTTGAAAAAAAAAGTTAGCCTCGTTTCTCATCATTTTGGACCGTGGGCTATAGCCCATATCGTACGGCATACTATGGCACGCCGTTTTTCATCATTTTTGAGGATTTGAAAAAAATGAAAAATGAAAAAAACGGTGGGTTATAGCCCATGTTTTTTGAAATTTTGAAAAAAAAAGTTAGCCTCGTTTCTCATCATTTTGGACCGTGGGCTATAGCCCATATCGTACGGCATACTATGGCACGCCGTTTTTCATCATTTTTGAGGATTTGAAAAAAATGAAAAATGAAAAAAACGGTGGGTTATAGCCCATGTTTTTTGAAATTTTGAAAAAAAAGTTAGCCTCGTTTCTCATCATTTTGGACCGTGGGCTATAGCCCATATCGTACGGCATACTATGGCACGCCGTTTTTCATCATTTTTGAGGATTTGAAAAAAATGAAAAATGAAAAAAACGGTGGGTTATAGCCCATGTTTTTTGAAATTTTGAAAAAAAAAGTTAGCCTCGTTTCTCATCATTTTGGACCGTGGGCTATAGCCCATATCGTACGGCATACTATGGCACGCCGTTTTTCATCATTTTTGAGGATTTGAAAAAAATGAAAAATGAAAAAAACGGTGGGTTATAGCCCATGTTTTTTGAAATTTTGAAAAAAAAAGTTAGCCTCGTTTCTCATCATTTTGGACCGTGGGCTATAGCCCATATCGTACGGCATACTATGGCACGCCGTTTTTCATCATTTTTGAGGATTTGAAAAAAATGAAAAATGAAAAAAACGGTGGGTTATAGCCCATGTTTTTTGAAATTTTGAAAAAAAAGTTAGCCTCGTTTCTCATCATTTTGGACCGTGGGCTATAGCCCATATCGTACGGCATACTATGGCACGCCGTTTTTCATCATTTTTGAGGATTTGAAAAAAATGAAAAATGAAAAAAACGGTGGGTTATAGCCCATGTTTTTTGAAATTTTGAAAAAAAAAGTTAGCCTCGTTTCTCATCATTTTGGACCGTGGGCTATAGCCCATATCGTACGGCATACTATGGCACGCCGTTTTTCATCATTTTTGAGGATTTGAAAAAAATGAAAAATGAAAAAAACGGTGGGTTATAGCCCATGTTTTTTGAAATTTTGAAAAAAAAGTTAGCCTCGTTTCTCATCATTTTGGACCGTGGGCTATAGCCCATATCGTACGGCATACTATGGCACGCCGTTTTTCATCATTTTTGAGGATTTGAAAAAAATGAAAAATGAAAAAACGGTGGGTTATAGCCCATGTTTTTTGAAATTTGAAAAAAAAGTTAGCCTCGTTTCTCATCATTTTGGACCGTGGGCTATAGCCCATATCGTACGGCATACTATGGCACGCCGTTTTTCATCATTTTTGAGGATTTGAAAAAAATGAAAATGAAAAAAACGGTGGGTTATAGCCCATGTTTTTTGAAATTTTGAAAAAAAAGTTAGCCTCGTTTCTCATCATTTTGGACCGTGGGCTATAGCCCATATCGTACGGCATACTATGGCACGCCGTTTTTCATCATTTTTGAGGATTTGAAAAAAATGAAAAATGAAAAAAACGGTGGGTTATAGCCCATGTTTTTTGAAATTTGAAAAAAAAAGTTAGCCTCGTTTCTCATCATTTTGGACCGTGGGCTATAGCCCATATCGTACGGCATACTATGGCACGCCGTTTTTCATCATTTTTGAGGATTTGAAAAAAATGAAAAATGAAAAAAAACGGTGGGTTATAGCCATGTTTTTTGAAATTTTGAAAAAAAAGTTAGCCTCGTTTCTCATCATTTTGGACCGTGGGCTATAGCCCATATCGTACGGCATACTATGGCACGCCGTTTTTCATCATTTTGAGGATTTGAAAAAAATGAAAAATGAAAAAAACGGTGGGTTATAGCCCATGTTTTTGAAATTTTGAAAAAAAAGTTAGCCTCGTTTCTCATCATTTTGGACCGTGGGCTATAGCCCATATCGTACGGCATACTATGGCACGCCGTTTTTCATCATTTTTGAGGATTTGAAAAAAATGAAAAATGAAAAAAACGGTGGGTTATAGCCCATGTTTTTTGAAATTTTGAAAAAAAAAGTTAGCCTCGTTTCTCATCATTTTGGACCGTGGGCTATAGCCCATATCGTACGGCATACTATGGCACGCCGTTTTTCATCATTTTGAGGATTTGAAAAAAATGAAAAAAAAAAACGGTGGGTTATAGCCCATGTTTTTTGAAATTTTGAAAAAAAAAGTTAGCCTCGTTTCTCATCATTTTGGACCGTGGGCTATAGCCCATATCGTACGGCATACTATGGCACGCCGTTTTTCATCATTTTTGAGGATTTGAAAAAATGAAAATGAAAAAAACGGTGGGTTATAGCCCATGTTTTTGAAATTTTGAAAAAAAAAGTTAGCCTCGTTTCTCATCATTTTGGACCGTGGGCTATAGCCCATATCGTACGGCATACTATGGCACGCCGTTTTTCATCATTTTGAGGATTTGAAAAAATGAAAATGAAAAAAACGGTGGGTTATAGCCCATGTTTTTTGAAATTTTGAAAAAAAAAGTTAGCCTCGTTTCTCATCATTTTGGACCGTGGGCTATAGCCCATATCGTACGGCATACTATGGCACGCCGTTTTTCATCATTTTGAGGATTTGAAAAAAATGAAAATAAAAACGGTGGGTTATAGCCCATGTTTTTTGAAATTTTGAAAAAAAAAGTTAGCCTCGTTTCTCATCATTTTGGACCGTGGGCTATAGCCCATATCGTACGGCATACTATGGCACGCCGTTTTTCATCATTTTTGAGGATTTGAAAAAATGAAAATAAAAAAACGGTGGGTTATAGCCCATGTTTTTTGAAATTTTGAAAAAAAAAGTTAGCCTCGTTTCTCATCATTTTGGACCGTGGGCTATAGCCCATATCGTACGGCATACTATGGCACGCCGTTTTTCATCATTTTTGAGGATTGAAAAAAATGAAAAATGAAAAAAACGGTGGGTTATAGCCCATGTTTTTTGAAATTTTGAAAAAAAAGTTAGCCTCGTTTCTCATCATTTTGGACCGTGGGCTATAGCCCATATCGTACGGCATACTATGGCACGCCGTTTTTCATCATTTTTGAGGATTTGAAAAAATGAAAATGAAAAAAACGGTGGGTTATAGCCCATGTTTTTTGAAATTTTTGAAAAAAAAAGTTAGCCTCGTTTCTCATCATTTTGGACCGTGGGCTATAGCCCATATCGTACGGCATACTATGGCACGCCGTTTTTCATCATTTTTGAGGATTTGAAAAAAATGAAAAATGAAAAAAACGGTGGGTTATAGCCCATGTTTTTTGAAATTTTGAAAAAAAAGTTAGCCTCGTTTCTCATCATTTTGGACCGTGGGCTATAGCCCATATCGTACGGCATACTATGGCACGCCGTTTTTCATCATTTTTGAGGATTTGAAAAAAATGAAAAATAAAAAAACGGTGGGTTATAGCCCATGTTTTTTGAAATTTTGAAAAAAAAGTTAGCCTCGTTTCTCATCATTTTGGACCGTGGGCTATAGCCCATATCGTACGGCATACTATGGCACGCCGTTTTTCATCATTTTTGAGGATTTGAAAAAAAATGAAAAAAACGGTGGGTTATAGCCCATGTTTTTTGAAATTTTGAAAAAAAAAGTTAGCCTCGTTTCTCATCATTTGGACCGTGGGCTATAGCCCATATCGTACGGCATACTATGGCACGCCGTTTTCATCATTTTTGAGGATTTGAAAAAATGAAAATGAAAAAAACGGTGGGTTATAGCCCATGTTTTTTGAAATTTTGAAAAAAAAAGTTAGCCTCGTTTCTCATCATTTTGGACCGTGGGCTATCCGTGGGCTATAGCCCATATCGTACGGCATACTATGGCACGCCGTTTTTCATCATTTTTGAGGATTTGAAAAAAATGAAAAATAAAAAAAACGGTGGGTTATAGCCCATGTTTTTTGAAATTTTGAAAAAAAAAGTTAGCCTCGTTTCTCATCATTTTGGACCGTGGGCTATAGCCCATATCGTACGGCATACTATGGCACGCCGTTTTTCATCATTTTTGAGATTTGAAAAAAATGAAAAATGAAAAAAACGGTGGGTTATAGCCCATGTTTTTTGAAATTTTGAAAAAAAAAGTTAGCCTCGTTTCTCATCATTTTGGACCGTGGGCTATAGCCCATATCGTACGGCATACTATGGCACGCCGTTTTTCATCATTTTTGAGGATTTGAAAAAAATGAAAAATAAAAAAAACGGTGGGTTATAGCCCATGTTTTTTGAAATTTTGAAAAAAAAGTTAGCCTCGTTTCTCATCATTTTGGACCGTGGGCTATAGCCCATATCGTACGGCATACTATGGCACGCCGTTTTTCATCATTTTTGAGGATTTGAAAAAAATGAAAAATGAAAAAAACGGTGGGTTATAGCCCATGTTTTTTGAAATTTTGAAAAAAAAAGTTAGCCTCGTTTCTCATCATTTTGGACCGTGGGCTATAGCCCATATCGTACGGCATACTATGGCACGCCGTTTTTCATCATTTTTGAGGATTTGAAAAAAATGAAAAATGAAAAAAACGGTGGGTTATAGCCCATGTTTTTTGAAATTTTGAAAAAAAAAGTTAGCCTCGTTTCTCATCATTTTGGACCGTGGGCTATAGCCCATATCGTACGGCATACTATGGCACGCCGTTTTTCATCATTTTTGAGGATTTGAAAAAAATGAAAAATGAAAAAAACGGTGGGTTATAGCCCATGTTTTTTGAAATTTTGAAAAAAAAAGTTAGCCTCGTTTCTCATCATTTTGGACCGTGGGCTATAGCCCATATCGTACGGCATACTATGGCACGCCGTTTTTCATCATTTTTGAGGATTTGAAAAAAATGAAAAATAAAAAAACGGTGGGTTATAGCCCATGTTTTTTGAAATTTTGAAAAAAAAAGTTAGCCTCGTTTCTCATCATTTTGGACCGTGGGCTATAGCCCATATCGTACGGCATACTATGGCACGCCGTTTTTCATCATTTTTGAGGATTTGAAAAAAATGAAAAATGAAAAAAACGGTGGGTTATAGCCCATGTTTTTTGAAATTTTGAAAAAAAAGTTAGCCTCGTTTCTCATCATTTTGGACCGTGGGCTATAGCCCATATCGTACGGCATACTATGGCACGCCGTTTTTCATCATTTTTGAGGATTTGAAAAAAATGAAAAATGAAAAAAACGGTGGGTTATAGCCCATGTTTTTTGAAATTTTGAAAAAAAAGTTAGCCTCGTTTCTCATCATTTTGGACCGTGGGCTATAGCCCATATCGTACGGCATACTATGGCACGCCGTTTTTCATCATTTTTGAGGATTTGAAAAAAATGAAAAATGAAAAAAACGGTGGGTTATAGCCCATGTTTTTTGAAATTTTGAAAAAAAAGTTAGCCTCGTTTCTCATCATTTTGGACCGTGGGCTATAGCCCATATCGTACGGCATACTATGGCACGCCGTTTTTCATCATTTTTGAGGATTTGAAAAAAATGAAAAATGAAAAAAACGGTGGGTTATAGCCCATGTTTTTTGAAATTTTGAAAAAAAAAGTTAGCCTCGTTTCTCATCATTTTGGACCGTGGGCTATAGCCCATATCGTACGGCATACTATGGCACGCCGTTTTTCATCATTTTTGAGGATTTGAAAAAAATGAAAAATGAAAAAAACGGTGGGTTATAGCCCATGTTTTTTGAAATTTTGAAAAAAAAAGTTAGCCTCGTTTCTCATCATTTTGGACCGTGGGCTATAGCCCATATCGTACGGCATACTATGGCACGCCGTTTTTCATCATTTTTGAGGATTTGAAAAAAATGAAAAATGAAAAAAACGGTGGGTTATAGCCCATGTTTTTTGAAATTTTGAAAAAAAAAGTTAGCCTCGTTTCTCATCATTTTGGACCGTGGGCTATAGCCCATATCGTACGGCATACTATGGCACGCCGTTTTTCATCATTTTTGAGGATTTGAAAAAAATGAAAAATGAAAAAAACGGTGGGTTATAGCCCATGTTTTTTGAAATTTTGAAAAAAAAGTTAGCCTCGTTTCTCATCATTTTGGACCGTGGGCTATAGCCCATATCGTACGGCATACTATGGCACGCCGTTTTTCATCATTTTTGAGGATTTGAAAAAAATGAAAAATGAAAAAAACGGTGGGTTATAGCCCATGTTTTTTGAAATTTTGAAAAAAAAAGTTAGCCTCGTTTCTCATCATTTTGGACCGTGGGCTATAGCCCATATCGTACGGCATACTATGGCACGCCGTTTTTCATCATTTTTGAGGATTTGAAAAAATGAAAAATGAAAAAAACGGTGGGTTATAGCCCATGTTTTTTGAAATTTTGAAAAAAAAGTTAGCCTCGTTTCTCATCATTTTGGACCGTGGGCTATAGCCCATATCGTACGGCATACTATGGCACGCCGTTTTTCATCATTTTTGAGGATTTGAAAAAAATGAAAAATGAAAAAAACGGTGGGTTATAGCCCATGTTTTTTTAATTTTGAAAAAAAAAGTTAGCCTCGTTTCTCATCATTTTGGACCGTGGGCTATAGCCCATATCGTACGGCATACTATGGCACGCCGTTTTTCATCATTTTTGAGGATTTGAAAAAAATGAAAAATGAAAAAAACGGTGGGTTATAGCCCATGTTTTTTGAAATTTTGAAAAAAAAAGTTAGCCTCGTTTCTCATCATTTTGGACCGTGGGCTATAGCCCATATCGTACGGCATACTATGGCACGCCGTTTTTCATCATTTTTGAGGATTTGAAAAAAATGAAAAATGAAAAAAACGGTGGGTTATAGCCCATGTTTTTTTTAATTTTGAAAAAAAAAGTTAGCCTCGTTTCTCATCATTTTGGACCGTGGGCTATAGCCCATGGCTATAGCCCATAATCGTACGGCATACTATGGCACGCCGTTTTTCATCATTTTTGAGGATTTGAAAAAAATGAAAAATGAAAAAAAACGGTGGGTTATAGCCCATGTTTTTTGAAATTTGAAAAAAAAAGTTAGCCTCGTTTCTCATCATTTTGGACCGTGGGCTATAGCCCATATCGTACGGCATACTATGGCACGCCGTTTTTCATCATTTTTGAGGATTTGAAAAAAATGAAAAATGAAAAAAACGGTGGGTTATAGCCCATGTTTTTTGAAATTTTGAAAAAAAAGTTAGCCTCGTTTCTCATCATTTTGGACCGTGGGCTATAGCCCATATCGTACGGCATACTATGGCACGCCGTTTTTCATCATTTTTGAGGATTGAAAAAAATGAAAAATAAAAAAAACGGTGGGTTATAGCCCATGTTTTTTGAAATTTTGAAAAAAAAAGTTAGCCTCGTTTCTCATCATTTTGGACCGTGGGCTATAGCCCATATCGTACGGCATACTATGGCACGCAGTTTTTCATCATTTTTGAGGATTTGAAAAAAATGAAAAATGAAAAAAACGGTGGGTTATAGCCCATGTTTTTTGAAATTTTGAAAAAAAAAGTTAGCCTCGTTTCTCATCATTTTGGACCGTGGGCTATAGCCCATATCGTACGGCATACTATGGCACGCCGTTTTTCATCATTTTTGAGGATTTGAAAAAAATGAAAAATGAAAAAAACGGTGGGTTATAGCCCATGTTTTTTGAAATTTTGAAAAAAAAGTTAGCCTCGTTTCTCATCATTTTGGACCGTGGGCTATAGCCCATATCGTACGGCATACTATGGCACGCCGTTTTTCATCATTTTTGAGGATTTGAAAAAATGAAAAATGAAAAAAACGGTGGGTTATAGCCCATGTTTTTTGAAATTTTGAAAAAAAAAGTTAGCCTCGTTTCTCATCATTTTGGACCGTGGGCTATAGCCCATATCGTACGGCATACTATGGCACGCCGTTTTTCATCATTTTTGAGGATTTGAAAAAAATGAAAAATGAAAAAAAAACGGTGGGTTATAGCCCATGTTTTTTGAAATTTTGAAAAAAAAGTTAGCCCTCGTTTCTCATCATTTTGGACCGTGGGCTATAGCCCATATCGTACGGCATACTATGGCACGCCGTTTTTCATCATTTTGAGGATTTGAAAAAAATGAAAAATGAAAAAAACGGTGGGTTATAGCCCATGTTTTTTGAAATTTTGAAAAAAAAAGTTAGCCTCGTTTCTCATCATTTTGGACCGTGGGCTATAGCCCATATCGTACGGCATACTATGGCACGCCGTTTTTCATCATTTTTGAGGATTTGAAAAAAATGAAAAATGAAAAAAACGGTGGGTTATAGCCCATGTTTTTTGAAATTTTGAAAAAAAAAGTTAGCCTCGTTTCTCATCATTTTGGACCGTGGGCTATAGCCCATATCGTACGGCATACTATGGCACGCCGTTTTTCATCATTTTTGAGGATTTGAAAAAAATGAAAAATGAAAAAAACGGTGGGTTATAGCCCATGTTTTTTGAAATTTTGAAAAAAAAAGTTAGCCTCGTTTCTCATCATTTTGGACCGTGGGCTATAGCCCATATCGTACGGCATACTATGGCACGCCGTTTTTCATCATTTTTGAGGATTTGAAAAAAATGAAAAATGAAAAAAACGGTAGGTTATAGCCCATGTTTTTTGAAATTTTGAAAAAAAAAGTTAGCCTCGTTTCTCATCATTTTGGACCGTGGGCTATAGCCCATATCGTACGGCATACTATGGCACGCCGTTTTTTCATCATTTTTGAGGATTTGAAAAAAATGAAAAATGAAAAAAAACGGTGGGTTATAGCCCATGTTTTTGAAATTTTGAAAAAAAAAGTTAGCCTCGTTTCTCATCATTTTGGACCGTGGGCTATAGCCCATATCGTACGGCATACTATGGCACGCCGTTTTTCATCATTTTTGAGGATTTGAAAAAAATGAAAAATGAAAAAAACGGTGGGTTATAGCCCATGTTTTTTGAAATTTTGAAAAAAAAAGTTAGCCTCGTTTCTCATCATTTTGGACCGTGGGCTATAGCCCATATCGTACGGCATACTATGGCACGCCGTTTTCATCATTTTTGAGGATTTGAAAAAAATGAAAAATGAAAAAAACGGTGGGTTATAGCCCATGTTTTTTGAAATTTTGAAAAAAAAAGTTAGCCTCGTTTCTCATCATTTTGGACCGTGGGCTATAGCCCATATCGTACGGCATACTATGGCACGCCGTTTTTCATCATTTTTGAGGATTGAAAAAAATGAAAATTGAAAAAAACGGTGGGTTATAGCCCATGTTTTTTGAAAATTTTGAAAAAAAAAGTTAGCCTCGTTTCTCATCATTTTGGACCGTGGGCTATAGCCCATATCGTACGGCATACTATGGCACGCCGTTTTTCATCATTTTTGAGGATTTGAAAAAAATGAAAAATGAAAAAAACGGTGGGTTATAGCCCATGTTTTTTGAAATTTTGAAAAAAAAAGTTAGCCTCGTTTCTCATCATTTTGGACCGTGGGCTATAGCCCATATCGTACGGCATACTATGGCACGCCGTTTTTCATCATTTTTGAGGATTTGAAAAAAATGAAAAATGAAAAAAACGGTGGTTATAGCCCATGTTTTTTTGAAATTTTGAAAAAAAAAGTTAGCCTCGTTTCTCATCATTTTGGACCGTGGGCTATAGCCCATATCGTACGGCATACTATGGCACGCCGTTTTTCATCATTTTTGAGGATTTGAAAAAAATGAAAAATGAAAAAAAACGGTGGGTTATAGCCCATGTTTTTTGAAATTTTGAAAAAAAAAGTTAGCCTCGTTTCTCATCATTTTGGACCGTGGGCTATAGCCCATATCGTACGGCATACTATGGCACGCCGTTTTTCATCATTTTTGAGGATTTGAAAAAAATGAAAAATGAAAAAAAACGGTGGGTTATAGCCCATGTTTTTTGAAATTTTGAAAAAAAAAGTTAGCCTCGTTTCTCATCATTTTGGACCGTGGGCTATAGCCCATATCGTACGGCATACTATGGCACGCCGTTTTCATCATTTTGAGGATTTGAAAAAAATGAAAAATGAAAAAAACGGTGGGTTATAGCCCATGTTTTTTGAAATTTTGAAAAAAAAGTTAGCCTCGTTTCTCATCATTTTGGACCGTGGGCTATAGCCCATATCGTACGGCATACTATGGCACGCCGTTTTTCATCATTTTTGAGGATTTGAAAAAAATGAAAAATGAAAAAAACGGTGGGTTATAGCCCATGTTTTTTTAAATTTTGAAAAAAAAAAGTTAGCCTCGTTTCTCATCATTTTGGACCGTGGGCTATAGCCCATATCGTACGGCATACTATGGCACGCCGTTTTTCATCATTTTTGAGGATTTGAAAAAAATGAAAAATGAAAAAAACGGTGGGTTATAGCCCATGTTTTTTGAAATTTTGGAAAAAAAAGTTAGCCTCGTTTCTCATCATTTTGGACCGTGGGCTATAGCCCATATCGTACGGCATACTATGGCACGCCGTTTTTCATCATTTTTGAGGATTTGAAAAAAATGAAAAATGAAAAAAACGGTAGGTTATAGCCCATGTTTTTGGAAATTTTGAAAAAAAAAGTTAGCCTCGTTTCTTATCATTTTGGACCGTGGGCTATAGCCCATATCGTACGGCATACTATGGCACGCCGTTTTTCATCATTTTTGAGGATTTGAAAAAAATGAAAATTGAAAAAAAACGGTGGGTTATAGCCCATGTTTTTTGAAATTTTGAAAAAAAAAGTTAGCCTCGTTTCTCATCATTTTGGACCGTGGGCTATAGCCCATATCGTACGGCATACTATGGCACGCCGTTTTCATCATTTTTGAGGATTTGAAAAAAATGAAAAATGAAAAAAACGATGGGTTATAGCCCATGTTTTTTGAAATTTTGAAAAAAGAAGTTAGCCTCGTTTCTTATCATTTTGGACCGTGGGCTATAGCCCATATCGTACGGCATACTATGGCACGCCGTTTTTCATCATTTTTGAGGATTTGAAAAAAATGAAAAATGAAAAAAACGGTGGGTTATAGCCCATGTTTTTTGAAATTTTGAAAAAAAAAGTTAGCCTCGTTTCTCATCATTTTGGACCGTGGGCTATAGCCCATATCGTACGGCATACTATGGCACGCCGTTTTTCATCATTTTTGAGGATTTGAAAAAAATGAAAAATGAAAAAAACGGTGGGTTATAGCCCATGTTTTTTGAAATTTTGAAAAAAAAAGTTAGCCTCGTTTCTCATCATTTTGGACCGTGGGCTATAGCCCATATCGTACGGCATACTATGGCACGCCGTTTTTCATCATTTTTGAGGATTTGAAAAAAATGAAAAATGAAAAAAAAACGGTGGGTTATAGCCCATGTTTTTTGAAATTAAAAAAAAAAAAAGTTAGCCTCGTTTCTCATCATTTTGGACCGTGGGCTATAGCCCATATCGTACGGCATACTATGGCACGCCGTTTTTCATCATTTTTGAGGATTTGAAAAAAATGAAAAATGAAAAAAACGGTGGGTTATAGCCCATGTTTTTTGAAATTTTGAAAAAAAAAGTTAGCCTCGTTTCTCATCATTTTGGACCGTGGGCTATAGCCCATATCGTACGGCATACTATGGCACGCCGTTTTTCATCATTTTTGAGGATTTGAAAAAAATGAAAAATGAAAAAAACGGTGGGTTATAGCCCATGTTTTTTTTAATTTTGAAAAAAAAAGTTAGCCTCGTTTCTCATCATTTTGGACCGTGGGCTTATAGCCCATATCGTACGGCATACTATGGCACGCCGTTTTTCATCATTTTTGAGGATTTGAAAAAAATGAAAAATGAAAAAAACGGTGGGTTATATCCCATGTTTTTTGAAAAAAAAAAAAAAAAAGTTAGCCTCGTTTCTCATCATTTTGGACCGTGGGCTATAGCCCATATCGTACGGCATACTATGGCACGCCGTTTTTCATCATTTTTGAGGATTTGAAAAAAATGAAAAATGAAAAAAACGGTGGGTTATAGCCCATGTTTTTTTAAATTTTGAAAAAAAAAGTTAGCCTCGTTTCTCATCATTTTGGACCGTGGGCTATAGCCCATGTCGTACGGCATACTATGGCACGCCGTTTTTCATCATTTTTGAGGATTTGAAAAAAATGAAAAATGAAAAAAACGGTGGGTTATAGCCCATGTTTTTTGAAATTTTGAAAAAAAAAGTTAGCCTCGTTTCTCATCATTTTGGACCGTGGGCTATAGCCCATATCGTACGGCATACTATGGCACGCCGTTTTCATCATTTTTGAGGATTTGAAAAAAATGAAAAATGAAAAAAACGATGGGTTATAGCCCATGTTTTTTGAAATTTTGAAAAAATAAGTTAGCCTCGTTTCTTATCATTTTGGACCGTGGGCTATAGCCCATATCGTACGGCATACTATGGCACGCCGTTTTTCATCATTTTTGAGGATTTGAAAAAAATGAAAAATGAAAAAAACGGTGGGTTATAGCCCATGTTTTTTGAAATTTTGAAAAAAAAAGTTAGCCTCGTTTCTCATCATTTTGGACCGTGGGCTATAGCCCATATCGTACGGCATACTATGGCACGCCATTTTTCATCATTTTTGAGGATTTGAAAAAAATGAAAAATGAAAAAAACGGTGGGTTATAGCCCATGTTTTTTGAAATTTTGAAAAAAAAAGTTAGCCTCGTTTCTCATCATTTTGGACCGTGGGCTATAGCCCATATCGTACGGCATACTATGGCACGCCGTTTTTCATCATTTTTGAGGATTTGAAAAAAATGAAAAATGAAAAAAAACGGTGGGTTATAGCCCATGTTTTTTGAAATTAAAAAAAAAAAAAGTTAGCCTCGTTTCTCATCATTTTGGACCGTGGGCTATAGCCCATATCGTACGGCATACTATGGCACGCCGTTTTTCATCATTTTTGAGGATTTGAAAAAAATGAAAAATGAAAAAAACGGTGGGTTATAGCCCATGTTTTTTGAAATTTTGAAAAAAAAAGTTAGCCTCGTTTCTCATCATTTTGGACCGTGGGCTATAGCCCATATCGTACGGCATACTATGGCACGCCGTTTTTCATCATTTTTGAGGATTTGAAAAAAATGAAAAATGAAAAAAACGGTGGGTTATAGCCCATGTTTTTTTTAATTTTGAAAAAAAAAGTTAGCCTCGTTTCTCATCATTTTGGACCGTGGGCTTATAGCCCATATCGTACGGCATACTATGGCACGCCGTTTTTCATCATTTTTGAGGATTTGAAAAAAATGAAAAATGAAAAAAACGGTGGGTTATATCCCATGTTTTTTGAAAAAAAAAAAAAAAAAAGTTAGCCTCGTTTCTCATCATTTTGGACCGTGGGCTATAGCCCATATCGTACGGCATACTATGGCACGCCGTTTTTCATCATTTTTGAGGATTTGAAAAAAATGAAAAATGAAAAAAACGGTGGGTTATAGCCCATGTTTTTTTAAATTTTGAAAAAAAAAGTTAGCCTCGTTTCTCATCATTTTGGACCGTGGGCTATAGCCCATGTCGTACGGCATACTATGGCACGCCGTTTTTCATCATTTTTGAGGATTTGAAAAAAATGAAAAATGAAAAAAACGGTGGGTTATAGCCCATGTTTTTTGAAATTTTGAAAAAAAAAGTTAGCCTCGTTTCTCATCATTTTGGACCGTGGGCTATAGCCCATATCGTACGGCATACTATGGCACGCCGTTTTACATCATTTTTGAGGATTTGAAAAAAATGAAAAATAAAAAAACGGTGGGTTATAGCCCATGTTTTTTGAATTTTTGAAAAAAAAAAGTTAGCCTCGTTTCTCATCATTTTGGACCGTGGGCTATAGCCCATATCGTACGGCATACTATGGCACGCCGTTTTTCATCATTTTTGAGGATTTGAAAAAAATGAAAAATGAAAAAAACGGTGGGTTATAGCCCATGTTTTTCGAAATTTTGAAAAAAAAAGTTAGCCTCGTTGTTCATCATTTTGGACCGTGGGCTATAGCCCATATCGTACGGCATACTATGGCACGCCGTTTTTCATCATTTTTGAGGATTTGAAAAAAATGAAAAATGAAAAAAACGGTGGGTTATAGCCCATGTTTTTTGAAATTTTGAAAAAAAAAGTTTGCCTCGTTTCTCATCATTTTGGACCGTGGGCTATAGCCCATATCGTACGGCATACTATGGCACGCCGTTTTTCATCATTTTTGAGGATTTGAAAAAAATGAAAAATGAAAAAAACGGTGGGTTATAGCCCATGTTTTTTGAAATTTTGAATAAAAAAGTTAGCCTCGTTTCTCATCATTTTGGACCGTGGGCTATAGCCCATATCGCACGGCATACTATGGCACGCCGTTTTTCATCATTTTTGAGGATTTGAAAAAAATGAAAAATGAAAAAAACGGTGGGTTATAGCCCATGTTTTTTGAAATTTTGAAAAAAAAAGTTAGCCTCGTTTCTCATCATTTTGGACCGTGGGCTATAGCCCATATCGTACGGCATACTATGGCACGCCGTTTTCATCATTTTTGAGGATTTGAAAAAAATGAAAAATGATAAAAACGATGGGTTATAGCACATGTTTTTTGAAATTTTGAAAAAAAAAGTTAGCCTCGTTTCTTATCATTTTGGACCGTGGGCTATAGCCCATATCGTACGGCATACTATGGCACGCCGTTTTTCATCATTTTTGAGGATTTGAAAAAAATGAAAAATGAAAAAAACGGTGGGTTATAGCCCATGTTTTTTGAAATTTTGAAAAAAAAAGTTAGCCTCGTTTCTCATCATTTTGGACCGTGGGCTATAGCCCATATCGTAAGGCATACTATGGCACGCCGTTTTTCATCATTTTTGAGGATTTGAAAAAAATGAAAAATGAAAAAAAACGGTGGGTTATAGCCCATGTTTTTTTAAATTAAAAAAAAAAAAAGTTAGCCTCGTTTCTCATCATTTTGGACCGTGGGCTATAGCCCATATCGTACGGCATACTATGGCACGCCGTTTTTCATCATTTTTGAGGATTTGAAAAAAATGAAAAATGAAAAAAACGGTGGGTTATAGCCCATGTTTTTTGAAATTTTGAAAAAAAAAGTTAGCCTCGTTTCTCATCATTTTGGACCGTGGGCTATAGCCCATATCGTACGGCATACTATGGCACGCCGTTTTTCATCATTTTTGAGGATTTGAAAAAAATGAAAAATGAAAAAAACGGTGGGTTATAGCCCATGTTTTTTGAAATTTTGAAAAAAAAAGTTAGCCTCGTTTCTCATCATTTTGGACCGTGGGCTATAGCCCATATCGTAAGGCATACTATGGCACGCCGTTTTTCATCATTTTTGAGGATTTGAAAAAAATGAAAAATGAAAAAAAACGGTGGGTTATAGCCCATGTTTTTTTTAATTAAAAAAAAAAAAAGTTAGCCTCGTTTCTCATCATTTTGGACCGTGGGCTATAGCCCATATCGTACGGCATACTATGGCACGCCGTTTTTCATCATTTTTGAGGATTTGAAAAAAATGAAAAATGAAAAAAACGGTGGGTTATAGCCCATGTTTTTTGAAATTTTGAAAAAAAAAGTTAGCCTCGTTTCTCATCATTTTGGACCGTGGGCTATAGCCCATATCGTACGGCATACTATGGCACGCCGTTTTTCATCATTTTTGAGGATTTGAAAAAAATGAAAAATGAAAAAAACGGTGGGTTATAGCCCATGTTTTTTTAAATTTTGAAAAAAAAAGTTAGCCTCGTTTCTCATCATTTTGGACCGTGGGCTATAGCCCATATCGTACGGCATACTATGGCACGCCGTTTTTCATCATTTTTGAGGATTTGAAAAAAATGAAAAATGAAAAAAACGGTGGGTTATAGCCCATGTTTTTTGAAAAAAAAAAAAAAAAAAGTTAGCCTTGTTTCTCATTATTTTGGACCGTGGGCTATAGCCCATATCGTACGGCATACTATGGCACGCCGTTTTTCATCATTTTTGAGGATTTGAAAAAAAAGAAAAAAGAAAAAAACGGTGGGTTATAGCCCTTGTTTTTTGAAATTTTGAAAAAAAAAGTTAGCCTCGTTTCTCATCATTTTGGACCGTGGGCTATAGCCCATATCGTACGGCATACTATGGCACGCCATTCTTCATCATTTTTGAGGATTTGAAAAAAATGAAAAATGAAAAAAACGGTGGGTTATAGCCCTTGTTTTTTGAAAAAAAAAGTTAGCCTCGTTTCTCATCATTTTGGACCGTGGGCTATAGCCCATATCGTACGGCATACTATGGCACGCCGTTTTTCATCATTTTTGAGGATTTGAAAAAAATGAAAAATGAAAAAAACGGTGGGTTATAGCCCATGTTTTTTGAAATTTTGAAAAAAAAAGTTAGCCTCGTTTCTCATCATTTTGGACCGTGGGCTATAGCCCATATCGTACGGCATACTATGGCACGCCGTTTTTCATCATTTTTGAGGATTTGAAAAAAATGAAAAATGAAAAAAACGGTGGGTTATAGCCCATGTTTTTTGAATTTTTGAAAAAAAAAGTTAGCCTCGTTTCTCATCATTTTGGACCGTGGGCTTTAGCCCATATCGTACGGCATACTATGGCACGCCGTTTTTCATCATTTTTGAGGATTTGAAAAAAATGAAAAATGAAAAAAACGGTGGGTTATAGCCCATGTTTTTTGAAATTTTGAAAAAAAAAGTTAGCCTCGTTTCTCATCATTTTGGACCGTGGGCTATAGCCCATATCGTACGGCATACTATGGCACACCGTTTTTCATCATTTTTGAGGATTTGAAAAAAATGAAAAATGAAAAAAACGGTGGGTTATAGCCCATGTTTTTTGAAATTTTGAAAAAAAACGTTAGCCTCGTTTCTCATCATTTTGGACCGTGGGCTATAGCCCATATCGTACGGCATACTATGGCACGCCGTTTTTCATCATTTTTGAGGATTTGAAAAAAATGAAAAATGAAAAAAAACGGTGGGTTATAGCCCATGTTTTTTGAAATTTTGAAAAAAAAAGTTAGCCTCGTTTCTCATCATTTTGGACCGTGGGCTATAGCCCATATCGTACGGCATACTATGGCACGCCGTTTTTCATCATTTTTGAGGATTTGAAAAAAATGAAAAATGAAAAAAACGGTGGGTTATAGCCCATGTTTTTTGAAATTTTGAAAAAAAAAGTTAGCCTCGTTTCTCATCATTTTGGACCGTGGGCTATAGCCCATATCGTACGGCATACTATGGCACGCCGTTTTTCATCATTTTTGAGGATTTGAAAAAAATGAAAAATGAAAAAAACGGTGGGTTATAGCCCATGTTTTTTGAAATTTTGAAAAAAAAAGTTAGCCTTGTTTCTCATCATTTTGGACCGTGGGCTATAGCCCATATCGTACGGCATACTATGGCACGCCGTTTTTCATCATTTTTGAGGATTTGAAAAAAATGAAAAATGAAAAAAACGGTGGGTTATAGCCCATGTTTTTTGAAATTTTGAAAAAAAAAGTTAGCCTCGTTTCTCATCATTTTGGACCGTGGGCTATAGCCCATATCGTACGGCATACTATAGCACGCCGTTTTTCATCATTTTTGAGGATTTGAAAAAAATGAAAAATGAAAAAAACGGTGGGTTATAGCCCATGTTTTTTGAATTTTTGAAAAAAAAAGTTAGCCTCGTTTCTCATCATTTTGGACCGTGGGCTATAGCCCATATCGTACGGCATACTATGGCACGCCGTTTTTCATCATTTTTGAGGATTTGAAAAAAATGAAAAATGAAAAAAACGGTGGGTTATAGCCCATGTTTTTTGAAATTTTGAAAAAAAAAGTTAGCCTCGTTTCTCATCATTTTGGACCGTGGGCTATAGCCCATATCGTACGGCATACTATGGCACGCCGTTTTTCATCATTTTTGAGGATTTGAAAAAAATGAAAAATGAAAAAAACGGTGGGTTATAGCCCATGTTTTTTGAAATTTTGAAAAAAAAAGTTAGCCTCGTTTCTCATCATTTTGGACCGTGGGCTATAGCCCATATCGTACGGCATACTATGGCACGCCGTTTTTCATCATTTTTGAGGATTTGAAAAAAATGAAAAATGAAAAAAACGGTGGGTTATAGCCCATGTTTTTTGAAATTTTGAAAAAAAAAGTTAGCCTCGTTTCTCATCATTTTGGACCGTGGGCTATAGCCCATATCGTACGGCATACTATGGCACGCCGTTTTTCATCATTTTTGAGGATTTGAAAAAAATGAAAAATGAAAAAAACGGTGGGTTATAGCCCATGTTTTTTGAAATTTTGAAAAAAAAAGTTAGCCTCGTTTCTCATCATTTTGGACCGTGGGCTATAGCCCATATCGTACGGCATACTATGGCACGCCGTTTTCATCATTTTTGAGGATTTGAAAAAAATGAAAAATGATAAAAACGATGGGTTATAGCACATGTTTTTTGAAATTTTGAAAAAAAAAGTTAGCCTCGTTTCTTATCATTTTGGACCGTGGGCTATAGCCCATATCGTACGGCATACTATGGCACGCCGTTTTTCATCATTTTTGAGGATTTGAAAAAAATGAAAAATGAAAAAAACGGTGGGTTATAGCCCATGTTTTTTGAAATTTTGAAAAAAAAAGTTAGCCTCGTTTCTCATCATTTTGGACCATGGGCTATAGCCCATATCGTACGGCATACTATGGCACGCCATTTTTCATCATTTTTGAGGATTTGAAAAAAATGAAAAATGAAAAAAACGGTGGGTTATAGCCCATGTTTTTTGAAATTTTGAAAAAAAAAGTTAGCCTCGTTTCTCATCATTTTGGACCGTGGGCTATAGCCCATATCGTACGGCATACTATGGCACGCCGTTTTTCATAATTTTTGAGGATTTGAAAAAAATGAAAAATGAAAAAAAACGGTGGGTTATAGCCCATGTTTTTTTAAATTAAAAAAAAAAAAGTTAGCCTCGTTTCTCATCATTTTGGACCGTGGGCTATAGCCCATATCGTACGGCATACTATGGCACGCCGTTTTTCATCATTTTTGAGGATTTGAAAAAAATGAAAAATGAAAAAAACGGTGGGTTATAGCCCATGTTTTTTGAAATTTTGAAAAAAAAAGTTAGCCTCGTTTCTCATCATTTTGGACCGTGGGCTATAGCCCATATCGTACGGCATACTATGGCACGCCGTTTTTCATCATTTTTGAGGATTTGAAAAAAATGAAAAATGAAAAAAACGGTGGGTTATAGCCCATGTTTTTTGAAATTTTGAAAAAAAAAGTTAGCCTCGTTTCTCATCATTTTGGACCGTGGGCTATAGCCCATATCGTAAGGCATACTATGGCACGCCGTTTTTCATCATTTTTGAGGATTTGAAAAAAATGAAAAATGAAAAAAAACGGTGGGTTATAGCCCATGTTTTTTTTAATTAAAAAAAAAAAAAGTTAGCCTCGTTTCTCATCATTTTGGACCGTGGGCTATAGCCCATATCGTACGGCATACTATGGCACGCCGTTTTTCATCATTTTTGAGGATTTGAAAAAAATGAAAAATGAAAAAAACGGTGGGTTATAGCCCATGTTTTTTTAAATTTTGAAAAAAAAAGTTAGCCTCGTTTCTCATCATTTTGGACCGTGGGCTATAGCCCATATCGTACGGCATACTATGGCACGCCGTTTTTCATCATTTTTGAGGATTTGAAAAAAATGAAAAATGAAAAAAACGGTGGGTTATAGCCCATGTTTTTTGAAAAAAAAAAAAAAAAAGTTAGCCTTGTTTCTCATCATTTTGGACCGTGGGCTATAGCCCATATCGTACGGCATACTATGGCACGCCGTTTTTCATCATTTTTGAGGATTTGAAAAAAAAGAAAAAAGAAAAAAACGGTGGGTTATAGCCCTTGTTTTTTGAAATTTTGAAAAAAAAAGTTAGCCTCGTTTCTCATCATTTTGGACCGTGGGCTATAGCCCATATCGTACGGCATACTATGGCACGCCATTCTTCATCATTTTTGAGGATTTGAAAAAAATGAAAAATGAAAAAAACGGTGGGTTATAGCCCTTGTTTTTTGAAAAAAAAAGTTAGCCTCGTTTCTCATCATTTTGGACCGTGGGCTATAGCCCATATCGTACGGCATACTATGGCACGCCGTTTTTCATCATTTTTGAGGATTTGAAAAAAATGAAAAATGAAAAAAACGGTGGGTTATAGCCCATGTTTTTTGAAATTTTGAAAAAAAAAGTTAGCCTCGTTTCTCATCATTTTGGACCGTGGGCTATAGCCCATATCGTACGGCATACTATGGCACGCCGTTTTTCATCATTTTTGAGGATTTGAAAAAAATGAAAAATGAAAAAAACGGTGGGTTATAGCCCATGTTTTTTGAATTTTTGAAAAAAAAAGTTAGCCTCGTTTCTCATCATTTTGGACCGTGGGCTATAGCCCATATCGTACGGCATACTATGGCACGCCGTTTTTCATCATTTTTGAGGATTTGAAAAAAATGAAAAATGAAAAAAACGGTGGGTTATAGCCCATGTTTTTTTCATTTTTGAAAAGAAAAGTTAGCCTCGTTTCTCATCATTTTGGACCGTGGGCTATAGCCCATATCGTACGGCATACTATGGCACACCGTTTTTCATCATTTTTGAGGATTTGAAAAAAATGAAAAATGAAAAAAACGGTGGGTTATAGCCCATGTTTTTTGAAATTTTGAAAAAAAAAGTTAGCCTCGTTTCTCATCATTTTGGACCGTGGGCTATAGCCCATATCGTACGGCATACTATGGCACGCCGTTTTTCATCATTTTTGAGGATTTGAAAAAAATGAAAAATGAAAAAAAACGGTGGGTTATAGCCCATGTTTTTTGAAATTTTGAAAAAAAAAGTTAGCCTCGTTTCTCATCATTTTGGACCGTGGGCTATAGCCCATATCGTACGGCATACTATGGCACGCCGTTTTTCATCATTTTTGAGGATTTGAAAAAAATGAAAAATGAAAAAAACGGTGGGTTATAGCCCATGTTTTTTGAAATTTTGAAAAAAAAAGTTAGCCTCGTTTCTCATCATTTTGGACCGTGGGCTATAGCCCATATCGTACGGCATACTATGGCACGCCGTTTTTCATCATTTTTAAGGATTTGAAAAAAATGAAAAATGAAAAAAACGGTGGGTTATAGCCCATGTTTTTTGAAATTTTGAAAAAAAAAGTTAGCCTCGTTTCTCATCATTTTGGACCGTGGGCTATAGCCCATATCGTACGGCATACTATGGCACGCCGTTTTTCATCATTTTTGAGGATTTGAAAAAAATGAAAAATGAAAAAAACGGTGGGTTATAGCCCATGTTTTTTGAAATTTTGAAAAAAAAAGTTAGCCTCGTTTCTCATCATTTTGGACCGTGGGCTGTAGCCCATATCGTACGGCATACTATAGCACGCCGTTTTTCATCATTTTTGAGGATTTGAAAAAAATGAAAAATGAAAAAAACGGTGGGTTATAGCCCATGTTTTTTGAATTTTGAAAAAAAAAGTTAGCCTCGTTTCTCATCATTTTGGACCGTGGGCTATAGCCCATATCGTACGGCATACTATGGCACGCCGTTTTTCATCATTTTTGAGGATTTGAAAAAAATGAAAAATGAAAAAAACGGTGGGTTATAGCCCATGTTTTTTGAAATTTTGAAAAAAAAAGTTAGCCTCGTTTCTCATCATTTTGGACCGTGGGCTATAGCCCATATCGTACGGCATACTATGGCACGCCGTTTTTCATCATTTTTGAGGATTTGAAAAAAATGAAAAATGAAAAAAACGGTGGGTTATAGCCCATGTTTTTTGAAATTTTGAAAAAAAAGTTAGCCTCGTTTCTCATCATTTTGGACCGTGGGCTATAGCCCATATCGTACGGCATACTATGGCACGCCGTTTTTCATCATTTTTGAGGATTTGAAAAAAATGAAAAATGAAAAAAACGGTGGGTTATAGCCCATGTTTTTTGAAATTTTGAAAAAAAAAGTTAGCCTCGTTTCTCATCATTTTGGACCGTGGGCTATAGCCCATATCGTACGGCATACTATGGCACGCCGTTTTTCATCATTTTTGAGGATTTGAAAAAAATGAAAAATGAAAAAAACGGTGGGTTATAGCCCATGTTTTTTGAATTTTTGAAAAAAGAAGTTAGCCTCGTTCTCATCATTTTGGACCGTGGGCTATAGCCCATATCGTACGGCATACTATGGCACGCCGTTTTTCATCATTTTTGAGGATTTGAAAAAAATGAAAAATGAAAAAAACGGTGGGTTATAGCCCATGTTTTTTGAAATTTTGAAAAAAAAAGTTAGCCTCGTTTCTCATCATTTTGGACCGTGGGCTATAGCCCATATCGTACGGCATACTATGGCACGCCGTTTTTCATCATTTTTGAGGATTTGAAAAAAATGAAAAATGAAAAAAACGGTGGGTTATAGCCCATGTTTTTTGAAATTTTGGAAAAAAAAGTTAGCCTCGTTTCTCATCATTTGGACCGTGGGCTATAGCCCATATCGTACGGCATACTATGGCACGCCGTTTTTCATCATTTTTGAGGATTTGAAAAAAATGAAAAATGAAAAAAACGGTGGGTTATAGCCCATGTTTTTTGAAATTTTGAAAAAAAAGTTAGCCTCGTTTCTCATCATTTTGGACCATGGGCTATAGCCCATATCGTACGGCATACTATGGCACGCCGTTTTTCATCATTTTTGAGGATTTGAAAAAAATGAAAAATGAAAAAAACGGTGGTTATAGCCCATGTTTTTTGAAATTTTGAAAAAAAAAGTTAGCCTCGTTTCTCATCATTTTGGACCGTGGGCTATAGCCCATGTCGTACGGCATACTATGGCACGCCGTTTTTCATCATTTTTGAGGATTTGAAAAAAATGAAAAATGAAAAAAACGGTGGGTTATAGCCCATGTTTTTTGAAATTTTGAAAAAAAAAGTTAGCCTCGTTTCTCATCATTTTGGACCGTGGGCTATAGCCCATATCGTACGGCATACTATGGCACACCGTTTTTCATCATTTTTGAGGATTTGAAAAAAATGGAAAATGAAAAAAACGGTGGGTTATAGCCCATGTTTTTTGAAATTTTGAAAAAAAAAGTTAGCCTCGTTTCTCATCATTTTGGACCGTGGGCTATAGCCCATATCGTACGGCATACTATGGCACGCCGTTTTTCATCATTTTTGAGGATTTGAAAAAAATGAAAAATGAAAAAAACGGTGGGTTATAGCCCATGTTTTTTGAAATTTGAAAAAAAAAGTTAGCCTCGTTTCTCATCATTTTGGACCGTGGGCTATAGCCCATATCGTACGGCATACTATGGCACGCCCGTTTTTCATCATTTTTGAGGATTTGAAAAAAATGAAAAATGAAAAAAACGGTGGGTTATAGCCCATGTTTCTTTAATTTTTGAAAAAAAAGTTAGCCTCGTTTCTCATCATTTTGGACCGTGGGCTATAGCCCATATCGTACGGCATACTATGGCACGCCGTTTTTCATCATTTTTGAGGATTTGAAAAAATGAAAAATGAAAAAAACGGTGGGTTATAGCCCATGTTTTTTGAAATTTTGAAAAAAAAAGTTAGCCTCGTTTCTCATCATTTTGGACCGTGGGCTATAGCCCATATCGTACGGCATACTATGGCACGACCGTTTTTCATCATTTTTGAGGATTTGAAAAAACATGAAAAATGAAAAAAACGGTGGGTTATAGCCCATGTTTTTTTTGAAATTTTGAAAAAAAAAGTTAGCCTCGTTTCTCATCATTTTGGACCGTGGGCTATAGCCCATATCGTACGGCATACTATGGCACGCCGTTTTTCATCATTTTTGAGGATTTGAAAAAAATGAAAAATGAAAAAAACGGTGGGTTATAGCCCATGTTTTTTGAAATTTTGAAAAAAAAAGTTAGCCTCGTTTCTCATCATTTTGGACCGTGGGCTATAGCCCATATCGTACGGCATACTATGGCATGCCGTTTTTCATCATTTTTGAGGATTTGAAAAAAATGAAAAATTAAAAAAACGGTGGGTTATAGCCCATGTTTTTTGAAATTTTGAAAAAAAAAGTTAGCCTCGTTTCTCATCATTTTGGACCGTGGGCTATAGCCCATATCGTACGGCATACTATGGCACGCCGTTTTTCATCATTTTTGATGATTTGAAAAAAATGAAAAATGAAAAAACGGTGGGTTATAGCCCATGTTTTTTGAAATTTTGAAAAAAAAAGTTAGCCTCGTTTCTCATCATTTTGGACCGTGGGCTATAGCCCATATCGTACGGGATACTATGGCACGCCGTTTTTCATCATTTTTGAGGATTTGAAAAAAATGAAAAATGAAAAAAACGATGGGTTATAGCCCATGTTTTTTGAAATTTTGAAAAAAAAGTTAGCCTCGTTTCTCATCATTTTGGACCGTGGGCTATAGCCCATATCGTACGGCATACTATGGCACGCCGTTTTTCATCATTTTTGAGGATTTGAAAAAAATGAAAAATGAAAAAAACGGTGGGTTATAGCCCATGTTTTTTGAAATTTGAAAAAAAATGTTAGCCTCGTTTCTCATCATTTTGGACCGTGGGCTATAGCCCATAGCGTACGGCATACTATGGCACGCCGTTTTTCATCATTTTTGAGGATTTGAAAAAAATGAAAAATGAAAAAAACGGTGGGTTATAGCCCATGTTTTTTGAAATTTTGAAAAAAAAAGTTAGCCTCGTTTCTCATCATTTTGGACCGTGGGCTATAGCCCATATCGTACGGCATACTATGGCACGCCGTTTTTCATCATTTTTGAGGATTTGAAAAAAATGAAAAATGAAAAAAAACGGTGGGTTATAGCCCATGTTTTTTGAAATTTTGAAAAAAAAAGTTAGCCTCGTTTCTCATCATTTTGGACCGTGGGCTATAGCCCATATCGTACGGCATACTATGGCACGCCGTTTTTCATCATTTTTGAGGATTTGAAAAAAATGAAAAATGAAAAAAACGGTGGGTTATAGCCCATGTTTTTTGAATTTTTGAAAAAAAAAGTTAGCCTCGTTTCTCATCATTTTGGACCGTGGGCTATAGCCCATATCGTACGGCATACTATGGCACGCCGTTTTTCATCATTTTTGAGGATTTGAAAAAAATGAAAAATGAAAAAAACGGTGGGTTATAGCCCATGTTTTTTGAAATTTTGAAAAAAAAAGTTAGCCTCGTTTCTCATCATTTTGGACCGTGGGCTATAGCCCATATCGTACGGCATACTATGGCACGCCGTTTTTCATCATTTTTGAGGATTTGAAAAAAATGAAAAATGAAAAAAACGGTGGGTTATAGCCCATGTTTTTTGAAATTTTGAAAAAAAAAGTTAGCCTCGTTTCTCATCATTTTGGACCGTGGGCTATAGCCCATATCGTACGGCATACTATGGCACGCAGTTTTTCATCATTTTTGAGGATTTGAAAAAAATGAAAAATGAAAAAAACGGTGGGTTATAGCCCATGTTTTTTGAAATTTTGAAAAAAAAAGTTAGCCTCGTTTCTCATCATTTTGGACCGTGGGCTATAGCCCATATCGTACGGCATACTATGGCATGCCGTTTTTCATCATTTTTGAGGATTTGAAAAAAATGAAAAATGAAAAAAAACGGTGGGTTATAGCCCATGTTTTTTGAAATTTTGAAAAAAAAAGTTAGCCTCGTTTCTCATCATTTTGGACCGTGGGCTATAGCCCATATCGTACGGCATACTATGGCACGCCGTTTTTCATCATTTTTGAGGATTTGAAAAAAATGAAAAATGAAAAAACGGTGGGTTATAGCCCATGTTTTTTGAAATTTTGAAAAAAAAAGTTAGCCTCGTTTCTCATCATTTTGGACCGTGGGCTATAGCCCATATCGTATGGCATACTATGGCACGCCGTTTTTCATCATTTTTGAGGATTTGAAAAAAATGAAAAATGAAAAAAACGATGGGTTATAGCCCATGTTTTTTGAAATTTTGAAAAAAAAAGTTAGCCTCGTTTCTCATCATTTTGGACCGTGGGCTATAGCCCATATCGTACGGCATACTATGGCACGCCGTTTTTCATCATTTTTGAGGATTTGAAAAAAATGAAAAATGAAAAAAACGGTGGGTTATAGCCCATGTTTTTTGAAATTTTGAAAAAAAAAGTTAGCCTCGTTTCTCATCATTTTGGACCGTGGGCTATAGCCCATAGCGTACGGCATACTATGGCACGCCGTTTTTCATCATTTTTGAGGATTTGAAAAAAATGAAAAATGAAAAAAACGGTGGGTTATAGCCCATGTTTTTTGAAATTTTGAAAAAAAAAAGTTAGCCTCGTTTCTCATCATTTTGGACCGTGGGCTATAGCCCATATCGTACGGCATACTATGGCACGCCGTTTTTCATCATTTTTGAGGATTTGAAAAAAATGAAAAATGAAAAAAAACGGTGGGTTATAGCCCATGTTTTTTGAAATTTTGAAAAAAAAAGTTAGCCTCGTTTCTCATCATTTTGGACCGTGGGCTATAGCCCATATCGTACGGCATACTATGGCACGCCGTTTTTCATCATTTTTGAGGATTTGAAAAAAATGAAAAATGAAAAAAACGGTGGGTTATAGCCCATGTTTTTTGAAATTTTGAAAAAAAAAGTTAGCCTCGTTTCTCATCATTTTGGACCGTGGGCTATAGCCCATATCGTACGGCATACTATGGCACGCCGTTTTTCATCATTTTTGAGGATTTGAAAAAAATGAAAAATGAAAAAAACGATGGGTTATAGCCCATGTTTTTTGAAATTTTGAAAAAAAAAGTTAGCCTCGTTTCTCATCATTTTGGACCGTGGGCTATAGCCCATATCGTACGGCATACTATGGCACGCCGTTTTTCATCATTTTTGAGGATTTGAAAAAAATGAAAAATGAAAAAAACGGTGGGTTATAGCCCATGTTTTTTGAAATTTTGAAAAAAAAAGTTAGCCTCGTTTCTCATCATTTTGGACCGTGGGCTATAGCCCATAGCGTACGGCATACTATGGCACGCCGTTTTTCATCATTTTTGAGGATTTGAAAAAAATGAAAAATGAAAAAAACGGTGGGTTATAGCCCATGTTTTTTGAAATTTTGAAAAAAAAAAGTTAGCCTCGTTTCTCATCATTTTGGACCGTGGGCTATAGCCCATATCGTACGGCATACTATGGCACGCCGTTTTTCATCATTTTTGAGGATTTGAAAAAAATGAAAAATGAAAAAAAACGGTGGGTTATAGCCCATGTTTTTTGAAATTTTGAAAAAAAAAGTTAGCCTCGTTTCTCATCATTTTGGACCGTGGGCTATAGCCCATATCGTACGGCATACTATGGCACGCCGTTTTTCATCATTTTTGAGGATTTGAAAAAAATGAAAAATGAAAAAAACGGTGGGTTATAGCCCATGTTTTTTGAAATTTTGAAAAAAAAAGTTAGCCTCGTTTCTCATCATTTTGGACCGTGGGCTATAGCCCATATCGTACGGCATACTATGGCACGCCGTTTTTCATCATTTTTGAGGATTTGAAAAAAATGAAAAATGAAAAAAACGATGGGGTATAGCCCATGTTTTTTGAAATTTTGAAAAAAAAAGTTAGCCTCGTTTCTCATCATTTTGGACCGTGGGCTATAGCCCATATCGTACGGCATACTATGGCACGCCATTTTTCATCATTTTTGAGGATTTGAAAAAAATGAAAAATGAAAAAAACGGTGGGTTATAGGCTTATAGCCCATGTTTTTTGAAATTTTGAAAAAAAAAGTTAGCCTCGTTTCTCATCATTTTGGACCGTGGGCTATAGCCCATATCGTACGGCATACTATGGCACGCCGTTTTTCATCATTTTTGAGGATTTGAAAAAAATGAAAAATGAAAAAAACGATGGGTTATAGCCCATGTTTTTTGAAATTTTGAAAAAAAAAGTTAGCCTCGTTTCTCATCATTTTGGACCGTGGGCTATAGCCCATATCGTACGGCATACTATGGCACGCCATTTTTCATCATTTTTGAGGATTTGAAAAAAATGAAAAAAGAAAAAAACGGTGGGTTATAGCCCATGTTTTTTGAAATTTTGAAAAAAAAAGTTAGCCTCGTTTCTCATCATTTTGGACCGTGGGCTATAGCCCATATCGTACGGCATACTATGGCACGCCGTTTTTCATCATTTTTGAGGATTTAAAAAAAATGAAAAATGAAAAAAACGGTGGGTTATAGCCCATGTTTTTTGAAATTTTGAAAAAAAAAGTTAGCCTCGTTTCTCATCATTTTGGACCGTGGGCTATAGCCCATATCGTACGGCATACTATGGCACGCCGTTTTTCATCATTTTTGAGGATTTGAAAAAAATGAAAAATGAAAAAAACGGTGGGTTATAGCCCATGTTTTTTGAAATTTTGAAAAAAAAAGTTAGCCTCGTTTCTCATCATTTTGGACCGTGGGCTATAGCCCATATCGTACGGCATACTATGGCACGCCGTTTTTCATCATTTTTGAGGATTTGAAAAAAATGAAAAATGAAAAAAACGATGGGTTATAGCCCATGTTTTTTGAAATTTTGAAAAAAAAAGTTAGCCTCGTTTCTCATCATTTTGGACCGTGGGCTATAGCCCATATCGTACGGCATACTATGGCACGCCGTTTTTCATCATTTTTGAGGATTTGAAAAAAATGAAAAATGAAAAAAACGATGGGTTATAGCCCATGTTTTTTGAAATTTTGAAAAAAAAAGTTAGCCTCGTTTCTCATCATTTTGGACCGTGGGCTATAGCCCATATCGTACGGCATACTATGGCACGCCGTTTTTCATCATTTTTGAGGATTTAAAAAAAATGAAAAATGAAAAAAACGGTGGGTTATAGCCCATGTTTTTTGAAATTTTGAAAAAAAAAGTTAGCCTCGTTTCTCATCATTTTGGACCGTGGGCTATAGCCCATATCGTACGGCATACTATGGCACGCCATTTTTCATCATTTTTGAGGATTTGAAAAAAATGAAAAAAGAAAAAAACGGTGGGTTATAGCCCATGTTTTTTGAAATTTTGAAAAAAAAAGTTAGCCTCGTTTCTCATCATTTTGGACCGTGGGCTATAGCCCATATCGTACGGCATACTATGGCACGCCGTTTTTCATCATTTTTGAGGATTTGAAAAAAATGAAAAATGAAAAAAACGATGGGTTATAGCCCATGTTTTTTGAAATTTTGAAAAAAAAAGTTAGCCTCGTTTCTCATCATTTTGGACCGTGGGCTATAGCCCATATCGTACGGCATACTATGGCACGCCGTTTTTCATCATTTTTGAGGATTTAAAAAAAATGAAAAATGAAAAAAACGATGGGTTATAGCCCATGTTTTTTGAAATTTTGAAAAAAAAAGTTAGCCTCGTTTCTCATCATTTTGGACCGTGGGCTATAGCCCATATCGTACGGCATACTATGGCACGCCGTTTTTCATCATTTTTGAGGATTTAAAAAAATGAAAAATGAAAAAAACGGTGGGTTATAGCCCATGTTTTTTGAAATTTTGAAAAAAAAAGTTAGCCTCGTTTCTCATCATTTTGGACCGTGGGCTATAGCCCATATCGTACGGCATACTATGGCACGCCGTTTTTCATCATTTTTGAGGATTTGAAAAAAATGAAAAATGAAAAAAACGGTGGGTTATAGCCCATGTTTTTTGAAATTTTGAAAAAAAAAGTTAGCCTCGTTTCTCATCATTTTGGACCGTGGGCTATAGCCCATATCGTACGGCATACTATGGCACGCCGTTTTTCATAATTTTTGAGGATTTGAAAAAAATGAGAAATGAAAAAAACGGTGGGTTATAGCCCATGTTTTTTGAAATTTTGAAAAAAAAAGTTAGCCTCGTTTCTCATCATTTTGGACCGTGGGCTATAGCCCATATCGTACGGCATACTATGGCACGCCGTTTTTCATCATTTTTGAGGATTTGAAAAAAAAGAAAAATGAAAAAAACGGTGGGTTATAGCCCATGTTTTTTGA
The DNA here is from genome assembly GCF_963924005.1 of Protomyctophum bolini. Taxonomy (NCBI): domain Eukaryota; kingdom Metazoa; phylum Chordata; class Actinopteri; order Myctophiformes; family Myctophidae; genus Protomyctophum; species Protomyctophum bolini. The sequence goes on along the minus strand of NC_137862.1, from coordinate 42,446,626 downwards.
AATTTTGAAAAAGAAGTTAGCCTCGTTTCTCATCATTTTGGACCGTGGGCTATAGCCCATATCGTACGGCATACTATGGCACGCCGTTTTTCATCATTTTTGAGGATTTGAAAAAAATGAAAAATGAAAAAAACGGTGGGTTATAGCCCATGTTTTTTGAAATTTTGAAAAAAAAAAGTTAGCCTCGTTTCTCATCATTTTGGACCGTGGGCTATAGCCCATATCGTACGGCATACTATGGCACGCCGTTTTTCATCATTTTTGAGGATTTGAAAAAAATGAAAAATGAAAAAAACGGTGGGTTATAGCCCATGTTTTTTGAAATTTTGAAAAAAAAAGTTAGCCTCGTTTCTCATCATTTTGGACCGTGGGCTATAGCCCATATCGTACGGCATACTATGGCACGCCGTTTTTCATCATTTTTGAGGATTTGAAAAAAAAGAAAAATGAAAAAAACGGTGGGTTATAGCCCATGTTTTTTGAAATTTTGAAAAAAAAGTTAGCCTCGTTTCTCATCATTTTGGACCGTGGGCTATAGCCCATATCGTACGGCATACTATGGCACGCCGTTTTTCATCATTTTTGAGGATTTGAAAAAAATGAAAAATGAAAAAAACGGTGGGTTATAGCCCATGTTTTTTGAAATTTTGAAAAAAAAAGTTAGCCTCGTTTCTCATCATTTTGGACCGTGGGCTATAGCCCATATCGTACGGCATACTATGGCACGCCGTTTTTCATCATTTTTGAGGATTTGAAAAAAATGAAAAATGAAAAAAACGGTGGGTTATAGCCCATGTTTTTTGAAATTTTGAAAAAAAAAGTTAGCCTCGTTTCTCATCATTTTGGACCGTGGGCTATAGCCCATATCGTACGGCATACTATGGCACGCCGTTTTTCATAATTTTTGAGGATTTGAAAAAAATGAGAAATGAAAAAAACGGTGGGTTATAGCCCATGTTTTTTGAAATTTTGAAAAAAAAAGTTAGCCTCGTTTCTCATCATTTTGGACCGTGGGCTATAGCCCATATCGTACGGCATACTATGGCACGCCGTTTTTCATCATTTTTGAGGATTTGAAAAAAAAGAAAAATAAAAAAAACGGTGGGTTATAGCCCATGTTTTTTGAAATTTTGAAAAAAAAGTTAGCCTCGTTTCTCATCATTTTGGACCGTGGGCTATAGCCCATATCGTACGGCATACTATGGCACGCCGTTTTTCATCATTTTTGAGGATTTGAAAAAAATGAAAAATGAAAAAAACGGTGGGTTATAGCCCATGTTTTTTGAAAATTTGAAAAAAAAAAGTTAGCCTCGTTTCTCATCATTTTGGACCGTGGGCTATAGCCCATATCGTACGGCATACTATGGCACGCCGTTTTTCATCATTTTTGAGGATTTGAAAAAAATGAAAAATGAAAAAAAACGGTGGGTTATAGCCCATGTTTTTTGAAATTTTGGAAAAAAAAGTTAGCCTCGTTTCTCATCATTTTGGACCGTGGGCTATAGCCCATATCGTACGGCATACTATGGCACGCCGTTTTTCATCATTTTTGAGGATTTGAAAAAAAAGAAAAATAAAAAAAACGGTGGGTTATAGCCCATGTTTTTTGAAATTTTGAAAAAAAAGTTAGCCTCGTTTCTCATCATTTTGGACCGTGGGCTATAGCCCATATCGTACGGCATACTATGGCACGCCGTTTTTCATAATTTTTGAGGATTTGAAAAAAATGAAAAATGAAAAAAACGGTGGGTTATAGCCCATGTTTTTTGAAAATTTGAAAAAAAAAAGTTAGCCTCGTTTCTCATCATTTTGGACCGTGGGCTATAGCCCATATCGTACGGCATACTATGGCACGCCGTTTTTCATCATTTTTGAGGATTTGAAAAAAATGAAAAAAACGGTGGGTTATAGCCCATGTTTTTTGAAATTTTGAAAAAAAAAAGTTAGCCTCGTTTCTCATCATTTTGGACCGTGGGCTATAGCCCATATCGTACGGCATACTATGGCACGCCGTTTTTCATCATTTTTGAGGATTTGAAAAAAATGAAAAAAACGGTGGGTTATAGCCCATGTTTTTTGAAATTTTGAAAAAAAAAGTTAGCCTCGTTTCTCATCATTTTGGACCGTGGGCTATAGCCCATATCGTACGGCATACTATGGCACGCCGTTTTTCATCATTTTTGAGGATTTGAAAAAAATGAAAAATGAAAAAAACGGTGGGTTATAGCCCATGTTTTTTGAAATTTTGAAAAAAAAAGTTAGCCTCGTTTCTCATCATTTTGGACCGTGGGCTATAGCCCATATCGTACGGCATACTATGGCACGCCGTTTTTCATCATTTTTGAGGATTTGAAAAAAATGAGAAATGAAAAAAACGGTGGGTTATAGCCCATGTTTTTTGAAATTTTGAAAAAAAAAGTTAGCCTCGTTTCTCATCATTTTGGACCGTGGGCTATAGCCCATATCGTACGGCATACTATGGCACGCCGTTTTTCATCATTTTTGAGGATTTGAAAAAAATGAAAAATGAAAAAAACGGTGGGTTATAGCCCATGTTTTTTGAAATTTTGAAAAAAAAAGTTAGCCTCGTTTCTCATCATTTTGGACCGTGGGCTATAGCCCATATCGTACGGCATACTATGGCACGCCGTTTTTCATCATTTTTGAGGATTTGAAAAAAATGAAAAATGAAAAAAACGGTGGGTTATAGCCCATGTTTTTTGAAATTTTGAAAAAAAAAGTTAGCCTCGTTTCTCATCATTTTGGACCGTGGGCTATAGCCCATATCGTACGGCATACTATGGCACGCCGTTTTTCATCGTTTTTGAGGATTTGAAAAAAATGAAAAATGAAAAAAAACGGTGGGTTATAGCCCATGTTTTTTGAAATTTTGAAAAAAAAAGTTAGCCTCGTTTCTCATCATTTTGGACCGTGGGCTATAGCCCATATCGTACGGCATACTATGGCACGCCGTTTTTCATCATTTTTGAGGATTTGAAAAAAATGAAAAATGAAAAAAACGGTGGGTTATAGCCCATGTTTTTTGAAATTTTGAAAAAAAAAGTTAGCCTCGTTTCTCATCATGTTGGACCGTGGGCTATAGCCCATATCGTACGGCATACTATGGCACGCCGTTTTTCATAATTTTTGAGGATTTGAAAAAAATGAAAAATGAAAAAAACGGTGGGTTATAGCCCATGTTTTTTGAAATTTTGAAAAAAAAAAGTTAGCCTCGTTTCTCATCATTTTGGACCGTGGGCTATAGCCCATATCGTACGGCATACTATGGCACGCCGTTTTTCATCATTTTTGAGGATTTGAAAAAAATGAAAAATGAAAAAAACGGTGGGTTATAGCCCATGTTTTTTGAAATTTTGAAAAAAAAAGTTAGCCTCGTTTCTCATCATTTTGGACCGTGGGCTATAGCCCATATCGTACGGCATACTATGGCACGCCGTTTTTCATCATTTTTGAGGATTTGAAAAAAATTAGAAATGAAAAAAACGGTGGGTTATAGCCCATGTTTTTTGAAATTTTGAAAAAAAAAGTTAGCCTCGTTTCTCATCATTTTGGACCGTGGGCTATAGCCCATATCGTACGGCATACTATGGCACGCCGTTTTTCATCATTTTTGAGGATTTGAAAAAAATGAAAAATGAAAAAAAACGGTGGGTTATAGCCCATGTTTTTTGAAATTTTGAAAAAAAAAGTTAGCCTCGTTTCTCATCATTTTGGACCGTGGGCTATAGCCCATATCGTACGGCATACTATGGCACGCCGTTTTTCATCATTTTTGAGGATTTGAAAAAAATGAAAAATGAAAAAAACGGTGGGTTATAGCCCATGTTTTTTGAAATTTTGAAAAAAAAAGTTAGCCTCGTTTCTCATCATTTTGGACCGTGGGCTATAGCCCATATCGTACGGCATACTATGGCACGCCGTTTTTCATAATTTTTGAGGATTTGAAAAAAATGAAAAATGAAAAAAACGGTGGGTTATAGCCCATGTTTTTTGAAATTTTGAAAAAAAAAGTTAGCCTCGTTTCTCATCATTTTGGACCGTGGGCTATAGCCCATATCGTACGGCATACTATGGCACGCCGTTTTTCATCATTTTTGAGGATTTTAAAAAAATGAAAAATGAAAAAAACGGTGGGTTATAGCCCATGTTTTTTGAAATTTTGAAAAAAACACACACCCTCCACCAACCTAGTCCCCATATATGGGGGACAAGGGGAGAGCAACGGAGAGCTCTACCTTATGAATGGCAAACACTGATAACAGTCTTGAAGCAGACACAACGGATGTACTGCATGATCACTGGGATACCGATAAGCTTGGACCCAACACCATAGATAGAAGATAGTTGGCTTGATGAAGCCTGGAAATAGGCACATACAGTATACACTGACTTTACAATATATGGCCCTACCACAACAAGGCATATACTACCACCATTAGATCTCCACATTTTAGAGCTGACCTGTTCTGACATTCCATATGTTGATCTGACCTCATCCTGTACCCTTGTGAACCCTGTACACTTAAGATACGCTCCATATATGGCCAGACCTCACCAAACCCTGTAGACTCAAGACACTGCCACCGCGGCCACGCTTAGATCTCCATATATGGAGCTGACCTGTTCTGACATTCCATAATTCATTATGGCTCATAATCAGCAAAAGATGCGATATTCGGGCCAGAGAGAGAGAGAGGACCGAAGTGCTATTACAGTAGTAATTAGTAGTTATAATATTCTTATTTTGATCATGACCCAACAAGTCTCTCCATTTTCTTCAATTTTGTATGACACTGATTTACCATGCCTATATACTATAGGATAATATATTTACTATACCTATATACTATAGGATAATATATTTACTATACCTATATACTATAGGATAATATATTTACTATACCTATATACTATAGGATAATATATTTACCATGCCTATATACTATAGGATAATATATTTACTATACCTATATACTATAGGATAATATATTTACTATGCCTATATACTATAGGATAATATATTTACTATACCTATATACTATAGGATAATATATTTACCATGCCTATATACTATAGGATAATATATTTACCATGCCTATATACTATAGGATAATATATTTACTATACCTATATACTATAGGATAATATATTTACTATACCTATATACTATAGGATAATATATTTACTATACCTATATACTATAGGATAATAGATTTACTATGCCTATATACTATAGGATAATATATTTACTATACCTATATACTATAGGATAATATATTTACTATACCTATATACTATAGGATAATATATTTACTATGCCTATATACTATAGGATAATAGTGCAATTAATTTGTTTACTATTATAATAGAAAAGTATCAATGCTTCAACTGTAAAAGTCCAGAATTCAAAATGCACTTAAGTAAAAGTACAACGGTATTGGCATCAACATGGATTTAAAGTAGCCTACCAAAAGTACAAGACAAGTACTCATTGTGCAGAAATTCAGAATGTTTCTGGGTCCTGTATGCAATTTCACAACTACGGTTTGTGTCCAGGAGAGGGCAGCAGAGAATGAGCTTCAAACCTTGTGAGTGAACAGTCATGGGTTGTTGCTCAGCGCACACATGCCTTAACTCAGTCTGAATCATCTCACACTCGTGCTTCTGCCTACAGACATACTCATGCCATAATTAGCACACACTTGCGAAAGTATTAATAACATATATGGTGGGACCATAATGTAATGTTCTTGTGGTGTATATGAATTATATAGCATATTCATAACTACTTGGTTAGTCATAATTGTAAACTTGCAAGCCATTTCTCCCTTCATCACCCACCACAGTGCCTTAACTACAGTATTTGCATATCAATTGTTCCACAGGCAGGAAGCCTTGTAGGCATCACTCTTTGACTTCTCAAGATAATTCTTGGGGAGTGATTTTGATCTGATATTATCTTTAGGGTCTAAAATAGACCACATGGGGTTTTGACCTTCCTGTTTTAGCTGATAAGTGACAGAGCCATTATTTAGGGTTACAGGAGGCTACAGTTTGGCACACACACACACACACACACACACACACACACACACAGTATGGAGGTATAAAGAGATGCGTTGGGAAGGACTTGGGGGTTGGAAAAACGGAGGAGGCCATGAAGGACAGGCTTGACCTGGCCTGAATGTGCGATACCATGATAAGATGACCGTTGCTATGCTTGTAACCTGACCATGGGAGATGCCTCATTGATTGAATAAAAGAAGGACATTGCCTGGGAATCGGAGCTCATTTCTTGTTCTTGATACATTAGGAAAATAAGGTGACAATCTACAGACCCCTGGAAGAAAAGACACGACACTCTCTACAGGCCAATATCTTGCCATGTGAGCTGCACGTACTGTCTGTGGGGTTTGATTGATTGATTGATTAATTTGAAAATGTTATTAACAGTTTTTAGGATGGGTATACAGTTCAAGGAAAGTACAGGTCAATTATACAAAATCTGCTAAAGAGGATAGAATCAGAAAAAGCACTAATTGATTGATTGAAGTATTTATTAACAGTTTGCAGAATTACAGTACATTTCAAGCACAACTCAATACAAAAACTGTTAACTGAGTGGACGACACCATAAAAGCATTACACTTGTTTACAATAGGGCCCACCGTTTTCAATTCATCAAAACATTTAGATATACACTTCTATATAGCCAAAAAACAGGAAATCACCATCGAGGGGAAAAAATGGAAAAAACATAAGGTGAGGGGGAAAAGGGCGTGGGGGGATTCAGATTTGTGGGGGCTAGTTTCGAATTGCAGCCATCCATAGGTGCCCTTTGAGAGCGGTTATGCAGGAGTCAAGGGATTTGCATGTTTTAATGACTGTTGGTAGGGCGTTCAACATTTTGGTGGCATAGGAGCGAAATTAATTAAGTCCCTTGCACATGGTTTGTTGAACTCCAATGGTGTTGTGGGTTTGGACTTCATTGACATTAAAGTATTTAGACAGGTACATCATACATGGGTATATCTTAGTGTTGTATCAAATCTTGTGGACCAGACCCATTTCAAGATGTTGTCGTCAACCCTATGACACGATTCCAGCCCGTCAAAGTGGGCGGGGGTGAGGTGGGTTCGGGGAGAGAGGCCAAGTAGAAGCCTGACAAGTTTGTTTTGGGATGTCTGGGGCCTTGTTTTAAGGCTACCGGTATATAGTTTACACAAGGCCAAGGGTAGTTCATCAGAACATTTGAAGACATATAAATGCAAACTATGCACAAAATAAATCATCATAAACATGGTTAGAAAATAGGAGAAACTTTTTTTCTATACTGTACACTGTACAGTATATAGACAAGGTGAGGGGCGCTCTTATCATCATAGCCTGCATGATCACATTCCGTGCTCAGCCAATCAAATCATCACATTCCGTGCTACGGACACACAAAGCTATGCATATATAGGAGGGGTGAGCGCCCCTCAAAAATGAGTTGGTTAAACAAAAAAAATAGGATTCTCAAATAAGAAGTTCCCCCGCATGACGCGCAAACTATTTCCCCCACATCTTCCTCGTGTCATGACGGCTGCAGCCCACGCCTGACACAACCCTGGATAAATATGCAACCCGGCCTGGTGGAGATCTGCCCTCTGAGGAGCGCCCTTGTCTAGTTTAATTCCGTTGTGGACGGTAGTCAGTACCTCCAATGGCTGATAGTACTTTTCTCAGCGGCTTCATTTTTCTCAACGGCTTCCTTTTTCTCGGTTGGCCTGGTATGTTCCTTTCCTGTCATGGCTTCCAGCTCCCACCTGATGTTGTGTGGGAGTTCAGTCCCATCCAGACCATGCTGAATGACTGCCAGCTTGCACAACGTCTTCAGACTAGGACTCAAGTCCAAGACGTATAGGTCATCGTGGACCGCGCTGAATCCCTGGTAACCTCCAAAGAGGACGACACGATCTCCCACCATGCAACAGCACAGCCAGTTATCACTCGGACCTTTCCCCTTGCAGCGAACCTTCTTCCAGGACGACGACTTCAGACTGAACTTCCAGAGGTGTCTGGGCCTTTTCCGTTTCTTGCTGCCGAACACGTACAGCTCTCCGTGCCAGGCAAACGCCGAGTGGTACAACCTCTTTCCTTGCGAGCGCAGCCTTGTGGAGGGCTGGTTCAGCCAGCGGCCGGACGTCGTGTCGAACACCCTGACGTAGTTGTGGACACTCTCATCCTCTTCTCTCCACTCCTCGTCTCCCTCTCCCCCGAACACGAACACCTTGGTCCCGACGATGTTGGCCGAGTGCTCTGCTGAGTGACACGGTGGCTGGCCCCTCGTGGGGACGATCTCCGACCAGACCATGGTACTGGTGTCCAACTTGTGGATGTCGTTGGTGTAATTGTAGTGCCGGATGATCCCCCCGTGGAGGTACATGACCCTCCCGAGGGCGCAGGCTGCGCCGTCGTACCGGGCTTTCGGGATGGGCCCGGAGACCGTTGGCTTGGACCAGCAGTGGGTGCACACATCGAACGCGTATGGCTTGCTCTTGCAGAAGTTCCCCCGGTCGGTGTATCCCCCGCAGACGTAGACCGTGTCCTCGATCAGCACGGCGGTGTGGCCCGTGCGCCAGGAGGGAACCCACTGCGGGCGTTTTCCCTCGCAGTTGGTCTCCGGGGGAAGCTTGGTCCAGAGCAACGTGACTGTGTTGAAGACGTTCACGAAGATCTGATCGGCAGGGAGCGAGGAGCCTCCAAACGCGTAGACCTCATGCCTCACGGCTACCGCCACAGGCTGGCATGCTTCCTTGGGCGCCCCCTTCAAGTGCACTGTCCAGTGCAGCATTGCCCCGAGCAGCTCTGAGGTGGATGACAAAGCATCACTCTGTAAAGGAGTGCAGCGTTACTGTGAGCAAACACTTATGCTACAGAAGCAAAAAATGTCAAGCGACGTCTGGCCAATCCGTGAAGTCTACGGGTTGGTTTGACCAATCAGCTAATTATTTGCGATTATTGCCCTTTTTGTGTGAAGTGAGGGGCACTCTTATCATCGTACATCATCATGGATCATCTCATACTGGCCAATCAGAATTGCAGCCGCCCGTAAGTGCTCTTTGAGAGCGGATTTGAAGGAGTCTATAGGGATTCACATTCCTTTACGGCTGTCTGTGGGGTGATTCATAAACGTCACACAGTGTCGCTTGATAAAAATAGCACGACCTGGTGCGTGGTGAGCTTGTCGATCAGCTGTTGTTAACGAGCGGCACACTCTACACTATAACAGGGGTCAAAATGGACCCTTAGGGCAGTGGTTCCCAAACGCTTTCATGTCAAGGACCCCCAAATTGTCACTAATTAGCCCACGGACCCCACATTTGAAAAGATATGCCGGGGACCCATAGGAGAAGATTTGTCTAGCAGTGATTTTCAACCACTTTCGTTTCAAGGACCCCCCGGTTTGACATGAATTAGGTAGTCCCCCCATTTAATGGGGAACCCCCAATGTAGCCTATAATTATTGTAAAATCACTGTTAATTTAACTCCAAGAGTGTACAAATGGAACCAAACGGTTGAAACGGAACCACTTGGTTCCATTTGTACACTCTCTGAGTTACAGACCCATGAGGGTCCATTTGATTCCTAGCTGGGGAGCCCCTGGAACTCCCTCAAGGACCCCACTTTGGGAACCACTGCCTTAGGGTGTGTCTAGCCCTGAGAGTGAGAAGGGAACCAAATGGACGGGCTTTGTGGGGTGTACATTGGAGTCCCAGACATATACAGTATACTTTTACTCAAGTAAAACGTTTAAGTATACTTTTTCCACTATTGCATAAGATTCAGGACATGACGGAGGCCAGACACACAGAGGTAGGGGGGTGTGTGTGTGTGTGTGTGTGTGTGTGTGTGTGGTAACATCATTATGTAATGAGATCCATCATGAGCACTTTAGGCCCCCCCAGGCCGGGCTGGGTAGCATAGCTTGCAGAGGTGTGTGTGTCTTCTCTATAATGCCATGCAGGGTGGAAATGATACTGCCCCATACCATACGTTAAAAAAGACCACGCATCATACATGTATGCATCGGCACCATACACGCACGCACACACATGCATTGGGCATACATTCGTGTGATGATGTGAGCAATTGTATGTCCTGATGAAGGTCGAATAGACCGAAACGTTGAATAAAGAGCAACATTTTTGGCAAGTTTTCTGACAGTGTGCGGGACCCTTCTTTGTTTTTATGATGTGAGCAATAACATACATGGTTGCACAGCTACCCATTCACCCATGCTTTGCCTGTGCATGTACACACGCACACATACACACGCGTGCGAGCGCGGGCACAACTGCAAACATTTTCACTCTCACGCATGACTGCCCGAAGGTGCCGATGCATGTATGATGTGTTGTTCTATCTGGAATCATCCACAACACCATCTGTGGTGAAACGATGTGTGGGTTAGAAGTTAGAACAAGGACACACAAACACATGACGACGGCGGTCGGTCACGTTTAGCTGAATCACACTCACGTGTATACACAGACCTCCTATCGTCCTCCCAACAGCACGCACACATGCACACACACCCAGACACTGTTTGGATTTCGGATGAGGCTAGATGGTGGGGGCTGGGGGGGGGGGCGGGGGGGGGTGAGGCCGGGGTCAGCTGTGACATCACTCCCACTGACAGTCCTGCCCATAGATGGCAGCCAGCCAGCCCCCCATCATCCCCATGCCTATAATAACTAAGACGTTGGTTCTCAACGTCGGGTCCAGGGACCACCACGTATACGGGGTCCAAATGGACTCTTACGGGTCTGTGTACAAATACATTTGTACACTCAGTGTCTTAATGAACACTGTGGAGTTCAGCGTAGATTTGGGTCCCTCCCAGAGAAAACCCATTGCACACTCGGACGGACAGACAGAAAACTCAGGTTCAGGCTAAAGATAGACTAGACACATTAGACAGGCGTGACACTGGAGTAGGCCATTTAGTACTCATCAGTAATGAAGGTATTGTTAAAGGTGACCTAGCATGTGTCTCAGTCAGACACATCCTAGTCTCTCTCTCTCTCTCTCTCTCTCTCTCTCCAAGCATGTCTCCCCTTTTTCTACCCTCTTTACTCTCGAAATAAAACATAGCAATTGGACTGTACACCAATCCACCTCAATCCCTAAACCTAACCCTACGCTGACTTAACCGGACAAATGAGCATCGCGCCTGTAGCAGACAATGACATGCAAAGAGCAAGTTCAGCCAGGAAACTCAGTGCAGTTGCTGCCTGCAGTGCCGGCCCTTTAATTGGGTCGCCTCAGCATCACATTCACTTGATTCACTTCATCCAATCACACAGTCATCCCATCTTCATCCTGGCTATTTAAACATCCCATGCTTGCTCACTTGCTGCTGCAAACACTGATACTGCTGCGCTGCTGTCTGACGAAACTTTTGCTGCTCACCCTCCTCCACCCCAGCTACCACCTGTCGTCGGAGGGATTCAGAGTCCCAATGGTTGGGACTGATGCGCTTGATCTCAATACGTAAAAGCAGATCCAATTCATCGCCAAACCATAATAAATATATTGCTTATTTGTATAACATCCATTCTTGAGTTGTCCTGACTGAACTGAGATCTAGGCCTATGACAGATCCCACTGTAGTAGCACTATAGTCAGACCACTTCCACACCACACGCAGTGGTCGACGACTGTCAGGGTGGTGGTATCTGGTATTGTTGCAGTCTGTGTGCCTGAGGGCACAAAGTCATCAGGTTCAGAGACTGGCTGTGGTTCTAATTACTGGCCAATCCATGCAGAGCTATATGCAGGCTTGGTAGCAGCATTGTCAGCTCTGTAGGGATAACAGAGGAACAAGGGTGATCTGTCATCATCCATACAGTACACTTATGTACAGTACACACGTGATACATACCGTATACGTCAGAACATACGTATAGCATTTATTGAAGATTAAAAAAATAACTGTAGGACCTGCAGCTTTACAGTTTAGGCATTTGGCACCGTGTGTAAAAATGGATTGCAAAATTGTGGGATTATATATATTAGGGGTCCATTTGTACACTCCTTGGAGTTAACCAACATTATTAACCACTACACTGTACCTCGCTATCTCTTCACTGAAAATAGCCAAATAAGCTGACAATAAACTCGTAGACTGGTCATTTTCACAGAATGTTGGCTTCGCCTGTTTCATTCCATCCAATAAGGACTCATGTGTCTGTCTCCATCGTCACACATGAAGCAGTGTGAACCAACAGTGTCTCCTGGGGTTTCCACTGTGCATGTCAGGCACATCAGTCAGAGTGGAGATGGCAGCTCTGTCTGCCTGGGGCCTCGTACACAATGTTGAAACAAAATCGCTCTCTGTTCCAGGGGGAGGGGGGGGCAGAGCAGCTCGCAATTCATTTTCAATGGGAGTAGGTGAGTTTCAGCTCTGCTCCATGGCTGTGTTCTGCCCTCCTCCCCCCCATGGAGCAGAGCTGCTCTGTGAAACCCAGTGACTCCCATTGAAAATGAATTGTGAGCTGCTCTGCCTCCCCTCTCCCCCCGGAACGGAGAGAGCGATTTTGTTTTAATAGTGTGTCAGGCGCCTGGGGCTGAGCGTTGAGACTGATGTTGCTGAACATTCCACACATAAATGTTATCTCCTCTCAACATATGAACAAGCGTACACTTGTGAGGGCCCACAAGTATATAGTATGATTTGATAAATTGACCTTTTCCTGGTCCTTTGTTTCTTTTATGGTTCTTTATAGTTAAGTTTAAGAGGTTGGGGGTGGGGTAGGAATTGTACGTGTGTTTGTCCATGTAGCCTAGGAGCTGTAGGTGCACACATGTGTCTGTGTGCACATGCATAATTACGCACACTGTTATAGAAAGAAATTTAATTCCGCTTTCAATTTGCTTGTGTTTACGTCTTTCTGCGTCTCTGAGGGCAATCTGAGAGTCTGCATGGCTTATTTATAACTATAAGGCGTATCCCCCGCCATGTTCCAACAGGACGCCAGAGCAAGACATTTACTGCGTCTGCAGAGATGTGGACGGCACACTGTGTAACTGCAAAGCCGCAGTCAGACCGGAGAGGGGGGTGACGAAGGGAAGGAAATGAAGGGAAGAATGACGTGGACCGAAAGGGAAATTAGATGGGGAAGAAAACAAATGAAATTCCGCGCACAGGGTTTCAACAATATAACACAAAATAAAAAGAGATATGGAGTTTAAAAAACAGGAAAAAGACAATTCCAAGGAAAATATTCCTCAAAGCCTTGGACTTTATTACAAACGGTCTCAAAGTTATTTAAAGGAAACTCAGAGAATCTGAGTTTGAGAGTTTCTCTTTTGTCAGTTAATTTGTAGTATAATCTTCATCTCAAGCATTCAATGCTGTTGACCACATTGCTGAAGGGATAGATTTCTTATTTCAATTTTGTGTGTGTGTGTGGACCCCTGGGAGACTCCGGTCAAGGAAGATGGCCACAACCATGTTTTCTTTTTGCCTTTTCTGCCTTTATTAGTGTGGTTGCCCTAAAGGGGCAACCAGACTCTTGTAACTGTAACACTTTATTATTATTCTTCTTATTATTATTCCACACCTGGAGTAAGACAAAGTATTTTATTTGATATGAATTTATTAGTGAATTAAATTTCCCCATTGACATGAATGGGGAAATGCAAAAAAAACACATTCAAGTATTTTTCCCTCTGAGACTGTAAGCACTATAGTTACAAAACTTTCAGGGATATTTCCTAATTATCACTAAAATTAATTAAAAATATATTTTTTTAGGTCGGCCTCATGGTGGCGCTATAACATCCCCTGGATTCTTGTGTTGCTTCTTTCCAATGTGTCAGATAGTTTCCTTTTTATAATTTAGTTTAGTCTAACTTTAACTCTAAACCCAAATACCATATTACACATCAATTTGAAGCTATGATTCACAGCTTTCATAAGACATGAAAAAGCAAAAAGAATCCAATGGCAGTCAGTCAAATTTGGTCACATATCTTTTCGTGAAAACCGACGGTTCAGCCAGAACTGGCATTTTTGGTGGAAGGAGAAGAGAAAGATAAGGGACCAAGAGTCCATTTGGTCTTGGTCCCTAAATGGACTTGTAACCCAACTGTAGAGAGTACAAACACAGTAAAGAACCTGGGGGTTATCATCTATGCAAAGGAAACACAATGAGCAGAAAATGAACCATGTAAATACAACAAATTGAGGGCACCGTAGGGAGTTGAACCCCATTCTGGTAAACCAGTAGTACCACACCAGTGCCTTAGTTGGTTTTGTTGTAATTTACATGTCCAAAAGCAATCATTCATAACAATTTGATTCATAACAGACTATAAATGATAGCTATGATTATGTCTTTATACAATTGAAATCGAGAAGAAGAAGACTCACTCCACAAATACCTTAAAGAAAACTCCTGACATAAACTAAGAAAATCTTTATTTTTCCATGCTCATAAAGTGCTCCAAAGTGCTAAAAGTGAAAGTGCAGCAGAAAACCTTTGGGTCATAGGCCCATCGTCAATGCCTCGCCTACTGACCGGCATGAATGAAGTTTTAGCTGCAAATGGCAGCATAAATAAATCACATCAATACACACCACATAATGTGATGTGAACTGACGCGATTACGCTTCACTCGCACATTATAAAAGACATACATCACATCAATCCACATCACATACCTAACCCTACCCTAACCCTAAGTTCATTATGTGATGTGGGGATGACGTGATGAAGCCTTACTCACCAATGTGAAATGATACGAGACATAAACACACATCACATACCGGGCATGTGATGTGGGCTTACTTGATGAAGCTTTACTCACAAATTAGATCTGATAATATAGCACCAACAATGGTCTTATGACCTAGAGGTTTGCTGCTGGACTTTCACTTAAAGCACTTGGAGCTCTTTATGAACATGAACAAAACAAAAAGATTCTTGGTCTCCGCCCAAGCAGTTGGCCGTAGGTTTTCGTGGTGCAAGATTTTCTAGCCAGTTGTCCCTTGTTTCCTACATTTTTATTTTAAAATGTATATTTAGTGTTTTCAAAATAATTGCCTACATTTAAAAAATATATATTACAATTTATGCCATTTGTGGACGTTTGACATAAATTATACGAGGTGCAAATTATGCAATGGCAGCAGCATTCTTTGGACCCCAGTATTTGTCAGCAATACAGCAACACTATGAACATGAGAACACAACAACACTACGAATGACATTAGAACACAACAGCAATGAACAAAATTCGTATGGCGTGCGACGACACCGACGAGCTATCCGCAATTACTGTGAAAATAAATCACCAAAAAAAATCACATAAATGCACATCACATACAGGGTGTGTTCATATCTGATGTGAACTGACGTGATGGCGCTTTACCGGCAAATGACGCAAACGCAAATGACGTGAAACGACATACAGCTCCAATCAATGATTAGAAACTGTACGCGAGACACGACCCGACACACGCACCACATACACTAGTGAAGAACTAGCAATAGATAGGAAAGAAATTACTTTAAAATATGAAGCAAAATGCGATTAAAAACTCTGAGACCAGAAAAACCAATAACTTTATTAAAGCAAAGAATAGAAGAGGAGATGAAAGGTCGGGAAGAAACCGTGCATGTCCAAAACAGTTACTGGACAAAAAAAACCTGTGATACGATTATATTTATTATTAATATAATGATCTGTGTTCCAATGTTTAGTCACAAGCTCTTGTTTATACTTAAATGTTTCGATACATACAAAAATAGGTTATATTCAATAATGGATGATCTTTGCATCCTGAGCCATTTGCTACTTTAGTGTGTGACACTGTAGCATGACCAAGTAAGGAAATTAATTTACAAAACTATGGAGATACAAGGTTTCTGCCCGACAGCCAAAGATAATAAACTACGCTCACTTACCTTCACTATCAGCACTAAACAAAACACACTAACGAAGGAAGAAAATCTGCCATAATTTTCTTCCTGTTAGTGTGGACAGATCTACAGCATAGAAGGCTGTAAACAGTGTTAAGCAGGCTACATGCTACCGGACATAAGTCACATACCGTCACATCACATTTGTACAGTCCACTAGTGAAGAACTAGGGCGATAGATAGGCAAGGAGGAAGAAATAAAAAGTGTTTTTTTTTTTCCTGAGACAACCAAAACAAATAACTTTATTAAAAGCAAAGAAGAGAAAGGAGACACTAGAACAGAACATACATATGTGATGTGACGTGAAAGCTTTACCCGTAAATTATGTTAAACGATAAATAAATCACATGCCTACACAAACATCACATAGCGGCATGTGATGTAGAGTGGCATTATACACAAATGATGTGAAACGATACACTGTGCGAATGACAACCTACGGTAGCCTACGGTAGCATGTAGCCCACTTACACAAGCAGCAGGAATCAAAAGGTTCATTACCAACCTCCACTGCTAACAGCACCCAGCAGCGGCAACAGCATAGAGTTTGTACCTTCAATACAGACGTCGCCCAGCTTCACGTTCTGAAATGACAGGGAAAATAGGAAACATTAGTTGTCTGCCTACAGGATGACTTATGATTTTGGAAATCATAACAGTCACTGAAAGCTGTGTCACCATCCTTTTACTGTCACTGACAGGGCTACATGTGTCACCAATATTTTACTTTAATATAGTCTCAAAAGTGTGATTAAAGCAGCTATAAGCAATAATGTCAATTATAATGATTTTTATTTCATTCAGACAGCCAGCAATGAGTAAAACACTACCACAAATTATTTAGTCTCTGTGACACATCTAGGGGCCATAATCTGCAGTCAAAGATGTTCCTAGAAGCTTTGTCATTGGTCGAAGAAAAATAAAACCCGGTCGAAATGACTAACCAATCAGGAAGTAGACAGGCAAATCGACCAATGACAAATCTAGGAAAATCTTTGAATGCAAATTGTGGCCCCTAGATGTGTCAGAGACAAAATTGTGTTTTAGTTTTACCCATTGCTGTCTGAATACCAAAAAATAAAATTACATTTGACATGTTGCTTATAGCAGCTTTAACGATTCAACCCATTAAAGGGAGACTTCACCCCTTTTGCAAACAGAGCTTATTTCAATTATGTTTTGGAGACAAGAAACACTTTCCTGGGTTTTTTATGTGGGCAATAATTATTTTACAAAAGTGTCCATGGGCTCCATGACATGTCATGGACACTGGGCTCACTTCCTTCCTGGACTACATGTTGTCTCAGTAAGACAGCCCTCACCCTATCCACAAGGATCAGTGCACCAAAGCATTATGGGAATTGTAGTCTGGGTAGGAAGTGTCCATGACATAATGGACACTTTGAAATACTAAAGACGCATTAAAAACCTCAGTAAAGTGTTTATCTCCCAAAAATAATTAAAATAAGATTTGACACAGCCCTAGTTTCTACTACAGCCACATGCAATCCCGGTACGTACCATGGGGGGGCTTCCGTCGCTCGGTTGAAGATAGCCGGTATTAATAGAGCCGCGAAGGTTGTATGGCACAATACGTCCCGATCGTCACCGTTCGCCTCGTAATCTCAGGAAGAGCGTTCGTTGACACCGTTAGAAGTTTCAGCTCAACCGAGTAGACACTCTATTACCAATACCAGCCATCTCCTGATGACCCCATCCAAGGTCACACATGACACCAAGGTCACATGATTAACCTGTAAGACACATAAAAAAAAACATTAGACTCTTTATCCAGATTTCATACATTGTAAAATTAATATAATAAAGGGATATTTCACTTTATCCTCTACTGAGGCCTTTTGAAAATAACAGATCTAAAAGCTCACAATGTGTCACATCACAATGCATTGTGAGCTTGTAGATCAGCCAAATGGCCCAAATATGGCTGTAGTGGTAAATGAACAATGTAGGCTAGTACGTTTAGTAATAATACAAATCTACAAAGTAACTAGTAGTTAAACATTTCCAAATAGAGTATATTTTCTACACTACACTTGAGTAAAGGTATAATGATTTAATTTCCACCACTGTTGGGAACCATGGTTTGTTTGTTTGCGATTGTTCCTTCTCTAAGGCCTCGATCATCAATGCTTTTCACATGGTTTGAGCAAACATTTGTTTGATGGCTGTGTCTGTCCCCCTCCCCTCCAGCAAACAAATGTTTGGTCAAACCGTGTGACTTCCATTGGAAAAGCATTGAGGCGGCCATTAAAAACAGACGAGACAAATGTTTCACACAAACGTATGTTCTGTGCTCTGCCTGTGTTTGATGGCCACTTCAATGCTTTGCCAATGGGAGGCACATGGTTTGACCAAACATTTGTGTTTCATGGAGGGGAGGGGGACAGAACACTACTATCAAACACAAATGTTTGGTCAAACCATGTGCCTCCCATTGGAAATGCATTGGGTCGGCCATTAAACACAGACAAAACAAATGTTTTTTTTTGTGAGATAGAGGCCCAATGCCTCATTCACACAACACATGTTCTGTGCTCTGCATGTGTTTGATGGCCACCTCAATGCTTTGCCAATGGAAGTCACATGGTTTGACCAAAAATTTGTGTTTGATGGAGGGGGGCAAAGAAACACAAGTTTTTGGACAAACCATGTTCCTCCCATTGGAAAAGCTTTGAGGCAGCCATCAAACACAGACAGTGTTGTTTGTATGAAAAAGGACAAATATTCCTGACATTGTCCATTTAGTGTCACAATATACAGTCCTATAAATCCTCTAATGTCTATACAACAGTGTTCAATCCTCTAATGTTTATACAACAGTGTTCAATGATAAAACCGTGTTTCTCAAACAAACGCTCCTTACCTTGGAACAAACAGCATGGCTCCCAGACAGCAACAGCATGCAGCCTGGCTCAGTGGCTCCCAAACCAAACTGCATGCTGGGAAACAACATGGCCGCTCCTATTTAAATCCAAAGCCACGCCCACTGGATCCGGTCACCTGTTCAACTAGTCCATTCATCATTGGTCCGTTGGTCAGAGTCATAGGTGATTGGATCATCCACTGTTGATCATCACAGCTGTGTGCACCCCCACACACACACACACACACACACACACACACACAGAGGTAGTCTATTAATAGTTGTGGAGAGGGATGTAGATGGAAAGTCTAGAGATATAGGAGTCATTTTAATTAACATTATCCTATGGAATATGCAATGAAATGTTGGTATAGCGAAGAGGGATAAGGTAACTGATATACTTCCAGTAATAAAACAATCTAATGGCCCATAATAGCCTTATATGTAACCTGGCAAATAGGGCACAGGACACAGACATATATTGGGGTTCTTTATTTCCCCAAGAAGTTGGTGTTGGTGTATCTTATTTGTGTAAAGAATGCCACAGTTTGGCAAATATGGCATGCAAGCCTGTAACAAAAAATAAACCTAAACTAAATACGGTAGTGGCTCTATCACAAACAGTGTGAACTGTGAGGAACGGCCAACTCACACACTGAGCAAACACTGGTCCCCCAAGCTTCACCCCTTTCCAAGACAGTACAAAGACACAGAAACTCAACCAAGTTGAGTTACTAGTAGTTACCAGTTCAGCTTTCACCTCTTGTTAGTGTGGTTGCCCTAAAGGGGCAACCAGACTCTTGTATCTGTAACACTTTATTATAATTATTCCAAACTGGAGTAAGACAAGTTTGGCGCCCTACAACAACAAGAAGTTTTGACTGTACGCACTTGAGCCATATGTCAAATTGACGGGAATCGAGCGCTTGTACTGTGCGAAGAGAAATGTTGTATATTTTATTTGATATGAATTTATTAGTGAATTAAATTTCCCCATTGACATGAATGGGGAAATGCAAAAAAACACATTCAAGTATTTTTCCCTCTGAGACTGTAAGCACTATAGTTACAAAACTTGGAGGAATATTTCCTAATTATCACTAAAATTAATTAAAAATATTTTGTTTTAGGTCGGCCTCATGGTGGCGCTATAACATCCCACTTTACCTTTTGGCTCATAACTCTTGAACCGTAGGTCGTAAAATCGAAATTATTTTTACCCTGGATTCCTTGGGTCATGACGCATCTCCCCATACACGCCCTTTTCCGTAAGTAAGCCACTGCGGCAACCACACTCTGCAAGTTTTTTAAATTGCGACCTTTCTAGTTGATAGATACAAGTGAAGATAGACAGGAAAGAGGGAGAGAGAGAAGGGGAGAGACATGTAGGGGACTCGAACACACAACGCGCTGTCAGGCACTGGCGTGCTTGTAATAAGGCAAAACGTCTAAATGATCGATTAGAGTGGCACATTTTTCCAAATAAAGTGAAACAAAGTGAGTTGTTCAGGTCCAGTACGTGTTCCAGTTGCCCTGACATGAAACTCTAGCTTTGTACAGTATAGCCAATCTGCCATGCAGTGCTGAGTAGTGAGGGATATACGTGTATCGTACTGAATGCCTCACATGCATTATTCAAACGGGAGACATGAGACCACTTCATGTACATTTGACTTGGCTAGAATGCCTACATTATTAAACATTCAACCTTGGATTGCAGGAAGAGTGATAAGCAGTGCAGACCATTACAACATTCCTGTTGGGTCGTCTGTGCTTCCTAATGTCTGGTCGAGTGGAGTTGCCTTCGACAGTCCTTTGGCCCACTGGCAGCAAATGTCAAATTGACAGCCAAAAACCTGGGTGTACTTTGACAGTAGGATGACCCTTGAGTCCCATGTCAAGTTACCCAGGCATGCTTTTATCATTTACGCAACATTTCTAAAATAAAATCTATTCTCACTCCCACTGACCTAGAAAAGATTATGCACGCATTTGTTTCATCCCGCCTTGACTATTGCAAAGGACTCTATACCTGCACTCTAAGCAGCTCCTCATTATCCAAACTTCAACTTGTACAGAACACAGCAGCCAGAATTCTCACCAACACCAACCGTCGAGCACATATCACCCCGGTGTTAGCCACACTCCATTGGCATCAAGAATAGAATACATTTTTAAATCCTTTTAACTACTTTTAAAGCCCTACATGGACTGGCCCCACCTTACATTTGTGATCTTCTGCCCACCAAGGTCAATGTGAGATCCCTGCGATCCTCTGACAAAGGCCTCCTAATGGTTCCTGGGACTAAGCGAAAGACAAAGGGTGACCGTGCTTTTGCAGTAGTTGCACCTACTTTATGGAACGCCCTGCCTTGCACTTTAAAAAACGCTGAGTCTGTCAATATTTTTAAGATTTTGTTGAAAACGTTTTTATTTCTGAAACATTTTCCCGATGTTATTTATGTTCTTATATGCTTGTTGTACTCTATTTTTCCTTGTATCATTACACTGTCCTGTTTTAACTTTGATTGATTTTATTGTGTTCATTGTACAGCACTTTGTAACCTTGTTAAGAAAGGTGCTTTATAAATAAAATTTACTTACTTAATAGTGTGGGTGTGCTTTGATGGTGCCAGACCTCCGGTTATTAGTTATAAATGTAGAAATATCTTATGCGAACAATCGTTAGGACTTCATCGCATAAGATATTTCTACATTTACAACCAATAACCAACCTAATCTCACTCATGAACTGTAGGTTAATCAAATAATCAAGAAGGATTGTTTTTTAAATCATTAATTTTAAATATTGTTCTCATGGCAATGAGCAATGACAGCATGCATGGCACAAAGCTGTCTGATTACTACCATCAGATCTGGTTGGGGATAAAAACAGACACAGTGGTGGCAGTGGCGCATCACGTGCATGATGTACACAGATCACTGAGTTTTATGAGCCATCATGCACAACCAGCTAATCACACTCAGGTAGAGATCTGGCTGATGGCTTATCTATTTGTAAATAACTATAGCACACACAGAGATGCAGCCATGAGTAAACACATCATGTCATCATGGCCACTTTGGCAAGCTGCAAACAGTCATGTAAAACAGGGCACAACATAATACGTTCCTGGCTCTCCCTGGCTTACGGAGGTATAATTATAGGCCTACCTTTTTCTTGTATCTTTAATGAAGCATATACACTTGTTTTAGCTTTCTGTGTAAAGCTCGAATAATCCTACAATAAGATTTGTGTCGTACAATTGATCCTGACTGCTGGGCTGGGCCACGTAGAATCATATTGTGCGATGACAGAAATGCAGACGACTTACACTATGCAGCAACACTAAGTGAATTATTTAGCGTCGGGTCCCCTCCAGCACAAGGCAAGCATGACTAAGGACTGCTAAGCCCCC
This sequence comes from Protomyctophum bolini, assembly GCF_963924005.1. NCBI lineage: Eukaryota > Metazoa > Chordata > Actinopteri > Myctophiformes > Myctophidae > Protomyctophum > Protomyctophum bolini. The sequence goes on along the minus strand of NC_137862.1, from coordinate 42,424,326 downwards.
ACCTCCTCCTCCACACCACCCCCACCTCTGGCGGGGAGCCAACACACAGCATCAGCTTTATGATGACAGCACTTGACTGTAAATCCGTCATTGTGTTAAAACAGGCTGATTGATGGACATACAAGACTACAGAAGATCTTGTTGTAAAACAAGACATCCTTGCTTATGCCACTCACGGAAACAGGATAAATACATATACTGTATACACGCACGCCTGCCAAGAACATTTTGCCATCACAATTCAATATGTATATAACATATAACAAGAAAGCTTAAGCATTAATCAAGAAAGCTAGATGCTGGTTGGTATAGACTGCAGTGCACTTTGATTGAGATGACATTATCAGTCATTTCATTTCCTTAACTTCTTAAACCCATATGTACTTTGTTGACCCAGGTCCTTCAGGTGTCTATATACTTGGATACTTGGTTCCTTCTTTTTCTCCATGCATCTGCACCACATTTCTTAGACAAAAATAGGCAATCTATGAGTTCAACGTGTTGAGAGCATAGGCAGTAAGAAAAAATACCCTTACCATACACAGCTTCCCTTGGTTTGGGATACTTGGACAGTGGTTTATGTACAAACATTACTAGGCTGGTCTGTTCTCTAAACACACAGTAAATAAAGAAACATCAAACTAAGCAGGTAAAGACACAAGTTTCTGGGGTGAAGAAAAAACGAATCTGCCACATTCTGGAAACACTGAAACAGCAAATATCAACAACACAAGGAAGTGTGGCATCAGGCATGACCAATCAATCTACGCAGGCACAGAGCACTATAGGCACGCCACACTGCCAGTGGCACTCAAAGATTATGCCGTACAATGTAGGTAATTTGACCTTTGAGACAAATGAATAAGTCAGTGTCCAAAAATGTTCTTACTGCACTTTGGGCTTCGTACAAATATGATACTTAATTAGATTTATAGCCCATTTTTCAAAAAAATATATGGTTCACAAACCAGTGAAACTTAATAATAATATTCCGGACGTATGCACCAGATGTGGTGAAGATAGAGGTATAGGGCCAGGCTACATTGTTCGCTGTCTATGGTCGTGTCAAAAATTGGAGGAATTTTGGAGGGAGGTCGTGCAGGAAATACAAAAGATTTTGACAATAAATGTTGTTGAAAAAAGAAAAAAGGCTGTTTAGAAATATTTGGTTGCTCTCATGAGACAAGGAAGGGCCCTTCCTTCCCACCAAAGACAGATGATTGAGCAGGTATCATGTATGGTTGCTGCAAAATGGTCATCAATCCCATCCATTCGTCCATTGTTTTTGTTTAGTTTTTTGTGTGCGTGTATGTCTCTTGTATAGGCTAGTATGTAGTGTTAAGTTAAAATTTGATGTCTTGTACTGTGTCTTGAATTTATCTGTATTTTATTTGAATTTGAAAATTCTAAATAACATTCCTTCACAGGATGCACACCATGAAATGTTTAAAACAATAGTTCAAATCAAGGCAAAAGTGGCCTACTTTTCCACTTTTGTGTGCTAAATATGGTTTTCAACATTTTAGGAAGAAACATTTGATGTTGGTTTCCTTGGTAAGAATTTGTTTCTTGAAGTTTAAACTGTCTCAATACCAAGATAAACTATAATCCGCAATAAAGCGAGCAAACAGCATCTTGGAAACTAACAAATGCATGGAACTAAAGTAGGGAAAGATAAATGTTTGTATAAAGCTGCAGTGCCTATTGGAACAAAGCAATTAATTATATCCACATATTAATTAAACTAAAATTCAACAAAGTACAAACGTTTCACTTTCCTCAGTTCATCATACACAGTAAAATCCTCAAATGTGTATTCCTTTAATCAGCTGGATGGGCTGGTTTGGCCTATGCTGTGGCGCTATTCGTCTGTGTCCAGTGCGCATGCTCTCTCTCTCTCTCACACACACACACACACACACACACACACACACACACACACACACACACACACACACACACACACACACACACACACACACACACACACACACACACACACACACACACACACACACGAAAGGGAGGCATATCGATTCAAGCACATGGCTGGCATCATGTCTGCATTAATGGAGCACTGCAGTGCTGTGCTATATGTGAATGAAGCCCTCCACAGTATGAGACACACAGCACAGTCCAGTGTGCATTGAACCACTGCTTCTCAAACAGATTCTCTCTGCTTGCGCAAGTAATAATAATAATAATAATACTAATACTAATACTAATAAGGGTAATAAAAATAAGGGTAATAATAATAATATCTGGGGGTGGGGGGGCTAAGGGGGGGGGGGACTTTATTTGGAAAAGAAAAAGATATGGATTAAAAGCAATAAAACAAAGACTTAGGAGTTGAAATCAACATCAATCCGGTAACATGTATTTGCCTTCGGCCATCTGAAAAGATTCTGTGACAGAGTCCGCCAGAAGAGAACATTTGTTAAAATATTTATAAATTACCAGTAAGACGCCTGAGGGCGTGAAGCGACCACGCAACCGCCTGGTTGACAGCAGACTGCTGGGCGAGCGCTGGTGCTTTGCCATGGGGGGGGGGGGGGGGTGTCAGATCAACTTGGTATTCATTCTGTACTGGCCATATAAGGAGCATGTCTTGAGTGTACAGGGTTTGATGAGGTGAGATCAACATGGAATGTCAGAGGAGATCTAAAGGTGGTAGCGGGGACATTCTCTTGAGTGTACAGGGTTTGATGAGGGCCCTGGGCCGGGGGCCCGGGACTTAATTTTCGGGGCTGTTGAGAGTCTAGTTTTCTTTTCGCTGGCTGCCGGGCACGGCTGCACTAATAACATTGGGGCAGACCCGTCCAGAGTTTGAATGGACAGGTGGCCTTTTGAGAACTCTAGTTTTTGCCGGCTGCTGGGCGGGGCTGCACTAATAACTTTGGGGCAGGCCCGTCTAGAGTTTAAAATTTGAATGGACAGGTATAAGTCAAAAGGGAGACATCGAAGAGGAAGGATGGATGGGGATGGATCAACATAAGGAATGTCAGAACATCAACTGTTAGAGATAGTTAACTGCGACCTTCGGTCGTAATTATTAATCTGCTATTTTTGAGGGGTGCTAGCCCCTCCTATATACAGCTTTTTGTCCCGTCACGTCTAACATTTGCCATTGACAATGAAAGGAGAATGTACGTCATATGTGCCTGAAATATGACGTGCTTTTCGGTTTCATAGCAGTTTTTGTATTGACTTGTACTTTCGTTTGAAATGTACCCATTCTATAGTGTGAAATAAAATTGTCAATCAATCAATCAATCAGCTTCCCTACTAATACTATGGGTATGTAATTATATGGAAATTCCTGATCGACAAGCTCAACAACGCATTGCATTGTGACTTTGTGAAGCATAGTAAGCTTGTAGATCAGCTACTGTATCTTCACCAAAGTTGGAGAGGGGGGGGAACGAGCAGGCTAAATATAGGAGCCAGACCGACCTCGGTCAACAACGTACACATACAGTACAGTATGTGGATTTAAGTGGTCAATTGTCGAGTGTAAAAAGTGACCTGTAGGTCCATTTCTACACTGTCAGTTAACCCATATAGACCAGAGGCCAAATGTCTTCTAAATCTTAACAGTTTTCTGAAAAACCTATGTTTCTATGTCAGTGGTGCTGGTGCTCAACCTTTGTCATGTCAAGGACCCCCAGAATTATCTGTATTTGGCCCTGCACGGACCCCCATCTGGCAATGTTGTTCCAGGGACCTGCCAGAAGCAAAGATTTGAGTTAAAATCGTTTGCTCTGAAATAATATATATTCAAAGATTTGCGGGCTTGCGGCACATTTTCACGATTAAAAATAAATAGCAGATATACAAGCTCGGAACGCAGCACTCGGTGCCACGCTATGAGCTGTTTTTCAATAGATAAAGTAGCCTACAACAGATTGCTTAAAACACCAAAAGGGGTTGCTGTCCAGAATGTGGTTAGACAAAGTCATTTTACACATGCCTACTGACATGGACAGATAAGTAAGAGGAATTAACATGAAAAGAGCATTAAAAGGGAAGTCCCACAATGACTATACTGTCAGAGCTAAAAGGACCACTACAGATTTTGTCTATAATAAAATAAGCCAGGTTGGGATACACACACGGACACAGGCACACATGTAGGCACAATTGTCTACTAACATTTCAATGGAGAGGATTTCATTTTCATCACAAATGCCTTTATTGACGTTCTTTTCATAAAATGTAGGCTACGCTACATTACAAACTCAACATAAAACTTGGAGTGTATTTCAGCAGTGCATGCATACAGCAAAAAGATTGAGTGCAAAAAAGAACAGGTCAGACTCCAATATACACACAAAAAAAGACAGGTGGTCACAGGTATGGAATCATAAAATAAAAGGTTTGCATAGGATTTTAAAGGAAGGGATAAAAGTATACCAGGCAGTCGTTATTCAATGACAATGGCTAAAAACGTTGATCATCTGGTGTTGACTGTTAAAACAGTGAGAGAGAAGAGCTGTATGAGAAACTATACTAAATAAAATAGAACATTAAAGCTAGTAGCTATTCACAGTCAGGAGAAGGTATCGTCATATCCACAGGGATTTTCTTTGTCTTCACAGTTCACTATACAGTACATTGGATACATAAGATTAGTCCATCTATCTTAATACATCGCTCACCACCCACCAACTACAATCATAAGTCACTTTATTGTCAGTCAATAATTTATTTTTTAATTTTTTAGAGCCTCATGATCTCTCATATATAGATATGTTCCTGCTATAAATCAGATTTGTGCATCCTTTGCAAAGTGTCTATTAGCTAGCACACTGTTTCTCAATGTGTGGTCTGTGGATTAGGATTCCCATGATGCATTTCACATTTTGGCATGGCTTCATTGTCAAATTCACAATAGTTTCTATAATGTGACACATTTAGCCATTTCTAGGATAATTTTAAAGTGACTGAAGTTCAAAAGATAACTTATATTAATATCATATAAATTCGAAATAAGTGTGCTTTAAGATTCAATTGTAACAAGAGTCATATTTTGGGCATCTGCACATGATCATCCAACAGCAAACTGCCATGCCTTAACCCTTAAGATTCTGCAATCCTGCTTCCGAAATGCTTCAAAATGTAAAGAACCTATATAGCACTGCACTGGCAAGACATTCAATATGAAATGTTAATGCATTTACACACATCAGTGAGTATTAATACAGTATATCAGTGAGTTCTGATGTGGAATACAATGTGTATAGGTATAAATTCCCTATAAGTAGAGTAGAATCCTCTCTATTGTAATTTAGGGAGGCATCATTACCACACTGGCTTCACATATTGGTCACATACCAGTCTAAAACCAGGTACTGATATGGAAGAATTCTCACTTCCAGAACTAATATCTCAAAATAAAGAGGCACGTGTAAGAAATCATTTTTATGATTTAAATGTGCTTCTATGGTATGTAGAACAATTGCACTTTTTTAGCATACTAATATCAACCTATAATGTTCTACATCAAAATTGTTCAAAGGAATTAATTACGTTAGTGCTCTATGAATTGATAAAGTTTGGAACTCAGAATTGGTATCAGAAGTAAGTTGTCTCCTCTAAGCAAAGCAGTGCATGGCAAACTTCAATTCCATGTGGAGATCTCACCTCACAGAGAGGTTTTAATATCATGATGGAAATAATAACTATATTGGCAACAGTACCGCACAGTCAGAGACCATCTCTAATGGACTGACTTCAGGACTTTTCCCCAAAAAAAATAAGTGGTTACAGGAACAGTCAAAGTCCATGTTTTTCCATAACAAGTCTTAATGACTTTAAGTGGACTGTCCCACTGCGACCGCCACAGTGATGTAAACAGAGGCGTGAACACAGAATTTAACTCTGCTTTTCATCCAGCTGAGCTGAGTTTTTAAGTAATATATTACAGAATATATTTTTGTTGAAGGCACAGCCCAGTTTTAAAAACAAAACAACAAAATGTATGGTCAGTAGATGATTAAAGAATATTCATATCTATATCTCAACCTATACCAATATTCCATTGAGTCAAGGGGGACAATTGTTGCAAAAAAATATTAGTACAGTACAGCTGAAGCAATATCGTTTGGTATTGTACATCCAAAACCAGTTATTATGACTTTGACCCTCTTAGCAGCAGTCATCATCACTACCAGATAGACATGCCTTTCTCTGAAAACATATTCACAAAGACAGTACAATAAGGAAATTATGTGTTGAGTTTGGAAAATGACCCGCATTTATATTTGTATTCATAGAAAAAAGATCTTTCAGTAAATAATAATGTTTGTTTCAACCTGAAGGTGAATTAAAATAAAACCTGCATTTGGAATATTGTGAGGTCCACAAGAGGTCTGAGGTAAAACGTACCCTTGCAAGCATGTCCATTATTGTAACAACAATCATTTTCAAGGGGTTTATCCATTCAGAACAAAATGTTCTGTGTAGCCTGCCTATTTACAGTAGAGAATGGGAATGGTGGCAAGTGCAGCAATAGTGCATCATTTGCAATGGCTAGTCTTCATCATGATTTGGTGAAAACGGTATATTATACCGTTTTCTATTAATATATGTTACAAATTGTTCTGGAGAGAAAACACTATAAATTCGGACTGAACATCCTGTACCCTGACTGAACATTCTGTACCTTTTGTGTTTGTGCAAGCCAGGGGGAAGGCATGAATCTGCCACTGGTTGGTCCACTCCAGCCACTTGCTTCTTATTTTCCAGTGCTCAAATCAAACATACTGTATGTACAGTATAATGCTTATTATGTGATCTGATAATAAAGGTGATATAGAAGCTTTTGATGGAAGGAAGGCATTGTAAGATATCCGATGCACTGGATGCAACTCCCCATGGCTTGTATAAGGCATTTGGAATTAAATGACAGTGGGGAACAATAGCATTAATTCTCTTTAAAAAAAATAACTGCCACACTTATTAAGATAATGGCAAGGTTCCTGACACCAAAACTGTTATTCTGGAGAATATGAAACATAATGCCGGTCTGGTTCATTTGGGGTAGCTATACGTGAGTCAACGCTGCTTTAAAAACAACGTATGCACTTTTTAAACTGTTTGAGCCAGTCTTTAAAAAAAAAAATAGCGATCAATAAAACCTCATTGAGTAAAACCTGTCGATTGGTGTTTATTTAGCTAGACCAATCTAGACACATTTTCCTGCGACTGTGAAAGGAAAAGTGATGCGTAAAGTGGCCATACATGTCATGATGGCGGGCACGTTTTGCCGTGGCACGTGTTTCGCTGTTTCATCGTTATATAACGTGTGGACGTGCCCTTATCAGGGGGTGCTGAACTGGACAGCACCCTGATGATAACAAAAAAATATCAAACAACTTCGCAGGCAGGCCTGAACCACCGGGCACCTATCATTCAAGGCTCATCTCAAACCTGTCAAATCTGTCGAGCACATTATGACTATAGAGCCAAGGGTATATTAATTTCAAACAATGTCACAAAATGACAGCTGAGAGTGACTGACAACGGCAGTAAACTCACTAACAACTGGCTATGATCTTCTCTTCATTAAGGTGCCCCATATAACCGTCCGCACGGCTATTACGCACAACATTAGAGGCCAAGACACTTTTAGACACCTCAGCTCCGGTTTTTAGATGAAGTGGATCCAGCCGTTCTCCCATTCACGCGGTGGGGACATCTTCAGCCTGTGACGCCGCACTTTGTAGTTGATTCCATTGTTATTGTCCCAGTATTCTTCCCCCCCGACACAGTACTTAATGGCAAACTGCAACGTGCCTCCGTTCTCCAGGAATGTCGGCGTGACGATCTTGAAACAGAACTTATCGGTGGCGCCGTCGCTCGAGTCCGGCACGTAGGACGCCAGGCTGTCCATGAACGTTATCCAGTTGTTGATGGAGTACCTCAGGTGCACGCTCTTCTCAAATGCAATGTTTAACACGCGCACGATGCCAGAGAGACTGGACTCGTCCGCCTCGACGGTCTCCAGCACCACCTTCACCTCTCTCACCTTGTGCTCGAAGCCGGGCACCGTGCCTGGGTTCGTGAACTGCAGCTCCATGAACACGGCCTTGTCTGCGCCGCGGGGGAACTTGGTGTCGATGCGGTGGAGATGGAGCGGCCCCTTGGGGACCGTCACCTTCGCCAGTATCTCCGGCACCTCCGGCATGTCCGTGTCGTCAAAGTGCTTCACCGAGATGAGCTCCAGGCCCAGGGAGTCCGCGAACCGGACCTTCTTCTGACTGGTGGGGCTCCGGCTGCGCGGGGATATCTGCAGGCTCGCCCTCGCTAAGGGCGTCGGGAGAGACTTACACCTCCGGCGCAGATTGGGACTTGAGGAAGGAGGGGGCTTGAGAAAGATCTCCCTGCCCCGCGGCCTCTCGTCCACCACGGGGCACTCAACGGGCTCGCACGTCCCGTTCATCAGGTCAAAGTCGTCCCCGTCTTCGAGCCTCGTGTTCGCGGCCGCCAGGCTCCCGAACAGTCCGGCTATGCAGCTGTAGTTCCTGGGGAGACAGTTCTTTGGAGGCAGCATGATCACCACGGTCTCCGTTTCCATAAAGCGGGACAGTTTGTTCTCCTCTCTGTGCAGAACCGAAAGTGGTGCTGAGGAGGAGGAAAAAAGGACCGCTTGCGAGAAGAGACGAAGCCCGTCAGCCGTCAGGTGTCTGTCTGCGTAGTGCGTCCGACGCGCGGATAGGATAGGCGCGGTGACACGGTGCAGCCCTGAACCAATAAGCCAAGCTGCTGCAGATGCACCCCCACTACATTTTCAAATTCTACCCATGCATGCGACGACAGCAGCAGTAGCGGCGGCGGCTATAAATCCTATCCGTTGAAACCATGCAATTTAATTATTTAGTTTGCAACACTGGGGGTTTCCTTCCTTCCTTCCACGCGCGCTCTGCTCGTTTCCAGCAACGTGCCTTTTTTTTTTTGCAGTGTCCTTTACTTATATCATGTATGCGGAGTGGGCAGAGCTTGATATATGATGCTCTTGCTGCTGCTGATGATGATGAAGGGGTGTGCATGTGTGTGTCTCAGTGGGATGCTTGCTGCTGGGAACACGACGTACCAATCTGCTAGCTGCGCCACTAAGCAAACATGCCGCTTCCTCTTTGATTAAAGCGATAAGAACGCTGAACGTGCATCTTCCCTTTATATGTATTACTATATGCAGACATTGTTTTGTATGCATGCACATATATCATTTGTTAATGTTATTATGCAAATACATCATTTGTTATCATGCAAATATATCATTTGACGTAAATTGACACTATTATGCGTCGGGTAATATTTATTATCGCATAGATAGTCAAATATATATACGCACAACTAGCCCTGAAACATGACTTTCAGGGCTAGGCCTAGGCCGATACCATCCTACTTCTATAGTAGGCTACTATATAGATTGAAGTGGGGTACAGTAAACAGTTTAAGTGGGTGCACCACCAGTGCTGTGCATCTCACCCCTCCCCCTTTCCACTACGTCACATCACGTCTAGTGTGGCCTCTAGGGGTTGCCATGGTGACGCACGGCGTTCCCACTGAGCAGCACTCTATTAAATGCATTTCCGTGTCTGTCTGTCTCACTTCTTGTTAAGGTTTGCTGCTCCTGATGACGAGCACCAAACGTTGTTGTACGGTGGATAATCTGGAACACACAATGTATTAATAATTGAATGCCGTTCTCTCTTTTAGACCGGAATCGCGGATATTGCAATATTTTATTTATTGGAGTAGTGCACCATCTCCTGCAACCTGCTGCTGACACGCACCAATGCGTGTGCGAATGCACTTCGAACTCAAACTGCGTTTTGGTGAGTGAACTTTTCAAAGTGGACGAACTGGATCTTAATTATAGGCCTACAATAGACTAATACGATTTTATTATGGATTACTTCAGCAGCACAGTCTCATGCAGTTTGCAATCGTCCAAGAAAAAATAAACTGGAACGGAAACTAATAAACTACACTAAATCCATGAAGCATTTAGGTTCTAAACACTTATTTGTAACGTGTCAGTGTTTAGATTATTAACAGAAGAACATTACCCCGGTAACACTTTTTAAACACATTTATATATGTGTTTAGAATTAGAACACTATGGTGTTCTGTGAGGTGTCTGAGGTGACTTGTGTATACCAGTGTAGGCTATTTTATATCCATAAACATTTGGCATTTTGATTGATTGATTCATTAACCGTTTGCAGAATTACAGTATATTTCAAGTAGCCTACAACTCAATACAAAAGCTGTTAACTGTGGACGACACCATAAAGTATTACACTGGTTTACAATAGGGCCCACCATGTTGAATTCATCATAACAATTAGAGACTTACAAATATACTCTTCTAGCTAAAAACAGGAAATCATCATAGAGGAGGGAAAAAAACATATACAGTGAGGGGGAAAGGGGGTGGGTAGGCGATTCAGTCCGTAGGTGCCCTTTGAGAGCAGTTTTGAAGGAGTCAAGGGATTCGCATGTCTTAATGACTGTTGGTAGGGCGCTCCACATTTTGGTGGCATATAAGAGTAAAATTAATTTAGTCCCGAATCTGGGTTGCACATGGTTTCATTATTACACACTGGCGTTTAGGTTTTAAAAAACGCGTCACATGTTTCAGGGATTAGAATTATCAGTATTAGTGGTGATCTATAGATATAATTCTTATTTTGATTTCTCTGTGTAGTTTTCACCCCCAAATTAAGCCTTAATAATTCTCACATGATGGCAAACATAAGAGAATGTGACCAGACCACTGAGGAAGACTGTGTGGATGAGCCACTGGAGTACTGGGAGCAGCCAGGCATGGTGGCAGACCGGGACAACGTCGATGGACTTATAGATATCAGCGAGGACAACTTCTGGAAAGAGCAGGAGGAGCGCAGCACGTATCACTGTCCCTCTGGCTGGGAAGAGGCTGTAAGTCACACTCACATCCAAGTAACCAGTGTTGATTTCGTCGACTAAAACTATGGCGAAAAATGTTAGGCGACTACCTTTTTTCACAGGAATACTAAATAGGAACTAAATGAAAACTAAGCCATGATGATTAAAACTAAGACTAAATAATATTGCTTTGATTTTTATGTTGTTTTATGTTTTTTCTTTATTCGTTCGTCATTCTGCACAATGCGTACTTTTACTTTTGGAATTTTAAGTACACCAATGACAATACTTTTGTACATTTTGAATTCAGGACTTTTACTTGTGACAGAGTGCATCTATATTGCCGTATTGATACTTTTACTTTAAGTAAAGAATTTCAATTTGAGTACTTTTAATTTCCACCACTGTTTTTGAAATATATTCAGTGCTCTTGAGCGCATATAAAATATTGTATTCCTGGTTTGGAAACGACATACAGGTCCAGGGCTGGGGCATGTCTCCGGCAGCAGCCTGTATGCTCCAGCCTCAGAGGAAAGGGAATAAGAAGCCCAGGAATGGCGAGCCAGACCCACCACACTGCCTTTTGTGCGTTGACATGAGACTCCCTGACTTAGAGAGCTCGGCCGTCACTCCAGAGTCCCACTGTGCTGTGGAGCCACATACTCAACCCCATCATGACACTGGCCTCCACAACACCACCACCACCACCACCACCACCACCACCACCACCACCACCCCGTCATCACGGCTCCTGAGCACCTCCTACAGTCACACCAGTGTATCAGCGGCCCAGCAGGCCAAGCAGACCCCAGAGTGCCTTGTCCTGAACGACCTGCAGAAAGCCACTCATCACCTCTTACTCGGTGGCGAAAGTACGGTAGCGGAAAGGAAGCTCGGGGAATCTCTCCTGCAGCCACACCAACTTCCTTCAAAGTACCGCCTTCTAAGGGCCAGGCCGAGTAACATACTGCTTTCCATAAACAGCTTTACCGTCTTACCTCCGGTCCATCCACCCCAGCTCAGACCCCAGGAGATCGCCGGTCAGATCGGCCACGGTGAGCCTGGATCGGAACATATAAGCAGGACCAGCGGAGAGACCTTAGAATCGAATGCGGACAACATCGCCACTTTCAGGGAGGCAACAACAGGTGACGAAAGAGGTCAGGTAACGAGAGTAGACGACACCTACAGTGCAGCGTTCAACTCAAACTGTTGCCCATGTCAGCAGAATCACCACCTGCTATCCACTTTCAGTATCTGTGTCCCCGAGAGGTATGAGGTGTCCCTCACCTCCATGGCCGACCCTGCCCCCCGCAACACATATTTTACAGGCAGGCATCTCAGGCAGGCCCCACGGAGCAACAGCAGGCCAGCCAAACAAACAGCAGGGACACCACAGCTGCCTATACTGTTGGGCACCAAGGTGCCTATGAGGGCGTCAGCGCACAGACTATTGTGAACAGTTCGTCTTGCTGTGAATCCTCACTCTGTATGAGTGCACAATTAGAAATAGGGATGTCCCGAATCCCGATACCACAATTTCTGTGTTAGCCGATACCGAATACCGATACCATACCAGTGTTGTGATCTTGTGTTGTGTTTATAGCAGACTCATCACTCAAATGTGCACTTGCAGTTTGCACAACTCGAAAGCAAACTCACATGCAACATTTTATTATCTGCCATAGTGTCAACCCCTTACCCCTGTGTCGGATCGGTGGTTAGATTCACCGATGACGATATGACCCGATATGACAAATAAGGGTCGATATCGATACTTTTCCGATACCGATACAGTATCAGGACATCTCCAATTAAAAAAATATATATTCTTGTAAGATTATATTTATGTAAGAAGAAATAAAGCTCAGGTCAAGGCTCAGAAGATTAAGGGGGAAAAAAAGAATTGTGAAATTGAATTTGTTTGTGCTTACAAGATGCATTCGTTCATTTTTTAATCTAGTATGACTCGGCATTCAACTCATACATTAAAAAGGATCTGTCCAGGTGACTATTTGTTTTGTGACTTGCAATAGAAATAACAAACACCAAAAACTGCTTTAGTTTACTTTTTATTCTTGAATAGTGAATAATAGTTTCAGCTATCCAGCCTTTATCAGTGTGACACTGATGAAGGCTGGATAGCCGAAACGTCTATTATTCACTTTGCAAGAATAAAAACTAAAGCAGTTCTTGGTGTGTGCAACCCATAAGTCAGAACACGGTGCTCACAAAGAAAAGTGATTTAGTGTGACTTGGAAATGTAGCACACTTGCAACACCTTTCAAATGTTGGTTGGAAAACGCTGTATGAAAAAGAATGTTGAGCACCCCATTTTGTGCAAGCCTTGTTAAGCCCTCCTGCTTGGACAGGCTCGCACACACACACACACACACACACACACACACACACACACACACACACACACACACTTGAAAACTTTAGTTACTAGTCACTTTATATATTTTGATTATTAACATACACTAACCACTTCAGCCCGATATATTTGGTGGGACATTCTGCATAATGAGTACATTCTACTTTTGGTACTTTTAGTACATTTCTATATGAATACTTTTGTACTTTTACTCAAGTAAAAGGGTAACAGTATTGATGCTTTTACTCAAGTAAAAACATGCCAGTACCTTTTTTTCCACCACCGACGTGTACACACAGAGTTCACGTGTACACTCAGAGCTATGCCAACACTGTGTACATACTACAATTGTGCTGACAGTTTCCCACAAATGTTTCTCAAGCTGTTCTCGTTGCCCAGCAACTACAGCTGCCATCCAACTAAAAGCAGAGCTATGTGGCTTGCACTTTAAACACTCACCACACAAACAACAATGTGTGGTTGTCCTCCTCCCGGCACAATCCCTGTGCTAAGTAGACTGTAAACGTGAACCACTGCCAATCGGTTAGGTCAAAAAAGAAAAGAAAATCACATCTAGTCACATTCACACAATTGTAACTGCCAGGATAAGCAGAGTATGCAGTTCACAATCTGGGAGATCTTTCTTGAGGAGCAAGGACAATTAGATTATTCCTGCCGATTCTTTGCCATCCAGACACTGGTTTGAGTGGTTTCTATAAAATACCCGTGCAGTAGACTATGGATATTGACGACATATGAATGCAGAATCTTCAAACATTTCATGTTTTACTCGGGGCCAGTCAATTACTTTGTTTGTATGCAGGGACGTGCAGAGTGTTAGAGAGGCAGGGGCTGAAATCCCGTAAGCGTAAGAGGGCACTATATATATTATATATATTATATTACAAAATATCTCAGAACGTGTCACGCTGCGACGCGTTCTGAGCTTGTAGATCAGCTATTTTCGGGGCGCAGCCCAGCACTCTTTAGCTAGTGGAGATGCGGTGCACGACATGGATTTCTAAACAAATTTGTTCAATGCAAAATACTGTGTTCAACTTCAGGAGACTTCGGGGGGAAAAAGTAATTCTCCTGAATGCTGCGTTCCGGCATGGCATTAAAGGAGTGGCATTCGCATTTCTTCCACCATAGTAAATGCTGCATTCGTGGTATGGAGAGGGCAGTTGTTTTACAGACAGGTAAAAGGGCAGGGACGGAAGCCCCCTTTGATGTCTATGTGTGCACGTGCCTGTTTGTATGGATTAGTAGGATGAATGTGAACTCCTGCTCCATTACTCTACCTCTGGGATGCTTATCATATCACTACTTTGTGGCATTGAACTTCTAACAGCAGCCACTATATTCAAATGTTGGATTTACCTGAAGGTGCAGCATGCATTTGTGCGCAATGACATGCAAAATAAAATAAAAAGTAAAGTCACTGTGTAGCGTTGTTGCTATATCTGGACACTTTGATACAACCCAGATTTCAGCGTTCTGTACTGTAAATTGATTAAAGGACCACTTCACCACTTTTCAACCTATCTTCATGTAATAGGTCCTCAGTAATAATCAATAAAATGGCACAATTTATTTTCTACTCAATCTGTGTCTCATAGGAGGGCTGTGGGCAGTTCAGAAACCCATCCACCACACCAGTGACATCATCGTTAGGCAGATTTTATTTTTAAACAATATTCTTTTCAACAAAAAAAGATAGATTTTTCTTATCGTGATAACGATGGCTTCCATTTCCGTATTGCAACTTTTCAGGACTAGAAAGCGGGCAGTTTCAATTAGCTTGGATTCCCCATCGATGATGTCACTGGTGGACGGGTTTCTGAACTGCCCAGTCCTCCTATGAGACACGGACAGAGTAGGAAAGAAATGGTGCCATTGTATCATGATTATTAGTGAGGACATAGTATAATTATGAAGAATGGTGAAGCGGTCCTTTAACTGTAACACGTATATAGTAGATATGCTTCAATTGACAGAGACAAATATTTCATTAGCACTTTATTAAGAGTATGTCTTGTAACTGTATAGCTTCGGCAACTAAAACAAGGCAACCTTTAACTACACATTTAGGCAACAGAAACATACTTAATCATTTGTGGATGAACTGTGGCAGGAACAGACCATGGTCAGGCTGTTAACAGTGGTAGAACTCCCCATGCTGGATGGATTGCTTCAGTGCAACCAGAACCCCTCACCTTCTCCATGTCGTCAGCGGGCTCATGACAAACCAGACCTCGTCTACAGCAGCAGCAGTCACCTGGACAGACAGGTCCTCAAGGCGCTTAGAGACTCAGAGGAGGATGAGTGGTTCTGTGCAGCACTGGACTGTCTGGACAGCCTCCCTGATCAGCCAGTGGTGGAGCTCAGCAGGGAGCTGCCCAGATGCTCCGCTCATGATCATGACCGTCACAGTCCTGGCTACACTACTGCAGGCCTGGTTAGGTTATGTCTGGATCCCATGGCCCAGAGTAAGCTGCTGATTTATGAGGCCTTGGTCAATCACTACAGCCTGCCCTGCTGCCCAATCACATGAGTGACGTCTACACCGCCATCATTGACCTGCTGGTGAATGCAAAGCTGGACAAGGCACTTGAGGCCCTGCCTAGCTGTAGAGAGGAGCTGCACAAGCTTCTGACTTTCCTGGCTCTTGCAGCTAACCCTGGGGCGATAAAACTGGACAAAGAGATGGAGAACAGACAGGCATTGGTGAGATCCTTCAGCAGGGCTTTTCTCCACAGCAAGAAGCTCTCCATGGAAAGGGATCAACTGATGGTACTCTTCATGATTGACAACAGAAAGGAAATCTTCAAGATACCTGGGGCTCTACACAAGAAGGTCAGCGATATTTTGGACAGAATCTCGAATGGGACTCAACCAGATGTAACGGGCTCTACATTCTGCCAGCAGGACCCTAGCAGCATCTATCCTGACGTCACACTACCAGGAGCAACACAAACCAGCATCTGTGCGATTTGTTGAAGAACATCCACCTGGACCCTAAAATATCGGCCAAGGAGAGAAAGCGCCTACTGGGTCAATTTCACCAAGCCCACCCAGTGATATTTAATGACTACTTTGGTGATTCTGCTCTTGATGTATTGTAAATGTTTTAGTAGGAACACCAGTTTGAAAGTATGTGTCCTGTCTGTTTTAATATGTGATAGCCCTGTCAAAATATTAAAGGCTTTTTAAATGTTAAAAAAACAAAACAAAGGCTACTCCAAGACAAAACGACAATTGCGTTCTGTATCTGCATGCACATTAAAGAACTTTACCGACAACCTATGTAGATATGTACATTGTTTTTGTGTGCAGCCTATCAATTCCAAGTTAATGAACAATAATTTAGAATTAAATCTGCTAATATGGCCACCTTGGAGAGACAACTGGCTGAGGTCAATAAAGCCAACAAGTTCTTGAAGAACAAGGCGTCTGCTGACACAAGGAAACAGATCAACTCTCTGATGATGGAACTGATGGAGGCCAGAAACAATTTGGATGCTAAAAACAAGGAGTTAAATGACCTGCACAACACCACAGAAGGGCAGCTGCAGGCACTGGAAACGGACCTGCAGACCACTAGAACTGCCCTCACAACTCTCAGGGACCGAAAGAGTGATCTGGAGGACCTCCATCAAGCAACGAATTAAAGGAATGAAGAGCTGGAGAATGAGATGGATAGACTGCATGCACTGATGGAGGAACTGAGGGCAGAAGTAAGAGCTCTGCAGGGATACCTGGACATAGCCAACGATGAGATACAGGACCTTCGGCTGAAGTGTAATGAGAGGGAAGAGCCAGATGAAACCGCAACAAAAGTCCAGCAGGAGAAACTATGTGAACTAGAGAGAGAAGTGGAACTGCAACACCTCATACTAGTGTCGTGCGGCAGAAAGAGGAGGAGTCGGCGAGCTGTCAGCAAAAGCTTGGGGCCTCCCAGGACACTCAGAGAGACCGAGGAGAGACTGAACAGTTGCGAGGTGGAGCTGAGATGTTCACAGGAGGCGCTGGGCGACATGGCGGTCAAGATGAAAGAGACCAGCGAGGCCCTCGAGGAGTCCCTTGGTAAGGTGAGCCAGCAGGGGACGGAGCTGACCAGACTGAGGGACAATCTGAGGAGAACCGAGCAGGAAGTGGACGAGAGAACATCCCAACTCGCAGAGAGTCGCCTGCGCCACGAGGAAGCCATGAGCCGGATAAAGCAGGAGGGCCTGAGGCGAGTGGAGGAACTGGACACGGAGCTCGGTGGCCTCCGAAGAAAAGAACACGAAATTGATTCTGATGGAGAACAGATGTCAAGTGATGGAGAAAATGATTTAATTCTCAAAAAAGACAGAATAATGAAGCATGAGAATGGGGAGGTGAAGAGATGAGCAGGGAAATACCATCTCTGACAGCACCATTATGGATATAGATGTGTATATCTATCTAATTAACACATTGTTGTAGTAACAACAAGTTGGAGGTATAGAACTTTAGAAAGGCCTAACCAGGGACTGGGGTTGCAAATTAGCCTTGGCTACAAACCCATATACATTGCAACGGTTTCATGTTTTTACAACTTGATACATTGTTTTTTGTATTGTCCCTGTTAAATAAACGTATAAATTATTATTTTTATAAATAAAAATATTTCCACTAGAGAAGCTTTAACAGTAGAACATAAACATTCTATATAACAGTGTAGAATGGTTTGGATGCAGTGCAAAAACATGGCCATGTAACATCAGGGCACAGTATCTTGTACATTCATCAAGTTTCAAGGGAACATCTAGAAACTGAAAGAGGGTGAACCCACCCTCCTAAAATAGCCATTAAACAAATGCCTATAAAATAACACAATACTGCATTGACATGACTGGACAGAAGAATGCTTTTCAAACACAAATTACTGAAGGCATTCTAAGATTTCATGCAAGAAAAATGTGATTAAACATGCAAAAAAAACATTTTGTACATTATTCAACATACATTTTAACCATCAGCAGCAAATTGTCTACAACAAATTATATATATATATATATATAGTATAATACTATACTATATAGTATAATACTAGGTTTAAGGCACCAACATAACAAAATTAAGAAATACTCAAGGCCTACATTGTCCCTAGAAAACAGTGTGACTGGGGTGACTGTGCAAATGAGGTAACTCTGTAACATGGGTGTAAAGCCTAGATCAGATTTGCAACTAGACAGAACTGTTTAAGCTCAATTTATACCCGACAGTGTTGCATGACAAACAGCTAGCATCTATTTAAGAGCTTGCTGATCTGCTGTTTTTGGCATGCACCGCCCTCGTACGGCGGAGCACAGAAGAATTGCAATGGTCTGAAGCTCCCATACGAAAACCACATACATGACCAAAGCACTAGGTTACTTTGAACAGTAGCTTGTACAAGAGACAGAAGGAAACAAAGCACGTCCCATTGGTAAAAGCTCAAATCCAGGCAATTACGATAGAGGAACTTCAACTAGTTACTGTATAATATGTCAGGTGGTTAATTAGGTGGTGAACATAGTCACATTTCACTCACAGGCAGAAGAGAGGCTAATGCTCTTGGTTTCTGTACAGCATTATTGTATCACTTTAACACAGAGCGCCGATACTGTATACACTTACAGCCAGCTAATAAATAAGTCAGACCGTACGGCGACAGTCTAGTCTACTAACTGTCTTTGCTTAACTATAGGGGCCAAAGACAGTACGTTGATTACACGAGACCACAGTTCACAATCACATATCAATAACTGGTGTGACAAGGGGAGAATTGAGCTTAGCAATTTCCTTACTTACATTTCCAATTAGTTCCCTTTGTTCCAGTTAACGGAAACCATAACTTAAGGCTACAGCTACAATGACATTTTTGTGCTTCCAATTTTGTGATGAGTTTGCAGAAGGCTCTTTGAGAATGACAATCCCGTGGGCCGTTCCCCAATACAGAAAGGGTTTGTTAACATTGGTGAGAAAGAACCTTGCTTGTCTGCAGTCCTTCCTGAACGTAACCCCTTCGAGCACCTTTGGCAGGAATTGGAACGGCAATGTGAGCCAGGCTTAATCGCCCAACATCAGTGTCTGACCTCATTAATGTTCCTGTGGTTAAAAGGAAGCCAAGCACAGACATTATTATGGCATTTTCCCCTTTGCCACTATAACACTATTCTGTGATTGCTTTTCACTATTTGGATTAATTGGAGCATTGCTGCTGCAAGTTGCTTCCATTCAGCCACAAGAGAATAAGAAAAAAAGTCGCACGTTTACTTTGGATGATCAGGCCGGGCTCGCATTTGACATTCCAATTCATTCCAAAAAGTGTTTAAATGGGGGCATTTGTGATGAAAAACAGAGAGAGATAGACTGAGCCAGCACCTCAACTGAACACATGAAAACACAAGTTTATGCAGAGCAGGGACGTGGAGTGTTAGAGAGGCAGGGGCTGAAATCCTGTGAGAGGGCACTTTGACAAAAATAGTGAAAACAGCAGATCTACAAGCTCACAATGCGTCACACTGCGACACGTTGAGAGCTTGTAGATCAGCTATTTTCGGGGCGCAACCAGGCACTCTTTAGCTAGTGGAGATGTGGTGTACGATATGGATTTCGAAAAACAAAATTATCCTGAATGCTGCCTTCCGGTATGGAAAGGAAAGGAGGCACATGTGCATTTCTTTCACCATAGTAAATCCTGCATTCGTGGTCTGGAATCATCACAACCAACTAATGATGTCTAGGACAGTGTCCAAGACAGTGCTCACGGGCACTGCTCAGTCACACTACAATCCCACAAGGCAGGAGGAACAAAACCTCATCTTTGAGAAAAAAGCTGCCTCAGGATTTGAAATGATTAAAACAAATTCCATCCATTAGGTGTCTGGAAAGACAAAACCCTTTAGTTTCATTCAGTAGTTTGTTGCAAATGTTTTAGTCAGGAGTAAATACTTTAGTTATTTAGATAGTGACAAAGGATGTAATCAAAAGTAATATACATTCACCACCACTTTGTCGCTCTGGAAAAGCTAAATGCCTACTATAAATGCCATTCTGAAACAGGACCAGACAGTCGCAAACTGTTACCAACAAACTGGAAGCATACAATGTTCTACCATGTCAGTGTAGCTGTAGCAGTAAGATATCCATTCACTGGAACAAAGTGCACCAATTACAAACACTAATTAGACAGGGGACCCACTAACTCACTTGGTCATATACTGTAGTATACCTCTGAAGCATAACGGGTTTAATCGATGCTTTGCAGGGTGTATAAAAGGATTTGCTTTTGCCTTGCAACTATTAAATTTAAGTAGGCTCTACTGACAGAACAGCGTGCTAAAATGAGAGGGTGCTGTCCATGAGGAAGTTGACAATCTTGCCCATGATATAAGAACAGCAGGGGCACGTATCAGAGACACAAGCAGACAACTGCCATTACTGTAAATGCATGCTTCAATGTTGGCCCTGCAAGTCTTCATGATTATTGCAGTAGTAGTGATTGGTTAGAATAGATAAATTGAAATGCATTTTTATAAAGGGTTCTATCGAGTACCAGACAAACTTTACATTGATTCAACGAGGTGAATGTAAATTGTCTTGGAAAAGAGGACAATTCAACAGCTTTTGGAGGAGATATTCTCTAATATCATCCTCTGAGTGGAATCTTAACAAGGTAACAAGGTGCTAATACCATTTTCAAACTATTTTCAAAGCTAGTATGACCAAACAATGACAACTAAGCTAGTGTTGATACACTGAGATGTAGGAGTGAACTGGCGTTTCAGATAAGACACATATAACAATAGTATTAAATGTGCAAATAAATATGTAAACTGGCAGAGGATTCAATAAGTCTTGCCCAATTAACTAATAAAGTGCAGCGGAGCGATCGGCATACGTGTCTAAAATAGTTTCTGGACACTACCCCCACCCCCCCAATGGAATGTTCAGAAACTTGGCTGAATCCTTCCTGCTATGATGGACTTGAACTGTAGTCGCACAGTCGGACCACAGTATAGGTCTCCTAGACTCTAGAGGGAAAGCGCAGACACCAGAGACATGTGCTGCAGGCCAGGGGGGTTAAAGCAGCTCCACACGGGAGGCCTTCAGCTGTTGGGTTTCTCCGGCTGCTGAAAGAGAACAGCGTACAGCTCCTCACACGTCTGGGTCTCCACGGAGCTGAAGTGGGACTCCATGTTCCAGGCCATGTCTGCCGACAGGAAGTCGTCCATGACCGTCTGGGTTTCGTTGCTGGTGAGGAAGAGGTGTCCGAGGCCCTCTGCCTGGCTGCTCACAGTCTGGGTCTCAGTGCTGCTGAGCAGTCTCGTGTGCTCGCTCTGGGAAGCGGAGAACTGTGCTGAGAGACTCTGGGGTAGGGAAGGGATATCGGTTTGTGTTTCTGTGTCCGAAGACTCTGTGCTCATAGAAAAGCTAGACTGGTGCAAAATGCTGCCCAGCGGCATGTGGCTTCCGGCGTTCAGCAAGAAATTGAGGTCAGTCTGAGTTTGAGTATCAAACATGGCCAGCTCCAGGTCACTGGCATGGGTCCGACTCTGGCCATCGCTTCGGTCCAGCTGGGCCAGCAGGAGGCAGTCTGTCTGGGTCTGGATATCCAGAGACTCTAGTGGTGTGTCACCTCCGAGTGCTCCCAGCTCGCTCTCCTCCGTCTGTGTCTGGATGTGTACAGCATTAAGGAATTCCTCGAAGTCAAAGTCGATGCCGGTGTGCTGCTCCTGAACAGAGCCCAGGCTCGGCCCACAGCCCGCGGTGGCATCGGCGAGCACCTGGTGACCCGACAGAATGTTTTCCAGGTCAGTCAGCAAGGTCATGGTTTGGGTCTGGTTGTCCGCGACACTGTTTGGGTTAAGCTCATCCGTCTGCACCCCAAAGCACATGCCCCCCACGGACTTCTCGTCCTCATAGAGAGCGTTACCTGCTGCTGTGAGGGAGACATCCATGGCCAGAGCTGTCTGGGTGGAAACGTTGAGTGAGCTGCTGTCAAACAGGTCAGAACACATGATGGCCTGGTCGGATTCTGGGCCAGTCATGGGCCGGATCGTCTGGGTTTGCCTGGTTATGTAGGGGGTTGACGTGGAGGAGGTGCAGGGTATTTGGCTAAGGCATGGGATGTCCGTCTGAGCTCCGATAGTGGAGGTGGCTTTGGATCTCGGTGAGAACGTCTGGGTCTCCACGCTGACTGGCAGCAGGACTTGAGCACTCACACTGATGTCCGTCTGGGCGCAGGAGGACACAGAGGATTCCGCTGTGGTACACACACCCATCCCTACTCCTCCGTGCAAGCGAGATAGGCAAGATATGTCAGTCTGAATGTTTGTGGAAGTGCTCCTCCCCCGCTGGTATCCGAGGCTGCTGGCTGCGTCTTGGGCGTCCACAGACTCCAGACTCGCCTGCACTCCCGTGCTGGTGGGGCCCAGGCTGGAGCGAGAGGAGGCAGGCAGACCGATCTTGAAGCCCAGGGTCTTGGCGTCCATTTGGGGTACGACGGCCCTCATGGCCTGCGGGAAGAAGTGGAGGGTGCTGAGGGAGCCTTGGCTGTCGACAGCCAGCACCACAGACCTCAAAGCACCACTCTCGGTGGACGGAAGGAGGACAGGCAGGTGGGCCAACTGCATCAGCGGCACGTTGACCAGGGATATCTTGGGCTTGGGGAGAAGCAGCTTCTGGAGGATTCTAGGGGCTCGGGTGGCCTGCCTGCTCGATTCCGAGGCGTTGCTTATTGTCGGGTCATAACGAGAACAAGCCTCTGACCACTCTCTGTCGCCAGTCATGATCTGACAGGTTTCCTCTTTGGGCTTCATAGAGCCGCTCATCAGCTTCTCCATCTTGCGCTTTTTAACCGGTGGGATTCTGCAACACAGACACAAATGAAGATAAGGGGGGTGAAATTGTTAGCACCAAACAGTGCAGTGTTACAAGTCAAGCCTATATGCCATATAGACTGTATATCGTTGCTATGTTGCCAACTCCATTTTTATGGTTTTTGATTTCCCCCCCCCTAAATCAGTACTATAGACACATTCCGAGACGGGTCACATGGTCGTAAGCAACGTATTTCCTGTAGGTGGAGACAACATACCTGCGGTGTGAACAGTCGGCTCTTCTACTACATTGAATGGTAAAGTGACTGATGTTAGTCTGCTCAAACGTTACTCTTTTACCTGCTTTTTACTAACACTAACTTTACAAAGATGCCCAGAACATCGGGATGAACCCGTGTAGTTTATGGCTGCTCCAACAGTAGTGGCAACATTCAACTTTGAACAAAATATACACTGCGGTGGCTGAGACCAGAGCCACAGAGTAATGGTTGAAACGAGGCAGTGAAAGGTCCTGAAAGATACATAACGTCAGTCTTACCCAATACCCAATATTTCTGTAAGAACAAAAGGCTGCTGTACTTTATACCTCATACTTTAAATGAAGTATAAAGTAGAGCAGCCTTGTGTTGAATGTTGCCACTACTGTTGGAGCAGCCATAAACTACACAGGTTCATCCCGATGTTCTGGGCATCTTTGTAAAGTTAGTGTTAGTAAAAAGCAGGTAAAAGAGTAACGTTTGAGCAGACTAACATCAGTCACTTTACCATTCAATGTAGTAGAAGACCTGCCTGTTTACATTGCAGATATATTGTCTCCGCCTACAGGAAATATGTTCGCTGCGACAAGGTGACCCGTCTCTGAATGTGTCTATAGAACACCCTTTACGTCTGTTGTTTTGGAAAAAAAATAATAATTAAAAGTAAAAACACAAGTAAAAACCTCTCAACTCCACTGGACCCTCAAACTGTCTGCTAAAGCAACTAACTCTACCACCACCTCTCATGCAATAGTAATTGACAATATAATATAACGTTGATGAGGCAGTATTGCTTTGTTTTCAAAATATACGGTTTACTTAATTTCCTGAACAATGTATATTTTTAATTTCCTTAATTTACATTCTGGAGTTAGGTGGTTTCTTCCTGACAGGCATCAGGTGATGCTGCATGCATTCACCTGTGTTCTGTAGGGACCTCGTGGCCAGTTCTGTAGACATGTGACAGTAAAGCTGCCCTGCTGGCATAAGGGCAGCCACATGTACAGCAATAGGTCTTCCCACAATCCTCTGTGTGGCGTCTCAGGTCCCACTCTGTACTGTAGCCATTGTTGCACTTGGAGCACTTGTGTTTCTTCTCAGCATGCATCTTCATGAAGTGCTAGGATACAGAGGATAGAAGAACAAAAATATGGTCTGCACTTTGGTATTTGTCTGTATGATGGCTGGAGCTGATGCCATGATTTGCGGTTTTACACTAGCATATGGTCACTTTAATAAGAAAATGCATCTATGGTATTGTATACGATGCCGTAAATGACCCATTTCAATTCCTCAGGTCCTGACAAGTTTGCGTAGTCATTATGTTGTAAGGCTTACTTGTTTGACCAGAGAGAACTGGGAGAAGGGTCGGTTTGGCCCTCTTGGACAGCCTTCGATTGGACAACAGTACAGTTTCTTTGAGCCCTTCATGTCCTTACTGATGGTGGGATTGACAAAACCATCCTGACAGTGAGAGAGAATGAGAGAAAGATGTAGGAAAGGGTTTAAAGAATGTAATGTGGAGAGATGCTAAAAACACTACATTGTGTAGAATAACAAATACAAAATGTTAAAGTTCTGATTAGTGTGAGATTATTTTGTGCGTGTTTTAACCAATATAACACAGCTCTATTAAAAGTTTGAAGATCGTTCTCAATAGCACTCAAACCTAAAACGCAACCAATATGTTTCAAATTAATTGTCCAAAACAAAACAAGGAAATCAGCTTGAGAGAGCCAATAGTCGGCAAAGATCACATATCACGCTGCTGACGGGTTGCTTGCATTTTTGATGCATAATGTATTTAATAATAATAATAATAATAATAATAATAGCTCAGATATATATATAGCGCTTTTCTGAATACCCAAAGCGCTTTACATAGGAACACTAGGAACGGACTTTAATAAGAGAAAAAAATAAAGCAAAACATAACCGATACAACAACAGCACAGGGTTAAAAAGATAAAAGGATAAACGAGGCCTCAGCTGGGGAAAGCTATCCTGAAGAGGTGGGTTTTGAAGGAGAGGAGAGAGGGAGCAGCTCTGAGGTGGTTTGGGAGTTCATTCCAGAGATGTTTCATGGTTTGAGAGATCTATGGCTACGTATGTCAATGCATCTAGTTCATGTAGAGTGGCCATAATAAGTTACGTCAACCACCCATTAAGACCTGAGACCGATTCTACAAATGTCTTCTAAATCCTAACAGTTTCCTGAAAAACGTATGAGACGTAGCCTGCGGGGTTAGTTCAGTCAAAAAAAGAGTTGATGTTGTTTTTATTTTAAAAAAGTATATAAATTTCTTAACTGTGGAAATAATGTGTATAACAGACTGAAAGATAAAGGACAAGTACATTTACTAAATGACATGTTAATGTTTTTGTGGATTTTCCATGACAAAGGAACATGGATACTGTTCATTAAAGTGCTGTGGATGATATAAAACATTTGAAAAGGGAAGGGTGACTGCCGTTTAATTCTCAACTGTTCTGGATCTCATTATTTACATCACAAGTTATGAGCTTTCTATCTAGCACCTCTGCTGGAACACTCAATCATCGCAGTTCCTGTTTACACCGAGCATGTGCAAACCTCCCGCAGGAGACCAGGCCGCACCTCTGTGCCTTATCCTCTTTATTTGTCCTAGCCATCCTCCTAGGACAAATGCAGCAGAGCCGAACGCCAAGTCAAATATCATATGCACACTTGTATTCTCATTCTACAATAAATATTGGTTAAATCTATTTGTGAGTTGTCTGACTGAAATGTTGTTATTGGTAAGCCAGTGGAAGCCATGCAAGGTACCAACCAGCACACCGGGAGCAATTTGGGGTTCAGTGTCTTGCCCAAGGACACTTCGACATGTAGACAGGAGGAGCCGGGATTCGAACCGCCGACCCAAGGATCATTGGACGACCTGCTCTACCTCCTGAGCCACAGTCGCCCACTCGTGTGTGTATGTGTAGTTATACAAGCTTGAAGCTCATAGTGCAGATCTGCTATTTTTGAATAGCCAAATAAATCTAAAATGACAGATTTCCCCAGATTCCTGAGTTTTACATTGGCTCCGGTTACATGAGGGCTTTTTCATTCAGAATGAAAACTTCAGAATGAATGAATTCAGAAGTAATGTTTTTTGCTGCGTGTTTACATGGGAATGGCCATTCCGAATGTGTGTTTACATGGAATACTTTTAAATCCCATTATTTCATTCTACATCAGGTTTGGGGCTGGGAAGGCTTCTGATTGGATAGGGGCGGATATGATTACGTCCAGTGGTGGAAAGTAAATAAGTACATTTACTTTAGTACTAAAGTACAATTTTGAGGTATTTCTACTTTAGTTGAGTATTTTCAATTTCCAATACTTTTACTCCACTACATTTCAGTAAAACAAAATAATAATTATAAATGCTATTTATGCTGTATTACTTTATATTTGATGTAGCTTACTATGAGAGGTTTCTCTCAGAGATGTGAAATTATAGTGTGTTTACATGAGTCCACAATTGTTTCAATAGGATTTTAAAATGGAATAAACCGGTCAGTTACATCAGATCTAAGTTTAAATCAGATTGGCCATTTTCCTTTCCGATTTAAGTTTTTGTAGGTGTTTACATGACAACTTTTAATAGGATTTAAATTTTATTCTGAATGAAAAGGGGATTTAACTGTCCATGTAAACGTAGCCATTGTGTCTGTCTTGTCTCAGCTCTCCAAGCCATCCCTGGATAGCGCTGCTGAGGAGGAGGCCGTCTGCAGACAGCACATGATTGAATCCATGAACAGCATGATACTCGTTATGTAAGACATGCAGAGCTGGGTGCACTTCCAAATGTTACACGCAGACCAACGTATTGAGCTACATGACATCATTAGCATCATCATAGTGGTCAAGGTCACCTCCATCTGCTGTTACCACTGGGGAGAGCTTATAAGTGGACAGCTTTGCATTCACCCGCTGCATGATGCCATGGAAATAGCCAATGTTCTGAAAGACTGCCTATTATACAGTAAATTCATCTTCATTGTTCTTATGTTGCTGTTACCACAGTATTGAGGTGGACCCACCTTTAATACCACAGTTTGCATTTCGCTACTTGTATCTGTAGGAGTAGTGACAAGTAAACCTTCTTGAGCTACATCAGTGGACAAAACATCAGGCAATTCAAACGTCTGTTCTAGCAAAGAGAAACCATGCGTCACCACAAACTATAGTCAATAAGTCCAACTATGAGAGCCTATAAAGCTTAATTGTCATTCCAGAAATGGATACTAGCACTGACTGTGTAACACAAACATTAGCGTTGTCAAGGTAATGTGTGGTGGCACTAGCACAGTACCTCATTGAGGGACAACAATGAGTACCATAGACGAAAAACAGTCTAAGTCCAAATTTCATTCTGACCCCTCCACGAAAATGCCTAGTTGTCCTGACCCCTTATCTATCATTTATACATTATGGATAAATAGTGTGGACTTAGACTGTTTTTCGTCTGTGGCATTATTGTCCAGTCAAACATGAAAACGTAGTTGTTGAGCACAGCAAATTGAAAACTGGTGTGCAATGATGCACAAATAGTCTCGGGCCAGACTGTTGCCTATCGAAATTTTCAAATGCTTCCGTCATACTGTATAGTCTGGAGCAACGGAAGCTCCATCATGACGAGTACGTGATAAAGCGGGAGTGAAGCCTCCTCCCCACTTCCGTTAAGTCTTTCACAATGGCACAAATGTATCCTAATATAAATACAAATAGTCTAGTTTGCTACTTAGCAGAAATGGAAATATACTTTTTTTTATGCTGAGATATTTTAAAATACATTTTCGTGAACGGAAGCTTCCTTACTCGGATTTCGGGAGGTGTAGTTCCAGACTCTATATAGCTATAGGACAGTGAGTAATGCCATCAAGGATGTGGCTTGCTTTTGTATTGATGATGGTGGTATCATTATCACTCTACTGTTAGATGCTTAGTTCATCATGCAGCCATGGAGGGAAAAAAACACCTTCACTTTTATCATTATGCTGCCTTCATAGTAGGCCGGTAAGTACATTTTATACACCCTTCACAGAGAGATCTCACAAAGTGCTTAGTTTGCATACAGTGAGAAGCACTGCTGCTGTCTACCATAGTTCCCCCTAGGTCCCCTCCCGTCTTGTGTGAGCTTGTTACATCCGAGGATGCTTAAGCATTCTTCTTGCTGGGCATGAGCCACAGAAGGTGCCTTTAAGCCCAAATTCAAATTCTTAACATTCACCTATTTTTCCAACAGACTGTAGTCTGTTGCAGTCCAAAAGGCAGTCTTTCCAAGAGAAAGGGTGCCATTCACTGAGGGGAATCACTATGCCTCCCACAGGAGTCCTGAAAACCAGTGGGTCAGCAGGTCATGGGACAACTAACTGAAAGGCCAGAAGGAGACTTCAATACAACTCGCCAACAGCCTAGTACTTTATAGCAGGTGTCGACCACCTTTCTGACATGAAGTGCCACGTTTTCATTTTCTTGATATCCAGTGTGCCATATCGTAGAAAATATCTCCTTTTGACCATAGGCTATATGAGGCAGACAACCTGCAGCACTCCAGGTTAGAACAGAATCCTTCTAGGTGCAAGGCTCGAAGATACAAGATGAAATGAAGAAAATGCCAGCACTCATTATATGTCCTTTTCACATGATTTTATTTACCCCTGACAAGAATGGACAACGTACGGGTTTCGGCCTCAGCGTTGTGAGGAAGGCCAACAATGACATGGCATTTTCTTCATTTCATAGGCTACAACAACCTTTATTCAATAATAATAATAATCTTTATTGTCCAGAAGGATATTCGTCTTCACAGTCTGTTCAAACACCCACATCAAAAACAACACAAATCACCAAGACAATACAAAAACATGTCCCCCCTGTACAGAACCATCCTATCGACGGGGCAGTTTGTTTAATGCCGTGATGGCTGAGGGAACAAGACTCCTACTAAAACGGACCTTTTTCCAAGGCAAGGTTCTGTATCTTTGTCCAGATGGCATGAGGTTAAAGAAGCAATACAGGGGGTGCAGTGTCATTTGATATTTAAAGTGCTAGCCATGTGATGGCCTAATTGTTCATTTTAGAAAGTGTGGGTGTAGGAAGTCTGATGATCTTAGAAGCATATCAAGCATCATTTAGTTCTTCTTCTTTAGAAATATAGATTTATAAATGATATACACATATTTTACATCAGGATGTAATGATCATCCCTTCCCAGGTAGAGTTAGGAGTTTGAATACATTATTATGTGCAGGATGTAATTTGTGAGGGGACTTAATTTGACAAAAATAAACACTTATGCTAGTGATCACCCCTGTGCCAACACCTGTGCCTCAGGTTGCCTACCACTGATTTACAGGACCATGTCAGCATAATAATAAGGCATTGCACCTTCTTGTATGCTACTGGAAGGGTATAAATTACCAGTGTTACCGAAAGAGTGAAAAATACAAGCTTTATTTAGGCTGTAGCTGTGGGATAGGGGGGTCTTCACTTTATCAGTTCATCTTGGGGGTATAAAGGTCACATACATACAGCAGCAGCAAATGAGCGTGCTCGCTAGGAAGGATTATTCTCCTCCTAAACTAATCTCTCGGTTAAAAATAAACAAGGATATGCGTAGGTGTTTTTTTTTTTTGTCGTACGACGTCGCTTGCCGAACCTGCTTTGTTAGCAGCATAAGCATATAAACCTTCTGCTTCAGTCATCAATCAATTGAAGTATTTATAAACAGATTGGAGAACATTTCAAGCACAACTCAATACAAAAAACTGTTAACTGTGAGTGGACGATCCAATAAAGCACTACACTTGTTTACAAGAGGGTCCACCTTGTTCAATTCATCATAACATTTAGAGACATAACAATATACACTTGTATATAGCCAAAAAACTGTAAATCATCATCATAAAGGAGGTAAAAAGGGAAAAGAAAACATATACAGTGAGAGGGGGAAAGGGGATTCGCATGTCTTAAAGACCGTTGGTAGGGCGTTCCACATTTTGGTGGCATAGGAGCGAAATGATACTAGTACATAGATAGCATTATTCTAATTATTACCTTGACTCTGTGAGACTTGACCAGATGCATGTTGAGTGCAGGCGGGTTGGGGAGGATCTTGCCACATCCCTCCACGGTGCAGAGGATGTTGGTCCGCACCTCTTTGCTCAGCTCCCCGACGGTTGGCGTGATGATCTCCCGATGAGCTCCTTCTCCCACCACCACCACCACCATGCTACTGTTGTTGATCGGAGCGTCTCCTTCTTTGCCCGATGCGGAGGAAGCCATGTTTTCAAGTGTTTTTTTGTGTATTGTTGTTGTTGAGAATAGTCTTCTGATGTGTTGTGATTCTTGTTGAAAGCCAAGTTGCAGCAGCCAGCCAGGCAGGCAGCATTCATTCACGCGCCCGGGGCGCATGCATGCATTTCAGGGACAGGTAGCGTTGTTGTGTGTACTGTACTGCTGTACTGACTGTGCGACCGGATCATCATCCGCCCCTTCCCTTCCAAGACTCGACGTCACCTCCGGTATTACGTCGAAACTGATGCTGCATGCTTGCATCATGTTTGATTATTTTATATTGATTGATTTTTTGCCTTGACTTAGGCCTACTGTTATTCGTCTCAACTGCTCATATAGGCACAATTCAAGGAAGTACAAAATCTGCTGATTACATAATCCATTTCCAATTCATCAGGAAATGTCAGACATTTAAATATACACGTATATGCAAAAAAAAGAAAACGGGACTTTTCACAGGAGCCAGTTTTTGTATATACAGGTTTAATGTCTGTTTTTAGTTAGTTTGTTTTAAAAACGACAAATATTAAATGCCATTAACAATAAAGAGATTTTAATGTTGGCACAGTTTGTTTTATATCACCTAATAAACATAAGGTAGACTTTAATATATTGAAGCCCCTCATTCACACGGGTGTGATTTTATTAAATGCATATCCAGCTTCCACCATCTAAATATCTATTGTCTCTTAGTGTTGGGCAGTAACCATGTACTAGTAATATAGTACTGTAACTTTACCCAGTAATGAGTAGTGTACGGTATAACACTGCCAAAACAGTAATATACCATATTACTTACATATTACTCAGGATTTGTTGGTTACCATTTGAAAATATTTAATTTAAAAAGGTCAAGAGATTGCTGCTTTATTTTACAGCCTTTTTGGCTGATTGGTGACTCCTCTTCCTCTTATTGTTATAAAAACAATTGGATTCAGTTCTAAAATAAGCTGACTAAACATATTGTGTTGTAGGATCCTATTTTTGCAGGTGGGGAGGCAAAAGTAATAGGCCTATGTATTATGTAGTATATAATAAATATTCTAAGTAATTGGAAATATGTAATATGATTACATTTACTATGTAAGAAAAAACAATACTATTGAGAGTAATATTGCCCAACACTGGTCTCTATAGCAATAAAACTCTCATTACCAGAATTACACAAAGATTTTAATTTATTATACATAAAATGGATCAATTGTCATTACATCACACTATACATATTACCCAGCTCCCCAAGAGCACTGCCAATAAAGTCTTTAATAATGCTGCCACTCGGAAGAGGGCAAGAGGCTGCAGAAATAGATAAATGGCTGACTGGTAGCCCTTGGAAGAAGAATAAAACAAGTTCAGAAACAGTTTAGAAACCTGTCCACCAGTGACATCATCGTTAGGCAGATTTTTTTTTACAAAAATGTTTAGATTTACACGAATCAGAAAAATCCTAAACTATCGCTTTAAGGGTTTGTTCTGTCAGCATCTTGTTGTGAACCACGTGGTCTTGTGTCTGTGACATGAAAAACATTCCTTCCTTCTCGGGTGATAAGAGACAACAGGTGCGAGACAGGGGTGGAGACAATTCCTGCAAAATGTTACAATTAAAAGTTCAATCAGCAGAAGAAGTATTCACATGATGCACTAACAATCTATTGTAGGCTTTTTAAACGTGTCTGCCCTCTAGTGGGCAGTTGGAGGTAATATTTCTTGAAATAAATGGCTCTATTTTTGAGTGATTTCAGCCCTTATATTGGCAACTGTTGTGCATTAGGGTTTTACTTAACATAATATATTAAACCTCAACATAAGGGGTCACAGGGTCATTCTGAACAGTTAAATTATTGTTACATGTCAATCGATGATATGGAAAAAGTAACAAATTAGGGCAGAAATATGTCACGAATAGCTAAAAAAACCCAAAAAACAACATTATTAGTAGTATTTGGTTACCTTTTTGCGCACAGTCTCTGAGTGATTCTAGCACATTCGTAGATGAAAACCTGACATTGCATTTGATGGCATCCTCTGTTGTGTGTGTGTCATCTTTGAACTTGGTCTCCAACTGAACACAGAACAAGTGTTGTAAGCACATGACTATTAAAACAAGGCACGCATGAGTGTTTTTATGTAACCAGGCAGTCAGAGTAAAGGTACTTTCAGACAGGCACGCCTAGTAATTCATTTTCAATGAGACCCGCATTGTTGTTGGGTTTTTTTTTACACACGGAGAAGTCGAGGGGCGACGACAACGCAAGCGTATTTACGTGGGTGCGGTCCCGTGAAATTGTCGCGCACGTGCTCGTTTCGTGCACACGGCCGCAACCAACTTGTATATTACCTTGTAAACTACTGTCTGCAGCTGAGGTAACTCCTGGTGACCAAACGCTTCACAAGCCAGCGCATGTCTCATCTCTGCTTCAGCCAATTGTTCTCCTACAATCTGTGGGTCTATGAAAAACCATAGAATATAGCAGCACAATAGAGCACAGCCATGAACCAGAATTAAATAAAAATGCAATCTATTTGACAGAGTTGTACAGAGATATATTTAAATCTCAGTACTCTGGTAGCTTTGGTCAATATACACAATGATTAACATACTTTCTTGTCTCCTTGTCTCAATAGTACTGCGGTGCATGGCTGGAAAAACCTATAGACAAAAGAGAAGACAGTATTAGCAAACCAGTAAGACGCGCAAACGCGGGAAGCGAACGCAGCTCGTACATATTTGTTTTTTTTAAAGATTTATTTTTAAGTTATTATTTTTTTAAGTTAAGTTATTTTTAAGTTAAGTTTTTAACTTAGCCATAACCATATAAGGAGTCCCCAAAGCAGCTATACGTCCAAATATGGAGTGTGTTGCATCAATCACAAACAAATCACTCAGCTCCATATATGGGCACAAAGGGGGGGGACACAGACAGACAGACAGACACACAGACAGACATGATCTGCTAGGTCTCATAGTAAGTGCTCATTGCGTTCGCAACTAGCAGATTGAGTAAATTTTGAAGCAAATATTCTGTCTCAATGCCTAAATAAAATAAAATTCCCGTCAGAGTTAGCACCGATTCATACTCCTATTTTACCGCAGTAGTGCCAAAATTATTTCGGCTTGTCAGAAATTTCAGTAGCACCGAAGAACCGAAGAACCTCAAATTACATCACATTGTAGGCACTACAGAGTAACAGAGCCGAACTGACTTTTATTCGGCTCTAAAATAGGAGTATGAATCGTGCCTTAGAATGTCAAAGACTGATCATCATGCAAGGTAGTGCTAGAAAATATCATTTCACTTTTGAGTATTATGAGTGAATATATCATTATTTAGGTCAATAGGCTGTACAAAAGGTCCGGTTGTCATCATCATCAGCATTATTATATCCACCAGCATTTTACTTTTAGTTATTTTTCTCATTAACGCCCCTACACTGCACAATATTTACTCCGATTATGCTGTTGAGGAGCTTTCTTGGCTCTCGCCGACAAAACCCCTAAATCTGACACAAGATCGGGCTTTGATCACAGAGGTTTTGCTCGCTGTGTGTGAAAGGCTCTGACTGAGACGATCCAGCGGCTATAAAAGCGATCGCCGATGCCTTCCCGAGCATTTCTGAAAATCTAGCAGGTTTGATATTTGACTCGCTCGCCGACTGGACATCATATATAGTATGAACGGGGTTGCGACCGTACCCCGAGAAGGTCCGTATTACAGCCAATGAGAGCACTGGACAGCTGTGCCCACAGACAGAAAGTGTCTGTATCGATAGATAACCTTTAATCTAGGTGTCGTACATATTGGTAGCTGCAAGCTATATTAGAAAAGTATTGCTGTTAAATAGTCTATAAAACAATTTAAACCTGATAAAACCGTGTTGGAATCTACGCTGCAGCACAAACATTTTACCACGTGCGCGTGTGTGTGTGCTCACACCTACAGAGAGAGACGCAGAAAGACATAATTATTTAATGAAAATAGAGAGGGAGAGAGGGGGGCGTCCCGTCGGTCTCGCGCATGTATCACGACTCACGAGATCCTGCACGTATGTGAGACATCAAAATGGATTGAAATTAAAAATATATATATATGTAGTTTATACAATATGTATCGGGTCTGGATCGCATCTTGGTGAACTCTTGCAGTGTGTGATCCCTAGTCGGCGATCAATCGTTTAGTGTGAAAGCCACAAAGATACAGCCAAAGAATGACTTTCAAAAAAGGATCTGATGACTCCTCGACAACTATGAAAGTCCTACAGTATGTAGGGAATATTAGCACAGATTTCTGAGAATTCAATGAGATTCTGCTGTACTGTACTCACAACTTGACCTTCATGGTGGTCCAAAAGTCTATATGATACCAGACAAAGTTCAAGTCTACAATACCTGTTGGTAATTCCTCATGAGCAGGTCCTTGATGGCAGTAAGACTCATTCCAGTGAGATTAGCGTCGTTAACAGAGCTGAATCTGGTGGCAAAGCCTAAGGCCTGCGGGGCATAACAGTTTGTTAATGTTGTCAACCATCGTTACAATATCATGACCTGTTCAAGTAGATCAATTCTTCTCACCTGGCAAATAATGAGCTTTTGTTGTGATGTCATAGTGGTCGTGAAGGCATAAGGGGTTTGAAGGTAATGAACAATGTATACTGCATTCAGGTGGTTGGGTTGAGAGCGCTTACCTCCCCAGGCTATACGTATCCATATAGCATCATCTGTGTGCTTCCTTACATTGAGACACACCTTGGGTGTAAAAGGGGGAAAAAAGGGTTTATATTTTTATAAAAGGAGATCATAAAAGAAAGAAGTCATAAACATGGGAATAACAATGATATGTTTCACTGAGATCTGCTTCAGGCATTCTATATCTATTCATGGAAGAAGACTCTTACTTGTCCGGTGACTTCAGTGAGATGGGCCTTAAATGTCTCCTTAAAGTGGGTCAGATCTACAGACACATCAAAATCTGGGGAAAACCGAAAAGATATACAGACACAGCTTCATCTACAGATCTACAGTACAGACACAGCATCATCTGTGAAAACAGAAAAGAATGCTGGTGTAATGACGAGTCGAACACAACTGTATGCCAGACAGTGTTGGGTTAGTCGAGGCACCATTCCTAATAACCTAATATTACCACTTAAGATATAAATTAGTTTAAGTTAATTTCCTTTGAACTTGGACAGTGACAGACTGAATAATCTCATGAAGGCTTGCTCTGTCATAAGTGTCATTGGTGATATAAACAGGATCGTGGGAAGGTGGTGCCTGAGGTGAGGGAAACCTAGCCCTAGAACGGCTCTTGTTGTTACATACAGTATTTTACATACAGAGAACACCCTCCTTGATTTCTGGTAGAAATTTAACATGCGCGGCCTAAATGTGATGAATGCTCCGTTTGTACTCGCCCATTAAATAATTCCAAAGACGTGGTGTGAAAAATGGTCCTCTAGTTTTATATCCATGTGAAAGTTCTGGCACAAAACGCGTATTTAGTGAATTATCTCCACTTTTTCAAGAGATGCACACGGACGCCTTTCTCTCCGGGCGAGGGGGGCCGGAACGATCGATGAACTGATTTTACAAATACGTCCTGTTTACCGCAGACGTCATCACCAATTGACCAGGGAAACACAAAAGTTTGGGTCACACAATTGGCAGGTGCTTTGCGATAGGTGCTGGGTAATTAATCACACCACCTGCCAAATGTGTGACCCAAACTTTTGTGTTTCCCTGGTCAATTGGTGATGACGTCTGCGGTAAACAGGACGTATTTGTAAAATCAGTTCATCGATCGTTCCGGCCCCCCTCGCCCGGAGAGAAAGATGTCCGTGTGCATCTCTTGAAAAAGTGGAGATAATTGACTAAATACACGTTTTGTGCCAGAACTTTCACATGGATATAAAACTAGAGGACCATATTTCACTCCACGTCTTTGGAATTATTTAATGGGTGAGTACAAACGGAGCATTTATCACATTTATGCCGCACATGTTTCATTTCTACCAGGACCTGGTGCAAGCGATCTATGCCTGTGATACATGAAAATTTATTAAGTATAATTAAATGATTACAGGCATTCTAGGTCTAAGGGCAACCAAGAAGCTGGTGTATGCCAGGCATTGACAAGGCATACTTAAATATTTAAAAAATTGCTTTATTATTAATGCATGCATGCCGTGGCAAAGAGTTGAGAAATGCTTGCTGACCAACACAATTCAACTAGCATGTAACAGTGTGGCTTGGATATTTTCAAGTTCCCCCGAAGTACTATAGTATGAATCGATTAAATTAATATTAATACAACTTTTGATTCATATATAACTAACAAGAATATGGTTAATTGATTTTTATTCATCAAAAGAGTAATACAATAATAACATAGTTGTAGCCCTACTACTTTGACTTGGGTACACCTACCAATGTATGAATTAATTAACCATTGTAAAGCACTTTGAGCACTTGGAAAAGCACTATAAAAATGCAATTCATCATTATTATTATTATTCTTACCTTCTTGGTTTTGGAGATGGAGAGCATGCCACTTCCTTTTTTCTGGAAAGTCCATTACATCTGGAAGAAAAACAAAAACAAACAACCATTAACCAGCTATTTGCAGCTTCAGAGCCCATTTCAAGGTGGCACGGCGGCTTGATTACGGATCCTGCCGCTAAAGAACAAGGAGGCGCGGCCTTTGCGCTTAGAGGCAGGCCCACGGCCGTCTTGAGTGACAGGCTGTCAGGCAGTGCTGTAAAGAACACAAGCAATGCGTTAACATAATACGAGTTGTTACTTCGTATTTTAACTCGAGGCCCTCGTATGAATGACATTACACAAGTAGTAGAGTTGTTCAGGCATTAACGCGAATGAAAACGACAAAGCGATTTATTGATTTCCTGTATGAGAAGCATTGTTACTTGGAAGTGACATTACACAAGCCTGCGTTCTTAACATGTACTGTATTAGTTTTAACGCGATGCATCTCTTGCATTGGACCCCAGATAGCCATGGACCACCATTTGATGAGATTAAGCCTCAGACCCCAAACGTACAATTTTGTCATAGATCGATACAGGTCCAGACTCCATTGTTTCATTTTACACTCTCAAGAGTGTTATTATTGATCAACGTTCGTGTCTCTCCCCTATGGTACCACATCTATAGAGGGTATGCGCATGCTTAAAGTGAATGACACTAAGCACAAAGGCCACGCCTAATTTTTTTGTGGCAGGATCCATAATCAAGCGGCACGTCGCCATCTTGGAAGGTGCTAGATGTAGCCAAAAGACCCTTCGGAGGATCGGCAGCCAATGTAGGTATGATTACTTCAAACACGACTAGCGCCGGGACCGCGATGGGCCGTCAAAAACACAGTCTTTGTTTAGAATCGGATGCATTGATTTAGATCAAGAGTTATTCACGTTTTTAGATTTTCAATCACATCCATTAAAATGTAGCGGGACCACTTTGGATGACTTCCCAGCCGGAAATGACATCAAATGTTGCCAAATAGGCGCTCCCAGCCTGTAGAGCGGTGCGCTCTGTTGCTAATGTTCCGTCTTTTGATTAATCTCCATGCCGGGCATCTGACGTAATTAATTAATAAGGGCCGATTCATACTCCTATTTTACCGCTGTTTCGGCGCTGTAGTGACGAAATGATTTCGGCTCGTCAGAAATTTTCAGTAGCACCGAAGAGCCGACTTTAGGACGGTACCCCCCCCCCCCCCCCTCTAAAATAGGAATATGAATCGGCCCTTAGGCGGAGACCTCTGTCTCTGGCTTTTTAAGTGTTAACCACTTAAACCTAGGTAGCTGCAAGCTTGAGAGCTTATAGTTGTTTTTGGCAAAGAGATGTTTGTGTAGACAGAAAGGAGTAACCCAGTTTTGAAAAGCCCTTCATAAAATAATATTCATGTTCGAACAAAATTATTTATGTTGGCGATTGTGGTGGATAGCTAGACCCTAGCCGCAATTTGCAACTCTATATATTTTTTATAATGGATGAATCTTGAGTTGCAATACCCTCCATTGACTCCCCACTCATCCAATTTGGTTTGCGATCTGCTTGTCTTAAACGACGTTAAACTCACCAAGTCACCAACATTGCAGCTGTAGTCCAAGCTTGAATTATCCTCTTTCAATCTGCCGAGCTTGTTTTTCATAAAAATCCACTGTAGAGATGTTATGAGCTACTTTCCGTCAATAAATTCTGTGCAGGTGATTTTTTTGCTGGAGTTTGGAAGCACTCGTCATATGTCACTGAACGGCCCTGCGTACCACCTGTTTCAAATTTGCACATAATGCAGAAGGCAGCACGACCGTTAACAAAAACTAGTGCTTCCAAACTGCAACACTTAGAAAAAGAATCACATGCAGAGGATGTCTTGACAGAAAGTAGCTCATAACATCTCTACGGTGGATGTTTTATGAAAAACAAGCTTGGCAGATTGAAAGAGGATAATTCAAGCTTGGACTACAGCTGCAATGTTGGTGAGTTTA
This sequence comes from Protomyctophum bolini, assembly GCF_963924005.1. Lineage (NCBI taxonomy): Eukaryota > Metazoa > Chordata > Actinopteri > Myctophiformes > Myctophidae > Protomyctophum > Protomyctophum bolini. The sequence continues at coordinate 42,385,086 of NC_137862.1, read as the reverse complement.
ACGTCGTTTAAGACAAGCAGATCGCAAACCAAATTGGATGAGTGGGGAGTCAAATAGTCAATGGAGGGTATTGCAACTCTAGATTCATCCCATTATAAAAAAAATCTAGAGTTGCAAATTGCGGCTAGCTAGACCCTTAGCCCCACAAGCAGAACCCAAATGTAGTAAAGTTTCTGACACTTTGATTACTTTACCCATTGGGTCCTGGTTCACGCTGGGCTGCCACCAGTTACGCACACACAAGCACACACAAATACAATGTAAACACGTAAGGAGAAAAGATTCGGCGCGGTTTTACGCCATTTTTACCTGTGTTTGCTTACGAATGTGCGAACTATAAGTACCTTACATACCTCTGAGAAAATCTCCTGTGTCGCGGAAGCCGTTAAGTATTTTTAATCTATGTTTGATTAAAAATGTTGCTTCTTCCTACCTTGTTTATTGACACCTCATTGTACCGCCTATCTGGCTAGCTAGTGGTGCTATAGCTATTACGTAGCCGGCACAAGCCAACCGCACATCGGGAGGCGGTACAATAAACGGTAAATAAACAAGAGGAAATCAAAGCGACATTTTTAATCAAACATGGATTAAAAATACTTAACGGCTTCCGCGACACAGGAGATTTTATCAGAGGTATGTAAGGTACTTATAGTTCGCACATTCGTAAGTCAACACAGGTCAAAATGGCGTAATACCGCGCCGATCGACTAAACGATGAGTTTGTTTATATCCGCGTTCCAACAATCGCATTAGAAAATCTTATCATGACCAGGAACCCTATATAAAGCGACCATCAAATTTCATAAAAGCTTTATGTAGGGTTCCGAGAGGGGCTAGCTAGACCCTATGAAGAAGCTTGCCTGTATTACCTTTTTTTGTATTTGGGAAGATTCCCCCACCCCCCCAAAAAAAGGTATACTATACACACAGGGTACTGACATGATTAACTGGATAGGTTCCCTCAGAATAACTGTATAGTATGATAATATACTTACACGTCATCTCGAGTCCAGCAATGTGCTTAACAGAAAAGCTGTGTTCCTGTTAAGAATACAAAATATAGCATTAATCATCATGCTCAGCTCTTTACCAGAAAATAGCATGCTGTTGATTGATGGTTGTTGTGTAGTGTAGCCTACTGATGTAGTAAACTAACGCATGCATGTGTGTTTTGTCACTAACAAACATTACATGCCATTAACAAATAATGAACAGAGTTTACCGTTTGTTTTGTCACTAACACAAACATTAAATGCCATTGACAATGGACAGAGTATAATGTTTGTTTTGTCTGGTAGGTATATTAATGACATAGTAAACATGTTTACAAATTCTTTAACTGTGAGTGGATTGATTGATTGATTGAAATCTTTATTAACAGTTTGCAGAATTACAGTACATTTCAAGCACAAACTCAATACAAAGACTGTTAACTGTGAGTGGACGACCCAATTAAGCCTTACACTTGTTTACAACAGGGTCCACATTGTTCAATTCATGGACGACGCAATAAACTGAATAAAGCATTACACTTGTTCAATTCATCATAACATTTAGAGACATACAAATATACAGGAAATCATCATAGAGGGAGAAGGGGGTGGATGGAAGATTCAGATTTTACGGGGGCCAAACAACAACATACTTCACAGAGATTCAGCAGGGTTTCGGTTAACTCTCGGGTGCTCAGTGTGAAGTCCAGAGACTCCCTCTGTTCCAACGGTAACCGACCCCACTTCTCCAAAGTGGCGTTCAGTCTCCCCCTGGGGATTCGTCTCATGACCTTCTGTAATAAGGCCCGTAACAGTAAGGCCGAGGCCATGACTACTACTCGTCGAAAAGAAAACGATATTCTACCAAACAATAACACAACGTGCAAATAAATAGCTTGCAATGCTAGCCGACCGAGGAGGTAAACATTAGATTGAGATTCCAAACAAAACGCGCCTTTAGCAAAGGAACAGGAAATGGTGGATTGAATCGACCAATGAATCAACAGCTTCCCTTCTTTTTCGCAGTGTTGCCATGTCCGCTGCGGTTGTTATAAGCGACTGTAGGCTTGTTTTCTTCCCCCGGGAAGTTGCAGCAAAACAAAAGCACGCACTACTTAGCCTGATTGTCAGACTCAGAGAGCTTCCAGCTTACTTCCAACCAGTGCGCTCAGTCGAGTGGGCGGGGTCTATGGGCTGGAAACCAGGCTACGCACTACTATGACTTGTTTCCATTGGGGTCCTTCATATTCTGTTCATCGGAACATTTTGGGTGCGTCCGGAAATGCGTCCTTTGTGTGCACTCGCACAACGGACATTTGACACCCATTCAATGTTTTGTGCCAAATTTGGGTTAACTTATTAAATTTTGTATTTTTTAAAAGAAAATACCAGATGTACAAGCTCACAAAAGCTTGTACATGGCCCAAAGAATACTATTTAAATGTGATCATTTTGTAGAGGAGTTGCTTCTTTGGGGCTTGAGTGTAAGTAATGCTTTAAGTTTATGGTGTCTGTCGATCGTTCACTCATAATTCTGCAAACAAAAAAATCAATCAATCAATCCATCAAAAACCTGGTCGCTTATTTCTGTTGCAGAATCTGGCAACACAGCTTCGTCGTCTTCTTCTTGACACTCTTGGATATTTCCCCTATATAACTCGTGAATTACCGCCATGGCGCCATCTGGCGAGTGGCGACAGTCTGACACTGGTTTAGCAATTCCATGTTTTCTTTTTTTAGGAGGAAGTAGTTGTTGTTATTTACGTCATCAGCAGAAGTCCTACCTTTTTGGCCTTTTTTGTCGCGCAACAACTGATTTCATTGGATGACCAAACTGATAAACGGACGCCGATTCGCTCGTACGTTGTCACTCACGTCATAGATATATATATATATATCTAGGACTCACGTCACTATGTGACGTTCCTTTACTGCAGAGCCATGCTTTACTGTAACTGTCACTGAACTGTTGAGAGCGTGAGGTACATATGAGCGTGTCCTTGCTACATTTATTTGATTCATTGCATGACCACATGTCGCATATAACGCATATAACATTGCCCTTAAATTGTTAGCTAATATAGCATAGAGTGATTCTTGTTTTTAAAAGTGGGAATATGATTTAGGCCCATCAAATTTCATTGGAATGTATATCAAATGATCCAGGCATCATCATCATCAATCTGGTAAGATTCATACGATTCCGATCTACAGAATGTCAATGAGCAACGATTCTTCTGACATTGATTTTGTTGTGCTAATTAAATTGCATGCCTGTCTGCATGACTTTGTTGTGAAACTTCCAAGAGTAGCCTTTAGGACAGCGGTTCCCAAAGTGGGGTCCGGGGACCCGCAGGCCAGGGGAGAGAGTTCCAGAGGGTCCCCATGATAGTTTGGAACCAAATGGACCATACACTCAGATTTTACAATATAAATTGGGGTCCCAGAGATAGAAATGCCATTAAATGGGGTGTAGACTAATAGGCTATGCATCTCAAACTGGGGGTCCTTGAAATTAAACAGGTTGAGAATGGCCGCTAAAGCTGTAAAGATCTTGCCTTATATGGGGTCCCTGGCATATCTTTCCAAATGGGGGTCCGCGGGCCAATTAGTGTCAATGTGGGGGTCCTTGACATGGAAAAGTTTGGGAACCACTGAACTAGGATACATGGTGAACACATGTCCTCGCCCCATAATACATATTATATATCTTTCTATCGTTCTGCCTTTCTCTTTCGTGTGTCTCCTACAGTCTGGAATTAGGGAACAGCTCATCATCACAATGACTGATCAGCCTGGAGAGGGAGAGGGAGGATGGAGTATCCTTAGAACAGTGCTTTCCATTAAACATGTGGTAACACATCAAATATAGGCTAGTAGAGGTTATACGCGTGACATCATCATCATACCTGTAAGTTATGCTGGAACGGCTACTAAGGGGCAAAACACTACATTCTGGCCATGACAGCCCATACATCCAAACAGAAAAGTCTGATTGCATTAAATGACAAGCTCACTTTGCCATTAATTGTATGCATGCACATACCCTCTATAAGTAGTCATCAAGCTGATCAAGGATCATAAGTCAGCTAAGACAGAGGTTCCCAAACTTTTTCATGCCAAGGACCCCCAAATTGACACTAATGAGCCCGCGGACCCCCATTTGAAAACATGCCAGGGACCCCCATAAGAGAAGATGTTTACGGTTCTAGCAGTGATTTTCAACCCGTTTAATTTCAAGGACCCCCAGTTTGACATGCATTAGTTTACGGACCCCCATTTAATGGCATTTCTATCTCTGGGACCCCCAATTTATATTGTAAAATCAATGTTAATTTAACTCTGAGAGTGTACAAATGGCTGACGGGTCCATTTCGTTCCATTTGTACACTCTCAGAGTTACAGACCCATAAGGGTCCATTTGGTTCCAAACTATCATTTAGGACCCCACTTTGGGAACCACTGAGCTAAGAACCTTACATCTGTCTAAGAGTAGAATATATGTACAATGAAGTATGAAGTACTATGGAATGTCTACATAAATTATGCTATCACACACTTCTGTTTGTCTCCACTGCTGGAGACAGGTGTAAAAACCTGGAAGATGTACAGTTAATGGCTAATGTTTAACAACTGTCTGTAAATAATCACTGCACTACTATTTGATTTTTGTTTTGTACAACCTTTGACTTTTCAGTATTGCAGGAGTGGTACTGTAAACCCTTAACTCAACATGCACCCGGACTTGTCGCCTCACCTGCACACGGATGAGTGTAATGAACTGATAACTCTTCTAAAGCAGTGCCACCAGGAGGTAAGGCAGCAGTGTTGGGTCAGCTACTTCGAAAGCGTAGCTTGTAAAGATACAAGTAGCTCACCATGGCAGTAGCTTGATCAAGCTACATTTCTGCCTCTGGGGAAATGTAGCTTGATGAAGCTACAGCTATACATAGAGAAAGTAGCCCAGCTGCCCAGCTACTTTGAGCTACTTTTATTTTTTTTATATGCTTTATTTAATTTATATGATCAATAAGCATGTTATGCAATTTTTTCTGAAGTGACATTTCTTTGTCCACAGGTTTTTATATATATTTTTTAAACAAAGACAAGAAACAACAACAAATAAAATAAAGTGTATGGGAGAGATAGAAGATGTGTACGTACATGTTAAAGTATGATACTCATAAGTAAACATGAGAGAGTATGTGAAGTTAATAATTCAAATAAAAACAAAAAAAGACACATTCAATCCTTGCCACTAAAATATCTGGTCGCAAAGCTATAACATATTTCACCCAATTAGACCAAATCTTTATACAGTAAATGTCTCCTTCTGCAGTCTGAGAGAGAAAGTGATCTGTTCCATATTATAGATATCATTTACTATATCCAATTTATCCATCCATTATTTTATGGTGAGGGCCTCGGGAAGCAACCAGTCTCATGTAAATACTTTTCTACAAGCAGATATCAGAACACTAAATAAGTATTCATCAGATCTCCCCGTCTGGAAATGTACACGTCCCAAAAATAATGCAGTAAACTGTAAGGGCAAATTTGCACAAAATATTGTATTTATTCATCCCTGAAATTCTGTCCAGAAGGTTCTAATCACTGGACACTCCCAGAAAATATGCCAATGGTTAGCCTCCCGAGACCCACAATGTCTCCAGTATGTCGCCTCCCCACCTTCTCCCGGCGTGGAGTGGCGGCCACGAGATGGAGCGGCAGTGGAGTGACATAATCAACCGGGAGATGCAGCCCCTCCCCCTGGCAGCGCCACGGTTGTTACCGGCAGTTTACCGGCAGTTGCGCCGCGGCACCTGGGAGAATGTACATGTGGTGTATGTGAAACAAAATATATATACTGCAAAAAAGTCACATGCCACGTTGCCAGCCGAAATATGCCTCTCTCAACTGTTTGATTTAAAAAAGGAACAAAAAATAGGATCTGTTACATCAGGGGTGGGTAACTTTGACGATGGAGAGGGCCACTATATTTCCAGACTCCAGAGGGCCACATTGTTTACTTGTCGTAGCAAAAATAGCTGAACTACAAGCTCAAAAGTGTTGCAGTGCAACAAAGCAACTGCGTCGCAATGCATGTATAAAAAAAAATAACACTCAAAAGGTTAATCAATTTGTTGATATGAAATAAAAATTAATTGATGAATCAAAAAAGTGATTGAACAAAAGAACATAATCCATAGTTTCAGCCTCCAATATGGACGCTTACTCAGCTGATACGGCCCGCCTTCTTCTCCTCCTCACTAGCAAAAATAGATGATCTACTAGCTCAAAACGTGTTGCAGTGCAACAAAGCAACTGCGTCGCAATGCAGCAAAGTATTAAAAAAAAAATAACACTCAAAAGGTTAATCAATTTGTTGATATGAAATAAAAATAAATTGATGAATCAAAAAAGTGATTGAACAAAAGACCATAATCCATAGTTGCAGCCTCCAATATGGACCCTTACTCAGCTGATACAGCCCGCCTTCTTCTCCTCCTCACTTGCTTCTTTGGCGCGGTCCTTCTCGCGGGCCTCCTGCGCCGCACGGTGGACTTTCTGCGTCTCCTGGTGGTGGTTTTGGCTGCACGTCTCCTCCTCCTGGGCCTCGCGGACGCAGTGCGTCTCGTTGTCCTCCTCCTGCGTCTGACGGTTCTCTTGGGACCCGCCGCCTTCACCATCCTCCTTCTCCTCCTCCTCGCTTCCGCCTTTGCTGGGGAGGCAGTGGCGTATGCTGGGACGATGACTGCCATCCTCTCACTGTTGAAGAATTAGTTTGATTTAATTAATTTTAGTTACCGGCTTTTTTGGAACGAATAATTACTGACACGCTGAACTGTAATTGTGCCCATTAATATAGTGCTTAGTGGCCAATCTATGACGTCACTCTGGGTGTTGTTTACAAGCTATTGTCCACACCCTTTACCTGATTGCTAGTAGTATGACAACTTTGAGACCCCTTTTCTCACCTTCTTGGTTTGGTCTTTAACAACATTCAAATAAGCACATCTTCAAATATTTTCAGATTTCAATGAATGCCACATCATTTGAAAGCGTACATTCTTGTACTTTCATAATCTGTAAAAAATTAATAAAAGGGAAAATTACCCGCACTACATGAGGATCAAAGCACTGTACTGTGTCACTTATCGTTAAAATATGTTTTGAGTTAGGTTTACAACTAGGAACACATTCAAATTGGGATTAGGATTAGACATTGATTTAGGGGTTGGTTTTTACAAATTACATTTTAGTTAGTTGTTACATTTAGGGATTAGACTAGAGCTACCGTAGGCACTGCTCTGCCTGCTCAGCACGTATAGACAGACACCTCTGTCTATGTGCGTGTGCACGTCAAACTTGTATACAAGTCAAGCCAAAAGGAATATATATTTTTAGAGACTCATACAGAAACAAACAAATTAAATTGTTTATTCTCATATTACCCACAGCATGTCGTCCTGAAGTTCTTTGGCACATGCAACGATATGGACCGTGCTATGCGGCGGTGCCTGAAGAATGAGGTAGGGGGCTCTCACTTATTTGTGATATCATAAAGGCAAGCGATTACATGCACAGATTTGAGATCAGACTATTATTTTTCGATAGTGTCTTTGACCATTTTCTCCTGTCCGTTCAACAGAGACTGGAAAAGAGGGAGCGCAGTAAGCAGCATGCGCTAGAAATGCAGAAGAGGTTGAAGCAGGGAATTAAAGAGGCAGAGCAGATCTGAAGGACATATGGGCTCTTTGAATTTTGAGTACCAGAATAGAATGCTGGGAGACGGACATAAGCTTACCAGGACAAGCATATATTCTTCACCACCTGAATGATGTCCTTTCCATGGCATAGTCCCGGCTCGGCACGCCACAGCTCTACCCTAATTTGTTGCCTAGTTTGTATAGTGGACAAAACTAGAACAGAGTGTCCTGTGATGATGACTTTGAACTAGTGGAAGACACCTATGTCATCCTGAAATTGGTTGACATAATAAATATCAACAAGCAAGCAGTCAATAAGGTAATATTTCAATGATTTCAATCAAATATGTAAATCCTGTGAACCTTGCAAATGTTTTATGAAAGCCTTTATTTATTGATGTTGGTAAAAAATTATCATTGATATTCATTAAATCTCCATCTTGTTGAACACAAGCCTGAGTCGTACTTAACTAATAAATACTGGGAAAGCATCTGTGCAATTTTAGATTTTTGCATTGGCTATTCAGAAACACCAGATATACAAGACAAGCTCACAGTGCGGTGCATCTGCTATTTATTCAGAAACACCAGATATAGAAGACAAGCTCACAGTGTGGTACATCTGCCAGTGTGAACTACTGTTTTAGAAGGCATTCGGAGAATGAGAATCGGACGCATGTCTTAATAGCTTAAAGCAGGGATACTCAAATAGATTTACCTGTGGGCCACATTACAAAAATGGCAAGGGGCCAGGGGCCAGTAGATAAAATTACGACATTAATGATACTTGATAACTTCTCTCTTTCAATTGCTTTATTTTCGCAAAATGTATCAAAGTACAATGTGCATGCACACAATATGTAAATAAATAAATGTGTTACATTTTCTTGCATAAACACAAAGAGCTGTTTCCATAACTGCACAAATTATTGCACATAACATGAGTAGCTGTTATAATAACATAATAACATAACATGAGTAGCTCTTTGCCTGCCTGCCTGCCTGTCTGTCTGTCTGTCTGTCCATGAGTAGTTATTTGTCTGTCTGTCAATGAGTAGCTGTCTTACTGTCTGCCTGTCTATGAGTAGCTGTCTGCCTGCCTGTCTATGAGTAGCTGTCTGTCTGCCTGCCTGCCTGTCCAATTGTCCATGAGTAGCTGTCTGTCTGCCTGTCTGAGTAGCTGTCTGCCTGCCTGCCTAATTGTCCATGAGTAGCTGTCTGTCTGCCTGTCTATGAGTAGCTGTCTGCCTGCCTGCCCAATTGTCTATGAGTAGCTGTCTGTCTGTCTATGAGTAGCTTTCTGCCTTCCTGCCTGTCCAATTGTCCATGAGTAGCTGTCTGTCTGTCTGTCTATGAGTAGCTGTCTGCCTTCCTGCCTGTCCAATTGTCCATGAGTAGCTGTCTGTCTGTCTATGAGTAGCTGTCTGCCTTCCTGCCTGTCCAATTGTCCATGAGTAGCTGTCTGCCTGCCTGTCCAATTCTCCATGAGTAGCTGTCTGTCTGCCTGTCTATGAGTAGCTGTCTGACTGCCTGCCTGTCCAATTCTCCATGAGTAGCTGTCTGTCTGTCTGCCTGTCTATGAGTAGCTGTCTGCCTGCCTGCCAGCCAGCAAGTTGGTTAACAGAAAATAAATTGTTATGGCTGAGTAAAATAAAATACAATAAATACAATTTGCCTGAAAATAGATTACCCAGCTATGACCTTTTTCATGAAAAAAAATGAGTAGTGATATGGCTGACTGAGTAAAATAAAACAATCTACCTGAAAATAGATAGCTATAAGTGAAGAGCAATTTCCGCAATTTCCATTTCCGCAATTTCCATTTCCGCAATTACCATTTCCGCAATTTCCATTTCCGCAATTTCCATTTCCACCATTTCCGCAATTACAATTTCCGCAATTTCCATTTCCGCAATTTCCATTTCCATTTCCAACTATTAATGGCAGCTGGGTTTCATCATTCAAATAAAATAGAATTCTGTCCGTTTAGCTATAAAATTATGTCAGGGAATAGGGATACACAGTATATGTCTTTCATTTGCATTGCATCTCCCCCCCCAAGCTTTTATTTTTGTTCGAGTAATAGTATAACTCTAATAGTATTACTTATAATAATGTAATTAAAGATAACTTCATTCAGATTTATTTATTTTTATTTCATTTTTCAGATTTTTTTTTCTTCTTTTTTTTTAGATTTTCATTGGTGGGCCAGTCATAATGGTCCCGCGGGCCTGATGTGGCCCGCGGGCCTGAGGTTGAGTATCACTGGCTTAAAGGACCACTTTTACACCTCTCTTCATATAATAGGTCATCACTAATGATCATGATAAAATTGCACTTTTTCCCCTACTCATGGCAGTTCAGAAACCCGTCCACCAGTGACATCGATGGGGAATCCAAGCTAATAGAAATTGCAGGAGTTGCAATGCGAAAATGGAAGCCATCGTTCTCACGAAAATACAAAACTAAATATATATATTTGTTTTAAATCTTTTAAATAATGTATAACAAACAAATAGCATGTTGAAAGTACTGTTCTTTATTTACAACTGCTCTGCTTCCCTTGACAACGTATGGATTGATCTTTTACAGAAATAAGACTTCTTCTAAGGCACGACAAGGTATAGTTTGTAGAGTTGGGAGGCCGATTCATACTCCTATTTTACCGCTGTAGTGCCGAAATGATTCCGGCTCGTCAGAAATTTTCAGTAGCACCGAAGAGACGACTTTGGGACGGTACCCGCCCCTCCCCCCCCCCCCCCCCCGAACCTCAAATGACGTCACATTAGGCTCTACAGAGCCGAACCGACTTTTATTCGGCTCTAAAATAGGAGTATGAATCGCGCCAAAGCGTGCTCTCGCGTACATGTAAAGGATACATGTGCACTATTTTAACGTGATACATAAGATGTCATGGAAATAAATAGTATCAGTGAAAAACAAAGAAGACCCCAATGGTGCCATAATGAAACATGCACTGTAAAGCAGACATTTCAGTTCATTACATTTCTTCAAATCATTATTCCCAAATAACAAACGGATTGCAATGCGATGCAGTTCTTAACCCATTCAGGACGGGAACCCCTTTTGGTGTTTTAAGCATTATTGTGACGGGGGTCGGCAGCCAATTACATATAATTTTTTGGGGTCCTTGACATGAAATAGTTTGAGAACACAAAACATAGAAACAGATTTTTCAAGAAAACTGAGGATTTAGAAGACATTTGTAGAATCGTCCTCAGGTCGCCACACCAAGCACTTTAACTATAAGGTTATTGTTTTAGAAATCGTCCACACCACAAATATGACGACAGTGCTTGGTGTATGGACAGCCCTTAAAGCCAGACAGAGCAACTACAAGTTAAATTAATTATATGTACTGTAAAAATGTGCATTTTCATTTAAATTAAAAAATAAATTACAAATAATAAAATGTTCACCAGGGTACCATGTCCAGGTGCACTAGTGTGCACTCCAATCAGGCTTTGTGATTGCTACTATTGCCACACTGGGGCCATGGGACTATAAAACAGTGGTTTTCAACCCTTTTCATATCATGGTCCATTATTTATTTGGCATTTGCGCCACGGACCACCATTTGTCGTACTGTATCACGTGCTGAAAATCTCCGATCTACAAGCTTACAAGCTCGCATAAGCTATGGGTTGTGTGAGTTTGTAGATCAGCTATTTCAGCCTCTCAGACAGTATCACTTCACGGCAGTCCCACATTCACTGTTCTAGTACTGACTCACTACAACTTAACTAAATATAAATGAACGCTATTCTGAAACATCTAGTTTAATGAAGGAGAGAAATAATAATCACATAAGTAATATGAACTAATAAAGCATATTAAATTCAAGCATGGCTCTTTGTTTTTTGGTAATTTGTTGTAACAGTGATGATGCTCAACCATTACATTTCATCACTGCACCACACAGAAGAAAAACACAACTATGATTCCAAATAACATATTTGATCTTAGTATCATATAGGCTTGATTATAAGCGATGGTGTTGAACCACATTTCTATCAGTTGCTCCTGTGCTCTTTGAGTGGACAACAGGTAGCTCTGTGTTTCTCTCTCTCTCTCCATGGCAACACATGTCTCAAAAATATTTTATGCATTAAAAACAATAACCCAATGACAATAATTTAGTGTTGAAACAAAAACACATACTTTTTTTTGTTGTTTTACAATTACATTATATTTTTTGTGAGAATGCACAGAAGATAATTAATCACCTGGAAAGATATTAAAAAGACAACTGGGTTTAAACATTTTGATACAAGTACATGACTGAACTGCCATCATGCCCCATGCATGACATTAATGTATTAATAATGGACACTCCTGGGGTGGGTGACCCAGTATTGAGGAGAGCCTCTTCAATACTCTGCAAGAAAGGAAAGATTATGGCACCGCAGACCCACAAACTATTCTCAAATAAATACAAAAATAAACTGTGCAACATTTGTAACATTACTTACAATGCCAATACAAAACATACCCTGAAATATAAAGTATTCTGACAGGCAACACACTTATCTACAGTATATTACATGCATCATTTATGCAGTAAATCAACCTACATAATCTGTACTGTATGTGTGCGACTCCAAAAATGACAATTGCCTGAATTATACAAAACCATTTTCACAGAACTATATTTTTTGGTAAACCAAAATATATCCCGACATAAAATATAAGTTGACGTATTTCCTGAAACTATTCATCACGCGTGGATAATGTCATTAAATGTCTGCTACAGCTGCATGGACTACTATACTGCAACTCCACAATTTACATGACAGACAATTAGTGCAGTGATAAAAATGATTATTCAGGACATAACTAGAAAGAACAAAAGTGAATGACTGCAAGATAATATCCAGAAGATCCTTTGACATTTCCAAACGGCAATCACAAACTTCACACAACAACACAACATTACACTGCCAACTCGGGGCAAGATTACTCCATTATGCACTAGTAGTCCTACCATTGTTGCTGCACACAGATATACACTACAGTACAGTGTATCACATACTGTATGCAGTCACAACACAACCAATGTTGCTCCATTGGGGAAATGGCTAATTGTATATTAATTTACACAAAGATTACTGCTACTGGTGCACCTCCTGTATTCTTCCTTCCCACATTTAATTCCTGTGCATTTTGATGAGAGGACTGTATACACTATACAACATGTCACGTTCTAGAGATCGTATCGCATTTCTGCAGCAGGTTAAGTTAAGCTTACAGTAAGGACAGGACAAAAGCACAAGACAAATTCATGAATGGATTTTGGATGAAAAATAATGGTAAATAAACAAAACAAATGTCGTTTTGTTAATATCAGAGTATCCATCTTAATTTGCCATATTGTGGATGGTCAACGATCTTACGTGAATGACTTCATGGTGTTTTATTCTAGACAATGTATAGCTTCATTCTGTCCAACAAGGGATGGAATGTGCAATAAGGAGAGAGAAACAGTCTTCTACTCTGTCCTCATACAAACTTTGGTTATCTCTATGCTTCACTCAAAACATTAAGCTCAAAACTGTAGCAGACAAAAGAGCCTATGTTTATGCTTACACTCACTATACTTTTTAAATCACATTTTAAATAAATATATATATATTATTATTACCACATAATGTCCCATCAAACACATACATTAGTGATTCCATCAACACAAATTATCCTGCGCGCACGCGCACGAGCGCATTCACACACACACACACACACACACACACCCACACACACACACACACACACACACACACACACACAAGCGCACAAACAGAGTACCTTCCTGAAGAAACTCCATCTATTTTGTCATTTCATGACCAATGCAGATTTGGCTCGTCTCTCTCCATTTACTTACAAATATAGAATGGACTCTTGGCCACTTGGCCAGACATGAATCAAACAGAGAGGATGCTGTTTAAAAGGCATGATGATGATGGATCTTATGTTGTTCCTAGAGATGTTAGCAAACAGCTAAAGCCTAGAGTGCCCTCTGCTGGTTAAAAAAAAAGAAAAGAAAAAGAAAACATGCCTTTTCTCTTGCAGTTGAAGGCCTTCTCATCACCATGAGTGTTCCTCTCTGGCTAACTGTAGACCAACATGGTCTGCGATGCTGATGATGATCCAATGGATGGTGTAGGTTTCCAGGTAGAAGTGTGTTCATTTCTCGTAAGCCTTGTTGTGCAGGTAACTGAAAAGGGCCTCCAGTCCTTTGGTTGAGCACCACAGCTGTTTGAGCATGTGGCACTCCTTCTCGTTCACCTCCTCCAGCACGGACATCACAATGCTCCGCACCAGACATTTGGATTCTTCTAGGACCTACGACGTGGAGGGGGCAGAGAGAGATAGGTGTGGTATGTTAATGGTGTGTGATTGATTGATTGATTGAAAATGTTATTAACAGATTTCAGAATGGGTACAGTTAAAGGAAGGTGCAGGTCAATACAAAAACTAGCCGGAAACTCAGCCTGAATTTTCATTTCGTTTTCACTCGCCAGAACATATTGTTTTTAATGCTAGCGATTCATGGCTGGAGCCAGGCAATACAAAACCTTTAAAGATGTACAAATATACACAAAAAAAAAAACATGTACACAAAAACATAATAATGCACGGTTAAAATACAGGGAAAACGTGTACAGCATAGATTTGTTTTTAGAGCGGTTTTGAAGGAGGCTAGGGATCCACATTTCTTAATGGCTGTTAGGGCGTTCCACATTTTAGTGGCAAAGGAGCGAAGTGAATTTAATCCCTTGTTTGAGCCGAATCTGGGTTGAACGTGGTTTGTTCTACTCCGTCTGGTGTTGTGATTGTGGACTTTGTTGACATTAAGGAAGTATTACATGGGTATCGTAGTAGACCAGACGTTTGCCCGCAGGACCCAAATTAGTGTAGTGAGCTTGTAGATCTCTATTTTCACTTCTTCTTAACCCCTTGAAGGCCAAGGACGTTCTTTCTGACGTGCTATCAACAAATCCCTCATGGCCAAGGACGTTGTGGACGTGGTAGACAATAATTCCAAAAACAATTAATAAAATTATCATTTTTTTCCGATTTTTTTGCATTTTATTTTTTATTTTTATGTAATCTACTAAAAACCGGCAAAAAATCTGATATTTTGGGACTTTCTGGGCTCGATTTGGGTGGTTTTAGACTAACTTATGATGAAGCTATTGTTAGCCTAGCATTCCGAGAGAGTGAGGCTATCTTGTAGGGGACAATCTTTTACTTCTTGTTTACTCCCCTTGAACAGGAAGTGATGTCAAGAGATTTGACTCTAACGGCATTTTCAGCATAATGGTGCTTTCCCGCCATCTGGTGGCAGTTTTGGGTGTTACAGTTAAACTGCCGGATTATATACATATCATTTATTTAGACCGCTGTTTTTTCTTTTTGCATGAAAATGACGAATTAAGAAATGGGGCATTGGCCAGCATTGGCCAGCTTTGGCGACTTTTTGAATGGCAATCGAAAAATGTGAGATATGACCACAATGGCATGAAATATCTCATTTTAAAGCTGCATGTCTCTACTTCACAATTAAAGAAAAATTATGACTCTAGCATATTCCATTGTTTAGTAATAAGCATTTTAATACACCTTGGTTTTCAGTGAACAGTGAAACCAAGTTGTACTAAAATGCTTATAAGTCAACGAAGGAACATGCTAGAGTCATAATTATTTTTTCATTGTGAACTAGAGACATGCAGCTTTAAAATGAGATATTTCATGCCATTGTGGTCATATCTCACATTTTTCTATTGTCATTCAAAAAGTCGCCAAATCTGGCCTAAGCCACAAAAAGATGTGATTTAAGGCTGGTAATAAGAGGGTTGTTCTTTTTCTTTATTTTATAAAAACAAATGGAGTGATTTTTTTTATATATATATATATGAATCATTTAATTTGTTTTGAATTCATGAACATTTCTAGCTTTTTGGGGTTTTCTTTTTTTTATGTGTTGAAATAATATTAAAAAAAGAAAATAAAATAAAATAATAAAGGGACCCGTAAAATGTGTCCATGACCCACAAATGGGTCCTGTAATGTCCAAGCCCTATGCTTGAGTCTAAACGTTGTCCGTTGAGTTAATAAAATATATGTATTATCGCCTATAAAAAGTGTTTGTGAACCAGAGCTCTAGTCTAGGTTATGTATGTAGATATCAATGCTTACCACTGCACTGCACAACGCCATTTCTTTTACCCGTAGCATCACTTCCTGGTTGAAGGTGGTTGGCCAGAACACCTGTGACACCAGACCTCGGCTGCAGGCTTCCTGGGCGGTGAGCTTCCGCCCACAGAACAGCATCTCGTTGGCCTGGGGTTTACACAGGGTTGTGGGAGAGTTGTTACAAAAACCATGAAACAGAACAGCATCTCGTTGGCCTGGGGTTTACACAGGGATGTGGGATAGTTGTTACAAAAACCATGAAACAGAACAGCATCTCGTTGGCCTGGGGTTTACACAGGGATGTGGGAGAGTTGTTACAAAAACCATAAAACAGAACAGCATCTCGTTGGCCTGGGGTTTACACAGGGATGTGGGAGAGTTGTTACAAAAACCATGAAACAGAACGGCATCTCGTTCGGTAGAGGGAGCGGTTCATGTACTTTTTATTTGCACTCTAATCACCATAGGGGGATTGTAGATCGCTTCATATAAGAACTGTGTTTGAAAAATAAACATGTCATCCCGGCCGTTTCACTCATATGGATATGAAGAATCACTGACTGAGAGAAAACGCTATTGTTACTGCTACTAAATTAGTTACAATTTCTCTAGAAACAGACTGTATCCTATATGAGTGACTGACTGTCGCAAACGATACAGAGACACCTCCCTGACAATAACGCAGAGACAGCTTGATTATTTGTGGGCCGCTTATATGAAACGATTTTAAGATGAGCCCATGTTATTCTGATTCTCCATAGAGAAATTACTTACTTCCGTGAATGAACCAGGGGATGAGCGAGTGACGTCAGGACTTCAGTCCTCTATAGGGAAGCCAGGTTAAAAACCAGCACACATATCGGCTGCATAAGTGCTGATGCCGTGTTGTGCATTTGTATATCAAAAGTCCATGAAAAATAAAATTGTAATTACATACTTAAAACAAAAACGTACTGTACTGACATGTAGAGCTACACATCAATAAAAGCCAATTAAAATGAAGCTCACCCGTTTGATTCCCATTGCTGCATCGTCCTCCAAACACAGGTGCTTTTGATTAAAGAACTGCTCCGTTTTACTGTCATCGCCCAAATTAACCATTTCACCACGTCTTTAAATATGGAATACCGTGACCCCCCCCCCCCCCCCCACATGAACATCAGGTACAAAAACAAAACAAAAAAGTGTACAGAAAGTGATAAAATTATGTGTACAACAGTTCTGGTTTCCAGGTGGGTGGTGAAGGGTGATGATCCTCCTGAAGCTGTGGACCCACAGCTGTTGTTGAGGGGCGCTATCCCCTCCTATATACAGGTTTAATGTTTGTTTAGTCGCTAACACAAACATTAAATGCCATTAACAATAAAGAGAGTTCGATGTTTGTTTTGTCTGTGTTTGTTTTACATCACCATTACATCACTTAATCATTCAGCTTTTTTTTAAATACACAGGGAAGACATATTTCAATATTCTAACCACACCTGGGGGTCTATTAGACAAACGTTAACTCCATAGACACATACAAAACTCACTTTAATAATGCCAGCCACTCACCAGAGCTACTCCCAGGATCTGCGGAAAGGTGTAAGAGGAACAGCCAGACGGTGTGAGGCGGAGGGCAGCACATGGGGTTTGGAACCAGGCCCGTTCGCTGGCCCACACCACGTCACACAGGGGCAGGATGGAGGCTCCGAGGCCCAGAGCCGGGCCGTTAATAGCCACCACGATGGGCTTCTTAAAGTGGATGAACGCCAACACAAAGTCCCTGGACGACAGCACAGACCAGTGGTGGACAAAAGTACTCAATTGTTTTAAAGTCTTAAAGTAAAAGTGTCAATACTGCGACGCCAATGTATAACTATACTGTATAACTATACAAGTAAAAGTCTGGAATTCAAAATGTACAAAAGTATTGGCATCAAAATGTAGCTTCTTCTGAAAATAGCCAATCTACAAGTTCACAATGCATCGACTCGCATCGCAATGCATTGTGAGCTTGTAGATCTGCTATATTCAAATGGATGGAATGTATTTATACTGTAGGGCTGAAGTGGTCAGTGTATGTTTTGTGAAAACAATGAAAATCTACAAAGTAACCAGTGACTAAAGTTTTCAAATAAGTGTAGTGGAGTAAAAGTGCAATGTAGTCGAATAGAAGTAAAAGTACTGGAAATTGGAAATCCAGTAAAGTACAAATACCTCAAAATTGTACGTAGGTAGGTACATGTACTTAGTTACTTTAAATTCTAAAACGGTAAGAATATTATTTAGATAACATGTTTAGAGACAGATGCTTGGATCGATGGTTACCTGGTGCCATAGTTTCTCTGAGGCACTACATTGTTTCCATTTTTGTCTCAACTTCCTAAAGCCACTATTTGGGGATTATATTATGCATAGGTGTGGTTTGGGCGTTACACAATTAGACCAATCACTAGTCCACGTCCCATTGCCTTCAATAGATCCCTTATGCGATGCCCGTTAGTGCTATATTGCTTCATAGCCTCAGCCCATTGCTGCCTCACTTGTGCTGCACCCCCACCCCCCGTGTTGTTCTTTTTTTTTTTACACGCAAAGAGCCAAGAACACTCGTCTTTTCATTGAGTCACAACTCGCTCAAATCTAACCCATACAATTCAAAGTTCTATGTAAACTACGAAATTAGGGCTTTCATTTGGTATATAGATTGTGCGTGTAGATTGCCTCTACGGAACGGTAGGAAGCGAAAAGGAAAGTTCGGCAAGTCGGATTAAACCATTTGTTGCGCTGGTGATGAACTGAAGAGCAAATGGAATCGCGCACGCGGCACAAGCCGCACAATTGCTGGCAGGCTGGCACAAATAACTTCTTTGACTATACAATTATATAAACACAATGGACACAAGGAAGTGGCAGGCACTCACTTCAGCTGATTATAGGAAAATTACAAAGAGATGCAATATGAATATTGGAGATCTCCATCTCCATTGAAGCGCGCGGTGGCCGCTCTTTACCAAACTAATTTGGTACGGCTTACGGGTGCTTTTAAATGCCACTATCGCTTTCCCAAATGTATGTGACCAAAATAGCAATTTAGGGGAAAGCGTGCCAACACGCCCATGACTACACCTCTAGGCGCAAATACCGGTGTCGGCCAAAAAGATAGCGGATGATACTGGACGAAAATACCATTAAGGGACAGAGAAAGCTCCTATATTCGTAATTTCCGGGCAGCGGCTGTATTGCGGGCCGCGCTGCGGGTAAAGACGGAGACAAAATTGGAGCCCTATGCGTCTAGTTACAGCACCCTGCCTTTTGTTTGACTCTGCTCATTCAGATCTCACACATACATGACAAAGTCACTCTGGATAAGAGAGTCTGCACTAAAGTATAGCTGTAATTGTCGCGTGTTTCGCACATGGGGCTCTCTAATCTTACCGTACGGCGTCTGCGATGCGGCTGCTCTCTTTCCTGCGATCAGTAGACAGACGTCCTATCAGGTAGGACGGTTCCAGGCCACTGCAGAACACCGTCCCCACGGCACTGAGCAACAACACTTTACTGTCATCGGCAGCGGCGTTATCCAGAGCTCTACACACCTCCTTCATTACCTACAGGAAGAAGGGAACGTTATCCAGGGCTCTACACACCTCCTTCATTACCTACAGGAAGAAGAGAACGTTATCCAGGGCTCTACACACCACCTTCATTACCTACAGGAAGAAGGGAACGTTATCCAGGGCTCTACACACCTCCTTCATTACCTACAGGAAGAAGAGAACGTTATCCAGGGCTCTACACACCACCTTCATTACCTACAGGAAGAAGAGAACGTTATCCAGGGCTCTACACACCTCCTTCATTACCTACAGGAAGAAGAGAACGTTATCCAGGGCTCTACACACCACCTTCATTACCTACAGGAAGAAGGGAACGTTATCCAGGCCCGACACACCTCCTTCATTACCTACAGGAAGAAGAGCCCATCAACACCAGGTGTTCCCAAACTTTTTTGGACCAGGTACCCCTTTTGGGGTAGATAGTTTTCCAGGTACCCCCTCATCCTCGCAACACGGATAACAATATATTTACAACCACAAGCAGTGTTTCCTGCAGGAAAAAGCTTTGGCATGGTGCTGGGCACAGGCCGCAATTTTGATTCATTAATTAATTTGATTCATTAATTAATAAGATTAATACATTAAGATTAATTTGTATTATTGCTCTTGTATTGCTATTGGAGACACTGGGGGGACACTGGGGGACACTGGGCAGGCACTGAGGAGGCACTGGGGAGGCACTCAGGTGCACACTGGTGAGGCACTGGGAAGGCACTCGGGGGGCACACTGGGGAGGCATTGGGGAGGCACTCAGGTGGACACTGGGGAGGCACTCAGGGGGACACTGTCTAAATGTATACGTCTAAATGTAGACGTCTAAATGTATACAGACGTCTAAATGTATACAGACGTCTAAATGTAGACGTCTAAATGTAGGCGTCTAAATGTATACAGACGTCTAAATGTAGACGTCTAAATGTAGACGTCTAAATGTATACAGACGTCTAAATGTAGACGTCTAAATGTCTAAATGTAGACGTCTAAATGTAGACGTCTAAATGTAGACGTCTAAATGTGTACGTCTTCTCTTATGGGGGTCCCTGGCATATCTTTTCAAATGGGGGTCCACGGGCTAAGTAGTGTCAATTTGGGGGTCCTTGACATGAAAAAGTTTGGGAACCACTGCTTTAAACACTTTAGCACTTTATGAACATGAACAAAATATATGGGTCCCCCCCTGGAACTCCCTCAGGTACCCCTGGGGGTCCCCGGACCCCACTTTGGGAACCACTGCTCTACACACCTCCTTCATTACCTACAGGAAGAAGAGAACGTTATCCAGGGCCGACACACCTCCTTCATTACCTACAGGAAGAAGAGAACGTTATCCAGGGCTCGACACACCTCCTTCAATACCTACAGGAAGAAGGGAACGTTATCCAGGGCTCGACACACCTCCTTCAATACCTACAGGAAGAAGAGAACATTATCCAGGGCTCTACACACCTCCTTCATTACCTACAGGAAGAAGAGAATGTTATCCAGGGCCGACACACCTCCTTCATTACCTACAGGAAGAAGGGAACGTTATCCAGGGCCGACACACCTCCTTCATTACCTACAGGAAGAAGGGAAAATTCTTCCTTTAGCTATAGAAAAATAGCAGATCTACAAGCTCATAGCGCGCCCACACTACGAGCTTGTAGGTCTGCTATTTTTGAAAAATCGACTGACATATAGAAACATAGCTTTTTCAGAAAACTGTCAT
Source organism: Protomyctophum bolini (assembly GCF_963924005.1). NCBI lineage: Eukaryota > Metazoa > Chordata > Actinopteri > Myctophiformes > Myctophidae > Protomyctophum > Protomyctophum bolini. Next base: position 42,363,860 of record NC_137862.1, on the reverse strand, counting down.
GATGTAGAAGACATTTTTAGATTCTGATCTCAGGTCAAAATGGGCTAACACACGGTACAAGTTAAACGCCTTAACCATATATTTATAGCATGGCACAGCAAGGATATGATATGACACGTTCTTGTACTTTTTGCACCATACTGATATGACAAACTGCAGTACACAACAAATCCCCTGGATCACCTCGTTATTATCCATGCCGAGGGAGAGAGAGAAGCACACAAGATACAGATAATCACCTTTAAGGCCTCACTATGTTGAATTACGTACACAGCCTACACACCTGAGAAATAATGGTAAACACTAGGAATAGAAAAAAAATCTTGATCCGTACACACATGGTTTGAGTGGAATGTGGGTAGATAGATACACACATCTATATGTGTTAACCAAATGAACCCTAGCGTCCCTGGACCAGTGGTGTTTTTGGCATTTTTTTATTTTAGTTTTAGTCATAGTCTCTTGAATAGTTTTTGTCACATTTTATAGTCACCCGGAATGTCTTAGTGTTAAGGCCTATTCATAGTCTGGATTTTCGGTGGTGAGGTGACCACTGCTCCGGTGGTGAGCTGACCACCGGAGCTGGTTGCTGGTTTGCTCTTCACCGCGGCTCGTGACGTCATGTTGTAGTTCGGTGGTCACCTAACCACCAAAAATCCAGACTATGTATGAGCCTTTAGTCTAGGTTTAGTCGACTAAATATCATAGGATTTTAGTTGACTAAATCTACAGTTGATTTAGTTGAAACAGTTGCCTACAATATACAAGCTCACTCACAACACGTCGCGCTGTGACGCGTTGCGAGCTTGTAGATCTGCTATTTTCAGCATGCAAACAAGTGTAAGATGACTTACACTGTCTCTTGTCCACTAGTCCCTTCCTATACATTATAGTCGAAAATGTCAGTATATTTAGTCTTAGTTTTAGTCATCATAGCTTATAGTTTTCATTTAGTTTTTGTCAGTGGAAAAAGGTAGTCGACGAACATTTTAGTTTCAGTCGATGCTGATCGTCTAATTGAACCTTTTTAAAATGTTTTTTTAAATAGTAAAATATGGCTAATAAGTTTAGGGTCTATTGTGGTCTATAGCAGGCGTTCTCAACCCGTGGGTCGCGACCCCTCGGGGGGTCGCCAATTTATTTTCGGTGGGTCGTGAGACATGGCCAAAGCATTTCCGGGGTCTACAGCCAAAAACGTTGAGTAGCCAGACAACCCTTCCACAACCTCCACCTATATAGAGTCTGGAACTACACCTCTACCTTTTTTTTAGATCGCAAAGGAATGTCGGCTGAAATAAATCAGGAGACAACTACAAAACTCTCTGCCTCCTTTTTCGGAGACACTCGGCATCACAACTGGCCCAAGTTACAACTGTCAAAGCCAACACGAGCAAGCTGGATCCAGGCACTGTCATTGAGAAGGCTGTTAAAGCAGACCTACAGTAGGTGTGCTGTGAACATGTGGGACCACAGGCACAGCATCCATCCGACTACTGCAGATTCTGTCACTTCGTAAATATCCTTAGCAAAAGGGACATTGTGCGGGAGGAATCCACAGCTGCTGAAGCTGTACAGTTGGATGGGTAGCCTGAAGCCTCGGTACCCAGGCTTTCATTTTCCTTCACATTCGGCTCAAAAATGAAAGCCTGGGGAAACGAGACACATTTCCTGGTCTAGGAGTGGGAGTGAACTACAGTGCAGAGGAGCGTCGCTCCAGATTCATCAGTGACATCAGTGTTTTCCGCTGTTTTCTACCAGGGAGGGGAGGGGAGGGGCCGAGGGGGGCGGGCGCTCAGATCGGTGAACCAATGTGATCCAACGCCGTTATCCTGACGGCACCCGCCCTTCTATAACAGAAATCACGGTCCCTGGGCCAGACTAATGGATGGGTGGCTTACAGATAACGTATTTTGAAATGATCATCCTTCTACCCTAATGGAAGCACATGGCCGTTTATCCGTTCTCCTTCTCCTACCAAACCACATAAATATTACTTTTGTCAGACACGCAATATTTCGCTGTGACGCAAATTACCCACTCCCCGCCCCCTCCCACTGCGCACGCACGAAAGCGCACACACACACACACACACACACACACACACACACACACACACACACACACACACACACACACACACACACACACACACACACACACACACACACACACACACACACACACACACACACACACACACACACACACACACACACACACACACAGTGAGCACGATCCAGTTAGTGGGGTCAAGGACAGAAATCAGGTTATGATGCACAATAGGAGGTACAACTATTTCTCATAGGAATAGATTACGTGACAACCAGGAATAGTCTGGTGACCACTGCAGAGACGGGTGACAGCCGGAATGTAGACAGCAACCGGGAGCAGTATGGGTTGACGCCCCAGCCTGTGTCTTCCTTGAGGAGGAAGCCCAACAAGCCCTTGGTGAGGCCTTTAGGAGGGCCATTCAAGACGCAAGCGGAGCCTGCAGCACCATCGTTGCCCAGGTGGAGCCTGCAGAAACATTGCGGCTCAAGAATCCACCATTCCTGAATGTAGTGCCTGGTGCTGGGAGTCAACCCACAGAACTTAGTCCTTCCTTTCACGTGCCAGATTGATCTACCTCCCAGTCCCGGCAGAGTAGTTCCGGAGTACACAGGTTCATGTACTTTTTATTTGCATTGTGATCCCCATAGGGGGATTTTAGATCGCCTCATATAAGAACTGTGTTTGAAAAATGGTGAACAGGTCATCCTGGCCGTTTCATTCATATGGATATGAAGAATCAACTGACTGAGAGAAAACGCTAATGTTACTGCCACTGAATTAGTTACATTTTCGCTAAAAACAGACTGTATCAAATATAAGTGGCTGACTGTCGTAAATGGTACAGATGCACCTCCCTGACAATATCGCCGAGACAGCTTGTTTATGTTTGGACCACAATGCTTATATGAGACGATTTCAAGATGACCCCATGTTATTCTCCATAGAGAAATTACTTCCGTGAACCAGGGGATGAGCGAGTGACTTCGGTCTCATCCCCTCGATTCCCCTTTATTGCATTTTAAAAGCTGCCTCTCTGGTTTTCCTGATGGCGTGGAAAATGTCACATTTGAAAGCAAATTTCAAAGCAGGGAAAGTGCTTTGAAATTTGCTCCTAGAAAGTGCTCCTTCCCTCTCAGCGATCCTCAACAAAAGAAAAAGACTGACCACTCTTTCCACAGCAGTTATTATTGTTGCTGTGCATCTATCTTTTCTCTCTCTCTCTCTCTCTCTCTCTCTCTCTCTCTCTCTCTCTCTCTCTCTCTCTCTCTCTCTCTCTCTCTCTCTCTCTCTCTCTCTCTCTCTCTCTCTCTCTCTCTCTCTCTCTCTCTCTCTCTCTCTCTCTCTCTCTCTCTCTCTCTTCACGTGAGAGGTAATGGGTATTATTGCTGTGGTTGATTGAAGGCCACGCAAAGTAAAGCTAGCAGAGGTCTTTTCTTTAGATTATCTCAGCTAAAGCCATTAGTAAAAGCATCCACAGACTCCTTTGCTTTAGCAGCTTCCAAAGACTCAAAGACTGAGAAAGAGCACCAGAGCTATTTGATAAGCCCACAGCTAAAAGGCTTACTGTCTGCCATACATTCACACATATTATGCCACCCACACACAGTATAGAAAGCCACTTCAATGGCTGTGAAAGACAGCCAAGGGGGCACGGTGGCACAGTCGGTAGTGCTCGGTACGGACTGTCGGTAGCGCCTCACAGCTAGAAGGTCCTGGGTGAGGCGGGGTTGGCGAAAGGGCCTTTCTGTGTCGAGTTTGCATCTTCTCCCCGTGCCCCCTAGGGTAGGTACCCTCACAAAAAACTACAGTAATCCTGGTCTCTAAACTACCTTCCCCTGGCCGGCCAGAATAACGTGTTCCTTCCACGGGTCCGGCCGGGGAAATTCCCCCCTGTCAGGTGAAAAGAAGCAGCTTGGACTCTTCATGCTTAGAAGGCAGCATGAGCATCAGTCCGCTGCCCCCCCAGGTTGGCAGAGGAAGTGTAGTGCCCAGGATTACATTAGATAATTGACACTGGGTGAAACAACAGCCGACATGCAGCACCATGCAGACGCACTGATGATTCAAACCGAGACAGCTTCTCTCTAGAACAATACACGACCTTAGATGTATTCAACAACCAGAAGTGCAGAAACACCCAGTTTGCTTATATCAGTCAATGACTGTCAGGATTGAGGAATATGCCATGTCAACCCTTTTCGCAACCAGATCTTATTTTAATGTTTAGGACACAATAAACCCTTTCCTGGTCTCTCGGTGTGTAATACGTTTTTTTTGTTATATAATATGTCATGTTTGTGACCAAAAATGTAGGGTTACATATAGGGTTAAAATGTATTGTGCCACTGTTATCTATATACTACAACAAATGCAATTAACATTGAGTGACTGCAGTTTCTTCCAGTGGTGAAATGTCCCTTTTTAATTATGACACCATGACATGAAAATATAATATTTCCATCTGATTTTAATAGTCCATAGGCTATGCATACGACAGCCTTTAGAAATATTCTCTTTCACACCAGGATGTATGATAACTAGACTAGCAGCAATAACCCAACTATCTCCCAGACTGCCCAAAGTTTGAATGCGTGTAGAATTACATTAAGAACAAAAAGATAAGATATGTTTCAATGTCGGGTTATAAGGCTGTCGATGGTGACTAGGGCTCGGTGCAATAACCGCAATAACGCCATACCGCCGGTAAGTATCGGGTTCATTACAGAGGTAACATTTTAAAATTAAAAAAACAACATGCCAGCAATAATGTTAACTAATTGGTTGGGGAGGCGCACAGTTGCTGCGTGGTGGTGGAGCGGCTGGAAGTTGAACCTTTCAATTCATCAGACATCATATTTGTCTCAGCAATCTAAAGTCAGTTAACTCAGGAATTTGTTTTGAGTATATAAAAAATACTTGATAGTGAATACCGTCATAATACTAATACCGTCATTATACTATATTATCTTTTATATATATTATCGCCCAAATTACATTATTGTTAAGCACCAATTGTATGTGTGTGGTCATTTTATGTTTATTAATGGGGCATTCCACAAATTTTCAACATTTTACTATGTCATTAATATACCTTAGAGCTGTTGTGGAAATAATAAAAAAAGTCCCCCCATTCTGTGTTTCCTAGAACTAGAGGTCTGAAAAAAATCATTGATCATGTGATTCAATATGTTAATGATTATTTTCTGCCTGTCATAATTTCTGACAGGCTCCCTTTCGGTCAGGTTTCTTGACTCCCCAGTCAAGAAACCTATGTGTTTTAAGCAATCTGAACGATGCATCAAGAGCTTGAGAAGTCTTTTATTGTTGTTGCTCACATTGAACATTGAAGTGAACAGCGATTCATCCACCAGATGGCAGTGTCGGCGACAACTCCTCTACAGTACTTGGCACCTGACCTCCAAATATAGTAGGATTGCCAGTATACTGCAGAGGAGAAACGGGTGACAATCAACCAAGATCACATTTAGATATCACTTATATATTTTATGTAGACATAGCACTATAGTATATATGCTGTTTCATTATATAGATATTCCACTGTTAGGTTCTTAGCTTACGTATGATACATGACAATGTTTTGTATATGATGTATTACCATGTTTTTTGTTATTGCTTAGTGTAAATCACTCTGGATTAAGAGCGTCTGCTAAATGCCTAAATTGTAAACCAACTCATCTGTCACAATTTAATGGTGGATATACAGTACATATACTATAGTATATTTGTGATCTTTGTGCCAATATGGTATGTTGCATTTGTGATGTATGACACACACAAATGAACACACACATGTCATGCTGTATAAAAGTCCCCACTAGCTCAGCTGATATTTAGCTACAGTAACAGCAGATGGCACACACCTGGATGAGAGGGATGCGCAAATCGTCGCGGTCGGGCAGAGTATCTCTATGTTTCAAATGTTATTTTAACTATTTTATTAGTGCCTAACTTCATTAAACTACAGTGTCACACAAAAGTAGCAATAATAGGCGATCCATGAGGTCAGAGGACGTCGTGAAGTGACCTTGTAGATTGGCTATTTTTGCTGTGGTTTAGTGCGTCTTTTTTATTTACTTATTAATAAATTCCTTGACAGCCATAACCTCTATAGGGGTTAATGGTTTGATTACCGTTCACAGCCATTAAACTCTTTTGGTGCTTTATTCGTTTTTCGTATTTCTTTCTAAGAGTTGGTCTACTAATAACCCCCATGCATCCAGCTAGAATACAATACAATACATTACAAAGCGCAACAGTAGAGTACAGTAACTATAACAATAACTGTATAGTTGCACCGCTTACTTCACACAGTGATTCTTTATATCCATTGATTACGGTGCTCAGCTGTGTCCAGTTTCCCCTCATAACAGTCCCATTTTCATCCAAAACTGGAAATTAAAATTTTGCTGGCTTATGCTTGCTATATGGGACACAGCATCTTAGAACGTAAATATCTCGGTTTCACTTTTTAGACCAAAATGCAACCTTGCTTTGAGTCTGATGTATCCAAACAATAGTATTTCGCTGATCAAAAGTATGTTTTGGGTGGATTAAATGACAATTGCCGGACGGATATGTTAAATAGCGGATTTTACTGGACAACGTGGTTTCAAAGTAAGAGTACCGCTGATCATTGACATTGCATTATGGCAACGATTTTCATGAAAAGGAACGATGATGTCGGTGATGTGTGCGTGTGTGCATGCGTGCACGTGTGTGTGTGTGTGAGAGAGAGAGAGAGAGACGAGTGTGTTGACTTGACTCACCTCAGGTGTCAGAGCGTTGTTGTCCGTCGTTTGACTGGAGAGGAGAATGTGCGTGAAGCCCTCCTCTTTCCTGACCACGATGTCTCGGAAGCGACAGTTGCTCTCATTCTGTCGCACGTTGTACCGCAGCCGCTTGTCGAACACGTAGCCTTTGTCCTCGGCCAGCTTCCGCTTCACTGAGCTGTTCACGTGACTCCCGCCGTTGGCCAGAGGGGAACCTGTGAGACAGAGGGGAGGGTCAGAACTGTCCAGTGTTCCGTGTATGTTACTACTAGGCAGTGGTGTGAAGCAGGGGCTTCCAAACCTTTTCATGTCAAGGACCCCCAAATTGACACTAATTAGCCCATGGATCCCCATTTGAAAATATATGCCAGGGACCGCCATAAGAGAAGATTTTTACATCTCTAGCAGAGATTCTCAACACGTTTAATTTCAAGAACCCCCAATTTGACATGCATTAGTCTACGGACCCCCATTTAACAATTTTTTTCCCCAGGTATGTACAGTATATACGTCGACGCTAGGTGGCGTCATATCCCAGGTCCGTATATATACGTACCCCAACGTATTTGTCTATATCATGGTTGATGACTACGGAAGCCTTTAACATTGGTCCGGTTCCCATAGCAACGCCCCACCGTTCAAACTATGGGATTGCAAATATATTCACAGTGCAAAGCAGTTGAAGGGAGGATTTTCAAACGAGAGGTGTATATATATATATATATATATATAAACTCTGGGCATGGCTGTCTCCCTTTATGTTGGCGATGACACCATTGACAGCTAAGTGGTGCAGGATAGCAGCCATGCACCGGTCCAGTGGAGAGAGTGCTATGCAGTCTCTCTCCTCTGCTCCTCCTGCAGTGGCGGTCCAGTGGAGAGAGTGCTATACAGTCTCTCTCCTCTGCTCCTCCTGCACCGGTCCAGTGGAGAGAGTGCTATACAGTCTCTCTCCTCTGCTCCTCCTGCACCGGTCCAGTGGAGAGAGTGCTATGCAGTCTCTCTCCTCTGCTCCTCCTGCAGATAGCAGCCATGCACCAGTCCAGTGGAGAGAGTGCTATGCAGTCTCTCTCCTCTGCACCGGTCCAGTGGAGAGAGTGCTATACAGTCTCTCTCCTCTGCTCCTCCTGCAGTGGAGGATAGCAGCCATGCACCGGTCCAGTGGAGAGAGTGCTATGCAGTCTCTCTCCTCTGCTCCTCCTGCAGTGGCTAGTATGAAACGTACTTTGTGGTCACTGATCCGCTTTTTGACCTCCCTTTAGAAGTCACACCACTCTTTTTTTCCCTCCTTTCTCCACAATGCTGGTTCAGGGCTATAGCAGAAATATATACAACACAAGCCAAAGTTCCTCCCCTCATTTTGTTTTTGCTTGCTTACTACTACTAGGCATTTGTGAGAGTGTAACACAATTCCACACTGACTGACTTCTTCACACATTTGATGAAATACTTCAGTTCGAAGTGTGGTTCCTGTGCAAACCTTTACACATAATGGACCCTGATGATGTCAACCTGATGATGGATTTTCCACGTCTGTAACGTGGATTACAGACATAAATCTGTACAGATTACACGTTACAGATGTTACATCTGTAATTTGACACACACCCACAGGAAGTTTTTTGAGAATCAGGTCTAAATAGGTTCAGCTATGTTCAGCATTTTCTACATTGTGATGTGTGAGTGTGCTCCCCTACAAAGTCAGGTATATGACGTTAGGAATGATTGCCTTGTATGGGTGTTTAAAGGGTGTCTTGAGTGCAATCGAATCAAAGACACAGTCGTTCATCTTTCAGCCTTATATCCTCCTGCTGTCAAGACAGGTTTAAACAGTTTAAACAGTGGGGTACATCCAACAGTATGGAAGGAATCTAAAATCATCCCACTTACATCAACATTTACTGGTCCAAACAGCCGTCAGTATTTTATGTATTCAATGTATTCAAACAGGTCATGGACTACTTTGCCAATAACGATCTACTCTCACCCTTTCAGCATGCTTACAGGAAGGTCATTCCACAAGCACTGCACTTTTACAAATGAATGATGATTGGTTATCTTCCATGGACAATAGGAAATGAGTAGGTGCTGTTATGCTGGATTTCAGTGCAGCCTTTGATGTAATTGATCACACCTTGCTTGTTGATAAGTTACAGTGTTACGGTTTCACCTCCAATGCATCATCTTGGTTTATTCATTATCTCTCAGGGAGACAACAGAGAGTCTTCTTTAATGGCAGCTATTCAAAATGGAACGCCATTAACTGTGGAGTTCCACAAGGTATCTGCATTTACCATTTACAAATGGATTGAGTGCAACAAGCTGGTGTTAAATATTTCCAAGACAAAGGCCATTGTGCTTGGATCTAGACACATGGGTAAGAATCCTTGCAATGTCAATTTGCACCACACAAATTGAACAGGTGAACACAATAAAACTTCTGGGAGAAACTATAGGTATTTATCTTGGTCCAAACATATAAATAGTATTGTCGTCAAAATGGGAAAAGGAATCGGTATGACTAGGAAGTGTTCTGCTTTCATCACTCCCTCTATAATGAAATATGTTACTCATTCTTTGGTTTTGTCTCATTTAGAATACTGCCCTGTTATCAGCTACAAAATCGGATCTCAAAAAGTTGCAGATTGCTCAGAATAAAGCGGCTCGTCTGGCACTAGGCTGTTCATACCGGACAAGTATTAGTTATATGCCCGAACATCTGGCATGGCTAATGGTTGAAAATAAATGTCCACTGGTAAGCCGTATAGCTTGGCTCCTGAACATGGTTACAACACCAGAGGAGCAGCTTCTGGCAAAACTATTGTATTTGTTTTATTCAGGACCCCAGGAAGACTAGAGGCTCAGTCATGTGTCTCTAATGGGGATCCTTCAATAAACATAAACAGGTGGAATGGGAGGGACGTGATTTAACCCCTAATAACTTAGTTGACTGCAGCTAAATGATGGCCTTGCCTAGAATCAACAACAAACGTGTGAATAGAATAGAATTGAAGAAAGTGGCAATAGATTGATTGTTTTTGTGTTATTTCTCTCTGTTATAGTACCTATCCAGCATGATATATAATAAGTGTGGCCCAACTACCGGTACTCGGATTACTCCCACGATTTCTGTAAACCTTTTTCACCCGGTGGCAATGATTTAGCTGTAATCCTGGGCGTTACCCTAGCTGACCAGGGGGAGGCAGTATAGTGACCAGGATTAGCATGTTTTTTGTGAGGGTACCTACCCTAGTCTTAGGGGACACGGGGAGAACATGCAAACTCCACACAGAAAGGCCCTTTTCGGCAACCCCAGCTAGGGTATGGGCACTGACTGATGATGATGCGGGGGAGAGAACACGCCCACAGCGTCCCCGGTGGTAATCGAACCCGGGACCCTCTAGCTGTGAGGTGACAGCACTACTGACGGCGAGCCACTGTGCCCCCCCCCCCATTCTCCCACTCCCACTTAAGATGTAAAATACAGCCTTATTAGTAAAAAAAAAAGCTGTGATGACCTCTTGAACAGTCAAATAATGATTAACTATGACAGTGGAAACTGGACTGTGACCCAGCCAGGAGTGAGATCCAAAGCTCTTATCAGTTACTTCACTGCTCTGTCGGGAGTAGTAGTCATGGATGAGGCTGAATGAGACTGGCATGTGTAATGCCCGGGATTCGAACTCAGGTCTCCTGCGTGAAAGTCCAATATCTTAACCACTACTAGCACTAGACCAAAGGGACATCCCTGTGGACAAGGGGAGATATTAGATATTAGGCTCTGAGCCACTGCTACACATGCAGCCTTATTTTGTTATTAAGGAATGTGTATTTCTCACAGAAACTCTCCAGTTTGTTTCTACAGCTATTGTGCGCACCAAAGTTGTCACTAGACATGCACTAAGTGGTCACTTTACTTTACCTCTGCCCAGAACCAATGCACTTAATCTCCAGCAGCTCTCTGCAGTTTACAGTAACAGCACAGTATTACCATCAGGGCTTCATTTCAGCCGGAGCTTGGCGGAGCTCCTCTCCGGTACCTGTTACTTCAGCTCCCCTAAGTGTAGGGGGCGCCGATTGGTCCTATACGCAGACTACGCAGGCTGCGTAGGACCCCCGATTCCCAACAAGGCCTCCACCCACCATGCACAAAGAACTACGTTCAAAGAACGTTGCGCAGTGTACGCTGCTCAGAAGGGTGAAATCTGCCGTCAACAGCGTACCTTAGTGATCAGAATCAGAGACATGCCGACACCGCAGTAGTTATTTCCACCACGCGGAAACACCCCCACACTGCAAGTGTTTTTGCTTCGGTGTAAATCGGTTCAGGTTCGGACAGGAGAGTTTATTTTAAGACACACGGATCTATCAGTCATCATGAAGCGACTTTATCCATTCAGGATATGAAAAAAGAAAAGGTGTCAGACTGAAACTACTGCAGCAGCAATCAGGTAAATAAACATGTCAACTTGCAGCCTTGCAGTGTCCTGTGCTGTGAATGCCGGTTTTTGTTACTTGTTGTCACTAGGGGGGTGTCACTAGGTTCCAAACGAAGCTATCGGGTGGTGAAAGTGTTTGTGTGTGTGGGGGCCGGGGGGGAATCACCTATATGTGAGAGTGCGGGTGTTGCGACTCACAGTGAATGGTGGTGACGCGCCTGGTTGTTGTTGTTGTGGTTGTGTGTTGTACAGGCTGAGCCACGCTATGGTGGATAGTGGCCGGGGCTAGCAGTACTGCTGCTGCAGTTTGTAATCAATAATCATCTCTCTTATCATGACATGGTGACTGGCTGTAGTCTCACTCTCTGTGACTGTACAGTCTGTGGCTGTGCAGTCTGATTTGTGAAAAAGTGTTTGGTATACCTACTGCCTGGCTGTCACTCTGGGGCAGAATTACTGCCAAATAACCGGCATAAATACCCCCAAACCCGACGAAAAGCCAGTGCACACTGGCACACGCGTGCATTTGCGGGAGTTGAGCTCCGGCATCCAAGGGTTAGAAATGAATACCGATTACCATTAAAGGATGACATGAGCTATGAGGTCAAATTACACAACATTTCAATGGACAACGGAATGGGCAAAATGTGTTTCTATGCTAAGTTAATGTGCTACTCATAAGCATGGCAAAACAAATGACTATCCTCAGTGTTAAGGGCCTATTTTTCACACACAGACTTTTGAAAGAATATTCATATATTCAGTTTCCATTCGCTTGGAATCTCCACCAATCATTGGTAGGCAGGTTTCTGAACGGTCCATCCATATACAGTACCTCTTATCATTTGTTAATCAAAGTAACATTGTGTGATTAAACATGTATGCTTTCTAATACCGAGCAAGTTAAAGTCAAAAGCCTAGTAAAGCCTAGCGACTCCAAGGCTTATAAGTCTCTGCTCCGGACTCCGGAGGCAACTGGTGGCGGTGCCCTGACCGTGTCACTCTGTGGTCAGAGTGAAGTCTGTTAACAGGCAGGCAGAGCGTTGCGAGGCAGCTGATTTATTCTTCATTGTATGCCAGTGTCGCATGGCAAATATAACAAATCTACAAGCTCACAACGTATTGTGGACTTTTAACTCGGCTCACGTTTACACACGGCACCCGCCGTACGATTAAGTAAAGCTTTAGGGGAGACTTCTCCCGCCTTCTGCCCATGACTGTGGGTTCTGTGATCTCGTGAGACAAGCCGCCGATTAACGTTACGTGGCCCAGTGTCTCGCAAGAACTCGACAGCATTTACATTTATTTTTTTAAATTCGAACCTTAGTTTTTTTATATTAGATTATTCTTAAAAAAATATATATTCAAATATTCCTTCGAAAATGGAATATTCATTTGCATGCAGCGTGTAAGTGGAAATGGCACCAGCTTATAATGAGAATAGTGAGGACCAAATATACAAAGATAGGGTTGAGACAGAATAATCCTGAATGTCATTATAGCCACCCAGAAATAGATGTTAACAATCCATTAAGGACTGGAACGCATCTGTGTCACCTTAGCTTTTAATCAATTTAACCATTTTTTTTAACTTTTAACTGTTGAAAAATAGCAGATATACAAGCTCATAGCACCGAGTGCCGTGCTATGAGCTTGTAGATCTGCTAAAAAAAACTATAAGTTGTGAAAATGTGTGCAATTCTTGGAATACATATTCTTTCACAGGGAACGCTTTTAACTCATAACTTTGCTTCTGGGGGGGGGGGGTCCCTGGAACACTGGCAGTTCCTGGACCACTGGCAGCCAATTACATATACTTTCTGGGGTCCTTGACATGAAATAGTTTGAGAACCACTGATATAGAAATATAGGGTTTTCAGAAAAACATTTTTGAATACCGGTAGTTAAAAAAGCCAATCTACACACTGGCAGTTCCTGGACCACTGGCAGCCAATTACATATAATTTCTGGTGTCCTTGACATGAAATAGTTTGAGAACCACTGATATAGAAATATAGGGTTTTCAGAAAAACATTTTTGAATACCGGTAGTTAAAAAAGCTCACAACGTGTCGATTGGCTATTTTAACAATGCAATTGTTTTTAGGGATAAGGGGTTTTAACCTGACTTTGCCAGCTGGGGGCGGTATTGGGTAACCATGTTCCCCAACACCGCAACCATCTGGGACCTCTCAGGGAGTTGAGCTAACACCGAACCGCTCCGTACCGAACCAATCAGCGTGAGCTAAGGGCGGGATATGTGCGAAACCGGATGTGAAGCTATATAGACACGTCAATATGATTGGTTGTGTTTGCACGCCCACACGGTGATAGACAGACGGTCCCATCCAATCATCTACCAAGTATCTTGAAAAAAATAAACAGCCCCGTCATCGAATTGCCTCCCGAGATCCCAGATCCCAATAAGCTGTGAAACAAACTTGTGTAGCAAGCTTCTTGGATCTGGCAGCGTCAGGTTAAAGGGGTTTAGCATGGACGAAGAATAGAGCCCTTAGATCCTTACCTAGTTCAGTAGGGTGTTGTGGCCCAGTAGTATCCACGTGGCCTAATGCCCTCTCCACTCGGTCCGAGGGCAAGCCATGTGACCTTGCTGCTGCTCTGTACATGAGGGGCTCCGCCTCGCCATTCTGGAGTCCATTATGCGGAGTCCTCAGTGGAGGAACAAACTGAAGATTCCCTGCTGGAGGGGCCTTATATGACATGCTTTTACTCATCCTGTCCGTCGTGGCCTGCTTCCCCCCTCCTCCTCCTCCTCCTCCTCCTCCTCCACCCGCCTTCCTGTGCTTATGCGCGGCTCCGGAACCAACAGTCATGCCTGACCCAACTCCCACTCTGACCCCAACCCCTGGACCACAAGTCCTTCTCTTCTTGCGGGCCTCCACCCGAGCTCTGGAGGGGTCTGGGGCGGAGGGGCAGCTGGTACTGTCATGGTGCCGCGGGCCGGCAGCCGCCGCCGCCCCTCCAGAAGAAGATATCTTGGGAGGTTTCGGCCGCTTGTGTGCCGTGTGCGGTCGCAAGGTGTGGAACTGCTCGATGAAGTCCTCACAGTGCAGCAGGTGGTGTTCCGGCTCCCATGTGTCCTCCTTACTCCCGTAGCCTTTCCACCTAATCAGGTACTCCCACTTCCCCTTCTTGTTCCGCCGCCTGTCCATGATCCGCTCCACCTGAGGACCAGACAGGAAGACAGTACACTGTAATGTTATACCCATTAACCCATTCTGACCTGAGATCAGATTCTAAAAATGTCTTCTACATCCTGACAGTTTTCTGAAAAAGCTATGTTTCTATGTCAGTCGATTTTTCAAAAATAGCAGACCTACAAGCTCGTAGCGCGCTACAGTGGCGCTCGGTGGCGCTCGGTGGCGTGCTATGAGCTTGTAGATCTGCTATCCCCAAATATGATATTTGGCCGCCGGACCCTCATCTGAAAATATGTAGTTCCAGGGAGCCCCCCCAAGAAGCAAAGATTTGCGTTAAAAACGTTTGCTGTGAATATTCAAAGATTTGCACACGTTTTCACGATTTTTCAAAAACAGCAGATCTACAGGCTCGTACAGAGCGTATGTGCGTGACATCATCATCATACCAGGAAGTTATGTGGAAATGCCTACTGAGTGGCAGAAAACTACTTTCTGGCCTTGACAGCCCATACATCCAAACAGAAAAGTCAAATTTGATTGCATTAAATGACTTTAATCAACATTAAACTCACTTTGTCACTAATTTTGCTATTCACTTTATGCATGCACATACCCTCTATAGTGCGGCACCCTGTGCCATGCACTATGAGCCCCACGTAGATTTCTGTGTTGTCAGTCACTCTCTACCGCCTCACGTGACAGTGAGGAGCCCCCAACGGGAAGACGTATAGTGCCTTCATCCTACTCCTCCAGCCCAACACTCCCTGCTGACAGGTGCCGTCCCCCCAGCCTATAGGAGTATACAGTACCACTCCTTGCTGACAGGTGCCGTCCCCCCAGCCTATAGGAGTATACAGTACCACTCCTTGCTGACAGGCACCGTCCCCCCAGCCTATAGGAGTATACAGTACCACTCCCTGCTGACAGGTGCCGTCCCCCCAGCCTATAGGAGTATACAGTACCACTCCTTGCTGACAGGCACCGTCCCCCCAGCCTATAGGAGTATACAGTACCACTCCCTGCTGACAGGTGCCGTCCCCCCAGCCTATAGGAGTATACAGTACCACTCCCTGCTGACAGGCACCGTCCCCCCAGCCTATAGGAGTATACAGTACCACTCCCTGCTGACAGGTGCCGTCCCCCCAGCCTATAGGAGTATACAGTACCACTCCCTGCTGACAGGTGCCGTCCCCCCAGCCCGTAGGAGCACAGTACATGCAATGAGCGATGTCCCCCTGCCCGCCCGGCGTCCCTCTCCACCGAACACGGGCCAATTGTGTTTGCATAGACGCTGGATTAAGCCAGATGTACCGCGGTGGATTCGAACCCACAACCTCCGTGGTGGTAGGCAAGGACTTCACCACTGCATGCGGCACCCGAGTATAGATCTGCTGTTTTTGGTAGGAATGTTAACCCCAGAATAGGGATGGATGCCAGGGTTCATGTGGTTGAGTCTACAGAATGTTAACCCCAGAATAGGGATGGATGCCAGTGTTCATGTGGTTGAGTCTACAGAAACAACTATATTTAAGATATAATTAAATAACCACTCTCCCTGATTCATATTTAATTATCCTAGATATGTCTATGAATTTGATGTATGTATTACCCTGTGTTGTTCTCGTTTACTGTAAGTGTAAATAGCTCTGGATTAAGAGCGTCTACTAAATGCCTAAATTGTAAATGGTCAAGATTGACATTTTGCGTAAACACAGCGAACAAGAACAATGTCACAGCCACACAGTGACAAAAGAAGGGGAAAAGGGTGATCGTTTCATAGTCACACAGAATACTGCTCAGTTTTATATCTGAGATGAAAGGGCAAGATGACATTTCACTAAATATTCATGTTTAGAGTTAATTTGTGAGAATGGATTTCTATTAAATATTCTCTGATTCCGTGATGCTGTGATCAACACAACCTTTATATTTTATCTCATAACTTTCAGCATACAAAATGCAGATTGTTTTTTTCCAACACAAATGCGGACTCTCAAAATCAAATGTGAATAATTTAACAACTTGATGCTGCACAAGTTGGTTGGGTGGCACAAATACATATTTTCATATAGGCTAGACCAACAGCATACTGCTTCCATTCTCTACAATCTACAAGTCTACATGTATCATTAAAGTTATGCTGAACGTAGGCAAGAGAATATAATGTTGACAATACAAATACGTATCATCAGGCCTAACTGATGTCATTATAGCAAGAAAGATAATTGCTTAAATTAACTAGAAATGCACTCTGTCGAGGTGCCAACTTGCACCTTGCACACAAGTAGGCCATACGTGTACTGTATGGCCTACTTGTGCGCAAGCAGAGCGCGCCATGAGGTGCACTCACCACTGACATCACCGCTTCAAAAATAAAATATGTTTTATATATATTTTATATATCATATGATATATTGTGGTAGATAAAACACTGTTAATCTAAGATGTAGTATAAACTAGAACTGCACTCTGCCGAGTGCATACTTGCTTGTTGCACACTAGTAGGCAATAAATGGCCTACTAGTGCGCAAGCAGAGCGCGCAAGTACTTTCGACCGCTACAAACTGTCAAATCTCAGTTTCTGCCTCTATGTATATGTAATTTGTAAGTTGATTAGCAGTATACTGTGGTTACTTTGCGCCCTATGCACCGTCCCAGCCTTTTCGATGCGTATGCACCGTCCCAGCAATGACTAATGACTAGACATACGTATACATATACATATACTATATAGAGTATGTAGTTGTAATTTGATTAGCAGTATACTGTGGTTACTTGGTGCCAAAAAGTGACAGCCGTCAACCATTTTTTTGGGTATGCAAATCTGTGCCTGGTTTGCTGGGACCAGATTACACATTACGTCATCGTTGAGAGCTGGGACCAGAGTACATGGTGTGTATATGTATGACTAGCTCTCAGTGATGACGTAAGATAAATGGTCATCTGTGTAATCTGGTCCCAGCAAACCAGGCACAGATTTGCATACACATAAAAACGGTTGAAAAGGACGGCTGTCACTTTGAAGAGACCGAGCGAAATTATTACTTGCGCGCTCTGCTTGCGCAAGTAACACGAATTGATGACATCAATTAATTACCAGCTGGTGCCTTATATCCCATGGCTGAGAGGTCGGCTAGAGGCAAAAAGTGTGTGGTTGCCTAGAGACGAGGCAGCCAATCAGGACGATAGGTTGTCAGTGCAGCCAATGAGAAACATAGGTCTCAACTAAAGCAAGTGGGCGTGAAAGCACCGCAGAGAGAACATTAACCAGCTGTGCTTACACAACAGCTGGTAAAACAAAAATCACACCTGTGTGAAGTGAGGGGCGCTTTGTGTTGCCACAAATTCTGTCGTATTTGGCGGACATTTGACCTAATTTCTCCTTTCATTGTCAATGGCAAATATGAGCCGTGTGGGAACAATTGATTTACTTATATTGAGACGTGTGGGGACCAAAGCTGTATTATACTGTAGGAGGGGCTAGCGTCCCTAAAAAAACTACTGCATCTTCTGAATTAATAAGTCTAATACAACTGCAGTTCTAAATCCTTTAGCTTTAGACCCATTATTGACCTTATACCAACCTTGAAACGTACCTTAGATACGTCACCAAGAATGGTGGTCCCTTATTGGCTGTTGATGGTGACATAACCAACTCTGTTTCAATCATTAATCCTATTGGGATTGAAGTAGAGACGTTCACCACTGACATCACCACTGGTGATGCCAATGACATCACCACTGGTGATGCCAATGACATCACCACTGGCATCACCAGGAATACTGCTCCCTCATTGCCTGTTTAATAAAGACGTTACCAGAGATGCTGGTCCCTGATTGGGCTACGGTCTTAAGCAAGAGAGGACACCGACATACATACCCCGACATGCATACATACCCAGCCGATCGCAGCACTTGCTCGCTCTGCTTGCGCAAGTAATACTACAAATCACACCTGTGTGAAGTGAGGGGCGCTCTTATCATCTTACATGATGATGTAAAATGTACATTTAATGTTTGTTTTGTCAGACAAAACAAACATTAAATTCTCTTTATTGTCAATGGCATTTTTTAAACAAACATTGAACTAAAAACAAACATTAAACCTGTATAAAATAAACAATAATAATAGAGAGCTGACATAGGCTTTATATATGCCAATCAAACTGTATATATATGTGTCTTTATGGCTATACTGTACATTGTATGGCTATATGGCAAAACTGCAAAGAAACAAAAAAGCACAAATCTGCTATTTTCACAGAATGTTCGGATATCTAGGGTTAAAATGGTGGTTAAAATTAGCCCAACCCCAGCCTGTGTCATTGTGACTGGGCCTTCTAGATAGAAGTGATGTCCTTCACTATAGAGATAACAGCATGCATCCTCAGGCCGTTCAAACAAAGCCAACAAAGCACTTATATGAAAATCACTTTTAACTAACAACTGCATAACAAGGACTCCAAGAGACGTTTCCAGGGCGGGTCAAATCCAAAACGTATATTATTTTGGCGACATGTTGTGCCTGTAAGATAAGGGGCTTTTTTTCAGTGTGGGAGTATAAGATAAGAGGCCATAGTTGATAATGAGTGCCATCATGAACATGAAGAAACCTTAAACACACGTCAGTGTTTGTTGCATTTCAACGTCACCCGAACACAGTGGTTTTAAATCCTTTCCATTTCAGGCCTGTTATTTATGTCAGCCACGGACCACCATTTGATGACATTTAGCCTCTCAGACCCAATACATATGTTGTTGTTGTTGGATCAGAGTTTGTCCACAATGTCATGCTGTATTGAATGTTGGTACCACTTTGCTCTTTGCTATTGTTTTCATTGTCATTTCTATATGCTCTTTACTATATGAGATGAGAGAGGATAGAGAGGAGATAATCTGGCAAAAGATCTAAATAACAATTCTTCTACATTCTCTAATTGTGTAGACTTCTTGTATATTAGGTAATGCAAGATGTTTAAAGGTAGAGTAAGTGATTTCACTTAATTCAAATATCACTTATTTTTTTGTTTTGTTGTGATAATCCTCCCTACTATAGAGTGTGCTGACCATATAAGGAGTTCCTCCCTGTCCCCAGTTAACCCCTGGGGGTCAAAAAACCTTAGGTTTCGTTTTTGACTCTCTATCCTGATTGGACGAAGGCTTAGGTCCCACAGCCAAAAACGAAACCTAAGGTTTTTTGAGTGAAATCACTTACTCTACCTTTAACAATAACTCTTGAGAGTGTAAAATGAAACCAAATAGGTTTCATTTCATGCTGTCAAGAGTCTCACACGTCTCATATTTGCCATTGAAAATGAAAGGAGAAATAAGTCATATGTCCGTCAAATATGACGTAAATTTGTGGCAACACAAACATTACATGCCGTTGACAATGAAGGGAAAATCATATGTAGACGAGCAAATCGGCTATAAATGTACTTGTTCATATGAGATGATGTACGATGATGTATAATGATAAGAGCGCCACTCACTTCACATAGGTGTGATTTTTTTATTTTACACCATGATGTACGATGATAAGAGCGCCCCTCACTTCACACGGGTGTGATCTTTTGTAAAATGAAACACCTTCACTGCCCCAGTCACAGGGCATGGGCTGTTTATTCTGTGAAGGTCTATTCTCTTATCACCCAGCCTGCACTGCAGTGATGCATGGCATGATCCATTTTTGGACCAAACTTATCAATACTGACATTGAAATGACAACTTTAATTTTGAGATCATTTTTTTTATAGATATTGACCGGGTGTGGCTCGACACAAACAGGATATGTCTACATCAGTGCTTCCCAAACCTTTTCATGTCAAGGACTCCCAAATTGACATGCATAGTCTACCGACCTCCATTTGATGGCAATTTATATTGTAAAATCAATGTTAATTTAACTCTGAGAGTGTTTACAAATGGAACCAAATTGACCCCAACGGGTCCATTTGTACACTCTCAAGAGTTGCACACCCATAAGGATCCATTTGTTTACAAACTATCATTTAGCTGTGTTTGGCTACATAAAATAGCCATGGCATAACACAAATAAGAGTATTAATACAAAATTGTTTATCCAATTCCATAGGAAAAAACTAACAAAAAACTGTTTCTTAATACTGTTTTGTAATGTTTAGTATTAGTATTTTTAATTCACCCAATAGGGCTCCAAACACATGCATGGGCCTGGAGCACATTTGATGATAAATCAATTACATTTCATCCAAACATCAGTGCTTTATATATTTATCACCACTTTTCAACGTATCTTCATATAATCGGTCCTTTCTAATGTTCATGATAAAATACCACAATTATTTTCTACTCGGTCTGTGTTTCATAGGAGGGCTGTGGGCAGTTCAGACCCGTCCACCAGTGACATCATCAATGGGGAAGCAAAGCTACTATAAACTGCAGGCTTTCTAGTCCTGAAGAGTTCCAATGTGAAAATGGAAGCCATCGTTCTCACGATAATAATAATATAAACATGTTTGTAAAAAGATCTGATGATGTCACTGGTGGACGGGTTTCTGAACTGCCCACAGCCCTCCTATGAGACACAGACACAAAAAATGGTGCCATTTTATCATGATTATTAGTGAGGACCTATTATATGAAGGTATGTTGAAAAGTGGTGAAGTGGTCCTTTAATAATGAAGCTGTTGAAAGTTGAAACATGTCCCCAAAAGAAATTTAAATTGACCAGTAGGGTGCTTACATTTGCTCAACAGGGCATTGGCCTGGAACAACAGGGACCACGTGTTGCCCTCAGGGGTCATGTCAGGGCAGGGGCCCCCGGAGGCCACAGGCACACCATTGCTCCAATCCGCACAAACACTGTTCAGGCCAGGGGCCTGCCATGACATAGTCCCAGCAGGGGCCACGTTAGGAATCCACAACAATATTCTATATAAAAATCCCATCCGTGTGTGAAGTGGCACTCTTATCATCATATGTCATCGTACATCATCTCATTCTGGCCAATCACAATTTGCGTCCTCACTTTTGTCTTCAATGTTTGCGTTTACACACTTTTGTCTTCAATGTTTATGTTTACACAGACCCTCAAAACTGGGCGTAGGAGGGGCTAGCACCCCTCAATAATATTCCTGCAGGCGGCCTGATGAAGACCTAAAAAGGGCCAAAACGTTGTGTACAAATGGAACCATTTGTACACTCTTAGAGTTAAATTAACTTAGATTTTACAATGTTTTTGCAGGGGAAACTCCTACTACTGCAATGCCATGCCACTTTGTAACATAATGGTGTGAAAGCTAACCTGTACCTTTTTATGTCCATTCCATTGACTCGGTGCTCCTGAAGTAATTGCAACCATGGCATATCAGCCCAGCTAGGTTATAGCTACTTTTACTGACATCAAGGGAAGTGACAATATAGAAGGTGCAGTTCAATACACTCAGTATTGACTCAGTCAGTGTAACTGTTGCCGTCAGAGCATCACTTTGTTTCCTTTGCTTTTCCCCCCAAAACAAATCCAAGAGGAGTTTCGAGTATAGTCTTAGTCTGCTATCTTATCCTATGCTATAAATGTGCAAAATCTCTGTTTGTGTCTGTCCATCTGTGGATGGACATGGAAGTGGATATATGTGCATAGAAGGGTCACAGACAGACAGAGACTGTATACCCATATATGGGCATGAAGACTAAAAAAGGAGCAGAGACGGGTACAGCGAGTACTCTAACACCATTTTACAATGGTCTGGAAGAGTAATAAGCTATAACGCTAGCCATCCATTACAGGTCAGTGTGACAAAGCCTCACAAAAGGGGAAGGTAATGAATGAGAATGGGTTGCTCACTGCACAACAAGTAGGCTATCAAGTTCTGTCTCTTTTGTGCCATCGGATTTGGGCTAAAACAACCCTTTTCCTTTTGGATAACTGATGTGTATTCAATTCATCTTCAAATATTTTCTCTTTCAATTTTTGTCATCTCTGTCAAGGCATGGAGGGGCCTCCAAAAGTATAAAGTGTAAAAGCAATAGCACTCACACCCATAGGTGGTCACACATGCTAGATGGCTGCACGCCACAACTGACATAACCCTGGACTAACTGGACAATTTCTGTCAATTTCACCTTAAAAGGTAAGAAAAACTGGGTGAAATATTTATTGCGAACGCAATGAGCACTTACTATGAGACCTAGCAGATCATGTCTGTCTGTCTGTGTGTGTGTGTGTGTCTGTCTGTCCCGCTATACGTCCAAATATGGAGTGTGTTGCATCATGTTCGCAATCACAAACAAATCACTCAGCTCCATATATGGGCACAAAAGGGGCCAGGTCCACATATACAGTGACAGCGGGACAGACACACAGACAGACAGACAGACATGATCTGCAGGGTCTCAGCTGCGTTCGCTTCCCGCGTTTGCGCGTCTTACTGGTATATATATACTCTGGCACTAGTGAATGAGTTAAATGAGAAGAAGATGATGATGATGATGATGATGATGCATACCATCCCACAACATTCAGATCATTGCATTCAAGAAAGGCAGAGAGCGACCGGAGAGGTTTGGCCACACATGGTACTACAAATGTTTGGCTTAGTAGAGATGTAGAAATGTCCACGGTCAACTGTCAAAGCCTCCCTATACAACACGGTAGAGTCTACAGTATATAGTAGCATCCAGTAGCAACCAGGAAATGGTGAACAGGACACACAGTGGTGCCTTAAGTGGCAATTTAGGTCAGTGACAGATCCACTGGAGGAGGTGCCATTCAACATTCCTCTGAGCTAGGTAAACTGACTGATTGTTTATTACATAGTCAAAGTACTTTCTTATTTCTTTTGTACGATACACATGAGATCACATCTCAATATCTAATTGTCAAATCAACTGTGAAATTGAAAATGCTATAATCCCAGTTCACATTCTATTGGATAATGTAAATTATTTCCCATTACTATTTCCTTTGATTTGTTACCTAGCCAGAGGGGTCATATTTCAGGAGAGCAGAAATGTGGGCCTTGTTAAAAATGATTAGAGCGGGATGATTGCGACCGTAGGTCGCATTTACTATGGAAACCTGCATTTCCGTGTGTCAAGTCACACCTCCATATATGGTCACGCCTCACGGCATCACGCCTTCATCACACTCACACACACACACACACACACACACACACACACACACACACACACACACACACACACACACACACACACACACACACACACACACACACACACACCCTAATTTTTATAGCCAGGTGCCAATTACTGACACGGGGCTCCACCGGGCGTGTCAGCGTCTCCGTCAACGTCAGGGAATGTTCCCTTTTTAATCAATGAAGGGTGGCTCCACTGCCCACGTTGCGTTGCGTGACTGCATTAAAATTGCCCCGGTTCGTTTTTTGACGCACACGGCGGAGACGCAACGCGCCCGGTGGAGCCCGCCGTGAGCTGTAATCCTCCTGCGCACTACTCTCCCTCTGCCAGCCTGGGGGGGAAACCTCAAACTGAGCTCATGCTTTCTTCAATGCATGAGGAGTCCAAGCCGCTTCTTATCACCTGACAGGGGTAGTTTCACCGGTTGGACGTAGAACGTGGAAGGAACACGTTATTCCAACCAGTTCCTTTCCCGAGACCAGGATTACTGCATGTGTTTTGTGAGGGCCTAGGGGACACAGGGAGAAAATGCAAACTCCATACAAGGTCTTTTCGCCAACCCCACCTGGGGGCAGTATGATTTTCAAATTTCTACTATGGTAACAATCACAGTAAGTCCATGAATTAATTTGATTAATTTGATTGACTGGTCAGTCCAACAAGTCACTCTCCAGACATATCCATATCTATTTTCCATTTGTCTCTCATGCATGTCTCCCTTTTTCTATCTTGCATATCGGTAAGTTTCTTTTACTTCCCTCTGTGGTGTGTATTGCCTGACATCATCATTTAATGCTAAAACGTATTTCAAAAGAGAAATGGACATCCTACTTGTGATAGCCAAAAGGATCACTGATGATCATTATTTCAACGTAGTTACTTTACAATATGGTGGTGGCGCCGGTAACCTCTATGTAGATGTTTCAAGAAAATATAATTTCACTTTCTCTTTGGTGTGTGTGTGTGTGGTGTGTATTGGCTGAAACGTTACAAGACCAAATACACGTTTTAGTTTGTTTTACTTTATTCTGTGTATTTCCGTTCCAGTCGTTCATAAATGTAATGCACATGCCTGTGTGAATCATTTGGATAGTTCAATGCCCTATTCACACCGCAATGCATCGGCATACAATGACAGCTGACAACACGTAAACGTGTTGGTGTTTGTTGGAGAGCGCCAGTGCTACCAAGTCAAGAAATTGTGACTTAAGAGCAGGGGCTGCAAGATTACACTTGTGGATTTGACACTTGTGGATTTGACTAATAGCAGGGTTGTTGAAAATGGAAGCAAGGCCTTAGTTGAAAGTATAGATAGAAGTTTGCATTGGTAATTGGTGCCAGACATATAGGCCTGTGTTTTTACTTTTTATATGGCTTTTCGTGATTTCCAAATTGTCCACCGAGCTTAGTTCTCTGTCCAAGACATGTGATTACATGTAAATAGTTTTTCATACATTGGCACTCCTCAAGTAACAGTGCTTTCTCCCTTTTCTGTTCACCTTGGACTTCAACCACATCACGGATGACGACAAGGAGGAGAACAGAGCCCTGGCAGAGAGCTTTGTATATACGGTCGTGTGACAAGAATCACCTCCAGCTCTGTCGGAAATACCAAGTAGACTACCAGCAGAGCAAGAAGAGGCCTCCAAATCCCCTCACCAGTACCGCTGCCAGGCATACTGTGCGCACGCAGTGTGCATGGGGCAACACAATGTGCCAAGCCGATCCTCATAATAATCTTTCTCTCCGCCGATCCGCCGCCTAATAGCGAGCGCCCGTGCGACATGCGTATGTCCTCGAGTTGCATGCGTGATCTGCTCAGAGCTGAAGCACTGAAGATCGAAGCCCCTCTTCCCCCGTCCGGTCTAGCAGTGAATTTAACCCATTCTGGGCGGGAACCCCTTTTGGTGTTTTTAGCATTGTTATACTTTTAGCTATTGTAAAATAGCAGATCTACAAGCTCATAGCGCGGCACCGAGTGCTGCGCGACAAGCTAGTAGACCTGCTATTTTTGAAAAATGGGAAAATGTATTTTTTCAGAGCCAACGTTTTTAACTCAAATCTTAGCTTCTGGGAGGGTCCCTGGAACAACATATTTTCAGATGGGGGTCGGCGGCCAAATATATATATCTTTGGGGGTCCTTGACATGAAAATGTTTGAGAATGACTGACACAGGATTTAGAAGACAATTATTACATTTTGACGTCAGGCCTAAATAGGTTAAGTGTAATGTAGCACCAACAATTAGGACAAATAAAAGTTATCAAAAGGCAAAAGTAGCCGAGGTGCATGAGAAAACATGACGCTCTCGTCATGCCCCTCACCTTCAGAGAGGAGGAGGTGGAGTCGGTACAAGTTTGAGGCCCTACATACAGGAAGGGACAGAGCATATTTTCCCCCAGAGTAGACTGAATGTGTGCATACTACAGCAGGCATAGCTTTATTGTGATTTGCAAATTTTAGACGGCACTGTCCAAATGAAATTGATTTCAGATTAACCGCTAAAGTAGAGAGCATGGTGGAAATTCTAGTCTTGGGGATGAGTGCTTTTCAAGATATAATGGACTTTGAGAATTTGACAGAGATAATCAAACTAGTGAAACTAAATTTGTCTTTAATTGGAAGGGCTTATATCTGTTTTCTTTGTTTGTCATGAACCAAACAGAAGAAAATGTGTTGCTGTTGTATGTATTGTATGTGGAAAGGGTAGGCAGAATAAAGCATAAGCTTATTAGCTTCAGCCTTTTTTGGTCATAACTATGTACGGTAATATAATTTTTTATTGTTGTTGTCATTTTGATTTAGTACTGCTGTGTTTTATGCACATGGAGTGCATTGTTTACATGGTTGAACTGATGACCAAAATAAGATTGCAAAGTGAAAGTGAACTGTGACAAGAATGTGTCATGAAATATGAACCTGGATGCATTTGGAGAGACAGCGAGCTCATTTGTGACCTATGATTTATGTTCATGTTAGCCTTTTTTACAAAGCAATTGGGGTGGCATTGATTATTAGGTAACTTTCGGGGCATGTCATGGTGTAGCTAACATTATCATGGTTAGTGATTGTGTGTGTGTGTGTGTGTGTGTGTATGTTACAAAAATGTGCAGTGGCGTGCATAGACATTTAGAGGAGCAGACTAGCGCATTGTTACACTGATTGACTAGATGGGTCTGTCTGTCAAGGCAACTACTAAGCCCACTTTTCATACAGCCTATATGGGCCCGACCCCAGACTCATATGCGGGGAGGAATCTTCAGTGAATCCCCGCTAAGAGGCTAGCCAAGCCAGGTTACTGTAGATTTGCCATACTGATATTTGGAAGCCTGGGCCATGTACATAAACATACATGAACTGACCACGAGTGGCCTAACAAATAATAATATAGCAAACATGATAAAGAGCAAAGCCAAACAACTTTCCAAATACTTCTGTTTCGGCTGTTATATAGGCAGTTTGTCTGTGTGGAGGAGAAGGTGCCATGTGTATCCTTATAGGTGCCCATGAACTGTCAACCCTGTTAATTGTAATCTGCAGATTCAAATTAAGAACTAAAATGTGTGAGTGCGTGTGTGCGTGTGTGTGCATGTGCCTGTGGCACTGTTCATTCCATGTGGTGCTGAAATGCATGTGCTAGGCTACTTCCTCCAACAAGTCATGTAGGCTGGTTATTGCATGTTTATGGCAGGCCCAAGAACGGCATGGGAAACGGTGAAGCCATACCCGCCCTACCCGACTGGCCAAGGATGGAACTGCAGGTGGGCAAAATACTTTTTGCACGAGCAAAAGAGCGCGCAGCTGGGTTTAACACAGAGCACTTGTTCATGAATCGATTCAGGCGCGTTCATGGAGTTAGAATTCATGCATTTGGGCACCAAAATGATCAAGAAAAATCACACGGTAATATTTGTTTAAAGTGCTCTAAACAAACATTAAAAAAGTCCATAGACTTGGCTGCTACTCTGTTTGTTGAACACATTCTCTCCCGTTACACTAGGCGGGATCGTGAGGCCAGTGCCAGTCAAATGCGCAAAATACCAGGAGAAGAAGAGATACTAGGCACTATTTTGTTTCTTTCCTCGGTTCGGGCCATTTCTTGAGAACCACACTCAAGATACTGGTCCACGCTCGCCAAGTGTGGACCAGAGGGTTAACTATGGGAGTAGGAAGGAAAGGTGCTACATCCTCCCGGTGGGGGCTCCTCACATGCGGCTGATCAAGGGGTCCGCATCAATATGCCGACGGTCCATTGGTCCGATCGACAACCTACCTCAAACCCTCACCCTAACCCTAACCCCCCCCGGGGCAGACACCTAAACCTAACCACCCACCCTCTCCCGACCCCCAGCGCACCTCGGACCAATGCTCCATCGGAGCAATGGTCCGTCGGATCATAGGGTGCTTCCCCTGATCAAGAAGAGCAACGCAGAAATGCGAGGGGAGCGCCAACAAACACAATGACAAAATCCTGAGGAATAAAGGGCTAAATGTAATGATATTCATAAAAATACAAATAATTATTACATGGCTTGGTTGAATACTTGATTCTGTTTGGTCAGTCGCTGAATTCGGCAGTGTGTTATTTCTTGATAACAGACCTCTCTGCTCTATAACAGACCGCTGCCTAATCAAACCCTCTGAGCACCTGCTGGGCCCCACTGATTTACTGCCGTTTCCAAAATGACGCCAAGTAAACACTGTGACACACAATGTAATTTACAGCTAAACATTGCTCGCAATTTATTTTTGAAAACATTGGCCAGTAGCCATGTAATAAGCGTGATATAATTCACCTTCAGGTGACTCCCTGTCTGTGAATTATCTCCCGACAATGACTGCACCTAGCCAGATATTATCCCTTACATAATATGCCTTATTCATTTCAACAGTCAGCCCTGGTGTGAGTAAGTGTTCACTCACACACACACACACACACACACACACACACACACACACACACACACACACACACACACACACACACACACACACACACACACACACACACACACACACACACACAGTTTGTGAAAATGGATATCCAGTTCCTTATCTAATCTAATTGAATATGTAAACTATTGAAAAACATCTTGTTTGTCATTTACATATAAGTGCAGAATCCAGTCAGGTCAGGTGACTAACAGACTTCACTGTAGTAGCTTTTCATAAATTATATTTGTACTTAGGCTGTCTGTCTTATAGTTAGAGAAATTCAAAATCCAGCCGTCTGCTGTCCAGCTTCTCCCACCCCTCACTGGGGGAAATTCTGGGAGGAAAACAGAAACGGGGGGAGTCTTCTTGTTACCAAAGACTATTAATTAGGGTTTTTTATGTTCAGTGGTACAGGGAGGATATGGGCAATATAATTGTATAATGTGTGATTTGCCTTCTTAGAAATTACATGTATGAGCCTTGCAGGCAGTGTGACTTTTATAATATAATTGCAATTTCAGACTGAGGCACCTGATGGCATCCACTCAAATTAACTGCCCCCCCCACACACACACACGCGCAAGCACACACACACACACACACACACACACACACACACACACACACAATCGTCACCGGCTCGGTTTTAACACGGCCAAGAACCAATGCTTGATTGCATCATTATGAACATAGAACAGTGTAAAAAGGCCAGCCCAGCCCCCCCCCCCCCCTTCCCCCAAAAAACTCTGCTTCCAAAGTGATGTTGCGCATGTTGCTAACGAATGTGCCCTTCCATCCATCTATTACTTTTACGCCCCTAAAAACTGCTGCCAGCTGAGCCATAATAAATTCACAACAATTTCTCCCAACCATAAAGTAACACAGAAAGAAACTCGGAAGGACTTGAGTTTACAAACTATATAATGTCATCAGTCGTTTCAAAATATACACAATTTGTCATCATGACCAAATATAATTTGGCATAGGCCTACTGTACGACATGTATATGCGCACCTTGTGTGAGACCCATTATCATCACTTCGTCAGACCGTAGCTATTCACCATGACCCATACATGTCCGTCCGCTCGGCACACTGACTGCTGTCAGCCTGTCTGTCACTTTACCAACGACTTTCAACTCGGCTAAACCGACAAGGAGTTCAGCTCCCTCTCTATCTCATCTACTATCTTGCCGTCGTCGGTCGTACACAAATATTTTAAAGTATATTTGAAAGCGACTACAATAAAGTGAAACGCATAAATTAACGTGCCTCGTCGGCGAGCTTGTTTGGGAAGGGTTGGTTATAGTTGGTTTCGCCTGTTAAAGGGCTTATAGCCAGGACATCGTTTTCCTGCCCGTCCGTAGTACAGTACGCGACGACCGACCTCCCCTTCCTTTACTTCCTAATTCCATTATTCGTCAACATTACAGTAGTATTTCCTTCCCCTTGACATGGTTGTCAGCCCTACCTCATAAAGGTCTCCTGAAGCCATGGTTCTGGGGTGCGGACTGGACTCCAGCGGCGCGGCGGTTGGTCTTGTTGCCTGCCTGGTTGGGTTGGTTGGTTGGGCTTCTTTTTTTCTTTTTTTTAACCGCGACTCACTGACTCGGTGTTTCGGCGTAAAAGCCCCGATAGAGACGGCCGGGAATTATGGCGAGGAGAGCAGCCTTGTTATTCTGAGCAACCAACCAACCAAGCCGCAGTAGCAGATCAGCAGCTAGACAGTGTCAATCGAGCGCCGGCTGCTTTGCTGCGATGGATCGCTCTCTCCCACACACTTAAAACAAACAACAACCATATCGAGGCGGTGCTGTTTAGTGTTTACCCACTGCCATGATCCAAGTGCATGGAGGAGTGAAATTAGTCGAGCTATTATGTATGTGTGGACGTAGCCTACAGTAGGCTAAATCCGAATGCACTGCAGGCGTCCTACTGTGCTGCCTGGCTGCTCTAGACTCTCTGTCGTTGTAATCCCACTAAACTCAAGAGGATATGTCTTAACCGATGAGTGATGAGTGATACCATGAACTGAGAGTACTAATTCATTTCTATACCTGTCCTGTCCTGTCCTGTTTATGGACATGTGGCTGCATTAGGTTTACGCTACAATACATGGGACGTGAGAATGCGTGGCATGTCTATACTTATTATGTTTGACAAATAGCCCTAACACATGCTCTTTAATTAAGGTATGTGAAATACCCAGGGAGTCTCAGGACCATAGGTTAATTACCCATGTGACCATGTGTGTATCATACATGTTGTGCTTCCTATTTTATCACTTCAATAAATACCAATCCACTAGGTAGTCCTATTTTCAATATATTATTAGAAATGTCATGGTTGCTGCAATTAAATATAGGCTATATAGTTTTGAGATTATTCGAGTGCCTCATAAGCATCAATCAATATATATCTATCTCTCTATCTCTCTATCTCTCTATCTATCTATCTATCTATTTATCTATCTATCTATCTAGAATATGTCCATAAATCATTATTGATTTATTACTTTATTCACTTATCCATTGGCTATTTTATTCAGAATTATACAGGTTGATATAGTCTTTGCCAATTTGTCAACTTTGAATTCTGAACTTTGAACCAAAGCTTGTTAGAATCCAAGTGATCTTGTCATGTGGAGAGAAAAGGCATATTCTGTCTATTGAATGTACAGGTCTACAGTTGGAGATTTGGGAAGCCAGCTGGGGAAGGCGATAATCGTCAATGCACGCAATCCTATACAGGCTGGGGAGGCACCTGTCGGCAAGGAGTGTTGGGCAGGAGGAGTAGGACTAAGGCTCTGCGTCCTCCCGGTGGGGGCTCCTCACTGCCACTGATATTAAAAATTCAATTCTGGCAGAAGCACAGTTCATCTCATTTTATTTGACACAATCAGCAGCTTACCCGTGCAGCTTCATCATCATTTTGTGTTGCAGATTAAGCAAAGATAATATAAATGGAACATATAGTAGTATACAACCGAATGATACAAGATGACAGTGGAATGCAATACAAATAAATTGGCCAAGCAAGGATGACAAAATGTTTGCAGAATAATGTAAACAATATCATATCCTCAAGTAAAGAGAAGAAAGTGTGCATTTTTGCCCAATATGCCATATATTTGTCCATTTGGTAGTGGTATGCATCATGCACGAAGTGTCAATGTGATACATTTATTTAGTGCAAGTATAGTGTCTATTGTGCTGTATTGTCCATGTTGTCCAATGACCTCAATCAACCTCCAATCCCTTTTCTCGGCATGTCATAACAGGGAAACATACTTCAAAAATAGTGGATGTGCAATGCTCACAATTTGCATCGCAATGCATTGTGAGCATAATTGTAGAGCTGCTACATATATGTTGGCCGAAGATATTTGGAGTATAGAGGCAAAAAAGGAGGGGACCAACCCCCCAGTCATAATAATATATATTGTTTTAAATAGTTTGAGTATACTGACATAACTCCCACCAACAGTGAACTGCAGCACGCTGCCTGGTGCCTAGATACCACTTACTGGTACATTTCAATTCACAAAACAATGCTCTGCCCTCTGTGTCAAACATGGAAGAGAAAGTAATCAATCCATGAGGGCCTCCAGGGACTTACAAATTTGTTCGATATGAAGATGTGTTGGTTTTGGCATGCGGCAGGTGGCCGTGAACATGGAAGTAGGACGCGTATGTTCCTAACTTTTCTATCTGTGGGTAGTACTTGCCTGTGGAACACGCTGAAGGAGCTGAGCTCCTCAAGAAGAACACCCTGCTGCTTGGTCTGAAAGATACTATTTATAGAAATATATCGGATGGAAAGGTAGACTTTCCATGCGTAATCATGACCCACAAGAGTACAGTGACCCACTGATTTATAACACTCGCAATTGAAATTAGTGCACAACTTTATACTTTATAACAACTTCATAACTTAACTTATTTTTATCATAGCACTTTTGCTTAGGGCCTGCATGCAGTTGTTTCCATATCCCCCATAATCATTAGGCCTAAAGTATGTCAAATTATTCATAATGATAATAATAATAATATCTGGTACTAATATAGCGCTTTTCTTGATACCCAAAGACGCTTTACACGTGTAAACGAGTAAAATGAATAAAAACCAATAGAACAGTTCAAAAAGGGTAAAGTGTCCCTTTAACAAGTGTAAGACTGCATCTGCAGATTCAGACCCATAAAGATATGTGATATGTGTTTGTGCGAATGTGTGGCTATAACCACAGCCCTCCTACACAACTCCCTGCATGCAACTCATCTAGGCCTGCATGACAAATCTGGCTTGGTGGGCTGCTCAGGACTGTTTACCATGCTGTTGTCTGTTTCTGTTACACTGATACACTGCCACATTATTATGAGCTGTTGTTGTGGTGATGAGTCCTGCACTGAGGGTTGTATTGGAACTTCCCATAGTGATTATTAAGGTCAGGGGATTTGTTTGCCTTTTTGAATAGAAAGGGGAACATTGGACGTTTCCTCATGAGGTCACATACTTCCATGACCCAAATCTGCTTTATAAACTGTTACACAAAGAGAGACCATACACGTTGTGCAACCAAGTGTGTTTTCTTTCTATACCTTTTCTTGACATTGAGTTGTGGAATATCGCTACCCTAGGGTCGCCTAAAATGCAGCTTTGACGGACGAGGAAATGACAAAACAGGAAGTGTTATATGAATAGATTTCAGTTGTCTGAAGACATTCCCCCCTTGGCCAGGGATGGGTGGGTGTTTATGGAGCTATGGGGATCATCCATGGTGTGAGCAAAGACCAGCAAGTATTTGATATTTGTTGTTTTTGTCGACTAGAACTAAGGTGAAAAATGTTGGTCGACTACCTTTTTCCACTGACGAAAACTAAATGAAAACTAAGCTATGATGACTAAAACTAAGTTAAATGTATTGACAATTTCGTCAACAGATAGAAACAAGACTAAAATATTAGGAAGGGACTAGTGGACAAGAGATCCAGTATAAGTGCATGCTGAAAATAGCAGATCTACAAGCTCACAACGCATCGCACTGTGACGCATTGTGAGCTTGTAGATCGGCAGTGTAAAATGAGCTATTATGACGGCATTAAGGCCCGCCAAAATACATCTTCAGGCGACTAAATGAACTGCAGATTTAGTCAACTAAGTCGACATTTAGTCGACTAAAACTAGACTAACACTAAAACATTCCAGGTGACTAAAATATGACTAAAACTAAATTAACTTTCATTCCAAAGACTATGACTAAACTAAAATAGAAATTTGCTGCCAAAAACAACACTGCCATAAACCCTCTGACTTGAGTTTATCGGTGAAGAGTGGCTCAGGGGTATGGTGGCTGGTAGAGCAGCCGGATGGGAACCATGAGGTTCCCAGTTCGATCCTGGGCTCCCCCAGAGTTAGTGTCGAAGTGTCCTTGAGCAAGACCCTGAACCCCTAACAATTGCTCCCGATGTGCAGGTTGGTGCCTTGCCTTCCCCCACCATCAGTGTATGATCTGAATGGGTGAATGTACAGTAATGCACAATCTTACTGCAATGCTCTTTATTCAAATCTCAACAAAGGATCCATACACAACTTACAATTAGTACAGAATGTAGCAGCTATATGACTTACTGTATCACCGGGACCAGGAGGTCAGAACACATCACCCCAGTTTTAGTGTCACTGCACTGGCTGCCTGTTACTTTTAGAATTGATTTTAAGATTTTATTGTTGACTTTTAAAGCCCTTAATGGCCTGGCACCCGAATACATATCGGACCTCCTGGAACCATATGTGCCGGTCCGTTGCTTGAGGTCCTCCAACTTAGCCCTTCTAGAGGTGACAGGGCATTTGCTGACACATTTCTACAGAGAGGCCTTTATAACCCCCAGAAATTGACACCTTTATTCCCCCCTGATAGTGTTGTTGTTATGTTTTTGGTTGTAATTGTCGTGATGTTTGTGATTGCTTGATTGTTTTAATTATGTCGTTAAGGAACATTGTTCAAAAAGGTGCTAGATAAATAGTTTATTATTTTATTATAATCTATGTAAAGCGCTTTGGATAAAAGCACCATTTACCATTATCAAATGCAGCATAAATACTGCATTTTGTCATATTCTGGCTTTCTCAGAAGCACACACAGCTAGAAACTGCCAAAGGGGTGTTTGACAGTTGACACTATTATAGGCTAAACCCCCAATATCCCTAAACTACTTTTCCTTTTTCTCTTTTTCTTTACTATTGAAAAACATTTTTGAATAGTTAAAATAGCCAATCTACAAGCTCACGACCTAGTGAGCTTGTAGCTAGTGTAGATTGGCTATTTTAACTCTTACAAACAGTTTTTCATAATAGTTAAAAAAAGGCAAAGTGGTTTAGGGATAAAGGGTTTAGCAAGGACGAAAATAGAGCCCTGCCATCATCCATCCATATTATGCAATTGAAACAGAGGCAGTGAGCACTACCGTAAGAAAATATCATACGGTAAGAATTCTCTCTCCATTCCGTGCCTCATATACTGTGCAGAAAAGTAGGTGATTGCTCTGTTGTTGACACAACACATCTAATCAGATAGGACAGGAAAACCAGGTGATCACAAGTGTCAGGAAGTAAAGTAAACGGTGTGGCTCCCATGTCAGTCTTGGGCTTCATGACATGGTCAGGCAGGTCAGTCTGTGATGGCACTCTATAGATAGCTCAGGGTTTCTCAACCCGTGGGGTTTTCTTTTTTTCTTTTTTGCAACTGGCTGGAACTGGAAAATGGAAATTAATAGTTTACATAGTACACATAGTACATGCATACACCTTCCCCCAATGATTATATCTAGTTTCAGTAATTATTTATGGTTTATTGTCTCTATTATTAAGGTTATTGTAGCAGTCAATTTATATTGGGGGTCGGGAGGGGGCGGGTGGGGGTCCCGAGACATTGCCAAAGCAATTCCGGGGGTCCTCGGCCAAAAACGTTGAGAACCCCTGATCTAGCTATATGATTGCAGATGTGGGCAAGGTTTCAGCAGTTGCCTACCATAGTCCCATTGGCTTTGTAAAAAATCCCACCCGTGTGAAGTGAGGGGCGATCATACATCATACATGATTGATTGTTGTCTCCACAAGACTGAAAGCCGGGAATGGAGACATATTCTTTCACTCGTCTGTCTGTGAAACCTCACATCCACTATAGTCCTAATGGCATCAAGCTATTATGGAGCCATCGCTAATTAAACTGGCAGAACACAATCAAAAACATTGTTCTTGGTTAGTACAGAGAATAAAAATGTAGCCTATACTTCCTCACTAATTTCAAAAGGACAAGAGACAAAAGGAAGAGGAGATGTGCCATCATGAGTCATTGACATTTCCTATCTAAATGCTACAATCTCTGGGGCTCACTGCAATCTTGTCACTGCAAGCCAGCCAGCAATACTGATTATCTGGTCTGTGTCGGCCCGCTTTTCTGGTAGAATGACACAGAATGAGCCACAAGAAAACCAAATCCCATCAGGACTAGGTTGACCCTGACCTTGGTGTTAGGGACACCAAGGTTAATGTGGTTAAAAGCAGTGGTGGAAAAAAGTACTTTCAATTATTTACTTAAGTAAAAGTATCAATAATAATACTGCAATGTAGAACTACTCCGTTACCAGTAAAAGTCGGGTTGGCCTAATCAAAATTTACTTGAGTAAAAGTACTATCAAAATAATACCAAAAGTAAACATATACTCGTCCCGTTTCAAGTCACAATAATCTTGGTGTCGCAATTTTGGGTATGTCATGTAGGCAAAAACTGCATGTGTGTTTCGGGGGGGGGGGGGGGGGGGGGGGTGAGAGAGAGAGAGAGAGAGAGCGAGAGAGAGAGAGCAGCAGCAGCAATAACGTTCAGAAACAGGATAAGGATAAGGAGAAAGAACAAGAAGAAGATGCCGAACAACAGCAGTGGGATTAAATATGACCCAAGTCCTGTATTCATAGTTTATAGGGCTTATAAAAGTTACACACTGTTCAGAGGTCGGGGAGAATCATTCTTTGCAGATGGCGTTTAAGTATAAATGCCCAAAGCTATATGAACCGTGACTCTTTGTGTAACAAGCAGGGGGAAGACTGCACAACATGCAAAAGTCAGATTTTAATTAAACTATGGATATTTAACAAATGTATAGTAACGAATCTTAGTATGTGTGTACAGCATGTAGTCGTGTATGAGATATCAGTAATGTGAAGACATTATGGAGGATGAGTGAAGTGTGTAAATGTTGAGAGATGCAAAAGATCTGATTTGCTAAAAGGTGCTTAACCTCGCAACGCTATACCAAACCTGTTGGACACAGTCAATTACAGGTTTAGATGTTGTATTCAGCTGTTAGTTACTGTAGGTGTTAAATCTGCCTCTCTTAATCATAATCCAATATTAAAATTGGCTTAACGGCACTCCCTATATCATGGTTATTTGCATCTAACTGTCCAGAGTCCTCATATCCAGCAGATGTTCCCAGTGTTCCCTCATTGGTGTTTTCTGCTGTACCTGTGTTAATTATCTCTGCCAGGCCAGAAGGTGTTTTTGGCTGTGTGTGTGTGTGTGTGTGTGTGTGTGTGTGTGTGTGTGTGTGTGTGTGTGTGCGTGCGAACTTTCAACAGCTTGGGGTGTCTGTCCAGAGGCGAGGCAGAACGTAAGAACTTGCAAGGTGTTGTATTGTCCCTTTTTGGCACAATTCGGTGCTCACCTCGGCATGTTGCCCTACTCGCAGTGCATATGGTGCGTGTAGCGACGGCGCTGGCTGGTTAGCACCACATTTGTTGTGTTTGCTTCACTAGGCCAAGCAGGTAACTCCCTGACAGTAACCCCCTAACTGAACTTTTATTTTTGACTGGAAGTCAAAGGAGTGGAGAATAACTTCATATTTGGAAGTCAATATGACACAGTGTCAACATGACTTCATTAACATGATATATTGACATAATGTCAGAGAAGCCACCATGGTATTAGACGCTAGCTGTCTTGCTTGGCTCATGGACGTAATTTGGAATGTCTCACAGACTGTGAACGTCTGGCTCATATATCTTGAAATGTCCAGCAGCTCACATTGCTTGTCACTTGCTTCATTTAAATTTAAAGAGTGAAATTAAAAATATTTTTTTCACACTTTTAGACCATATCTGTGGTGATCATATGGGCATACCTAACAATGGGTGACAAAACAATGGGAATATTTCCATGTATTGTGTATTTTTATATCAAACATCTATGAAAAACAAAAATGTGATGCGTGATGAGGTGTGTAGACTCCCAAGGAATCTTGATTTCATTCACCTGTTTTCTTCCCATTGCTGCAGTTCCTCCGGACACAGCTGGATTTGATTACTGAACTACTCCATTCTTAATGACATCCAGACAGTGTGTATTACTCATTTTAAACTTAATCACCACGCTAAAATATGCATCTGAAAACATTATAGATTAGAAATAAGGCACGTAGCTCTGCATACTTTGCCGCCCGTCTGTCTATGACTTGTAAACAAACACACTCCACGCGTCGCAGATGCATCTTTGACTTGTGGAGTCAAACCCCTGGCTTAACGATGACTTAAAGATGATCATCAGGTACTAAGGTTATACTAGGAGGAAGATTTATTTCAAAAAATTGTACAGAAAGGGTTAAAAATATGTTACTCACCACCAGTTCATTAAGTATACCTAGTTTTGTGGCACCACCCACCTGAACATAAGCCTCGTCCACAGCTGTTGTTGTATGAATTGATTACGTGGGAGGGTTAATTTAGGGGACGGGTTAGGGTTATGATGTCACTAAAATGGTGTTATTTCGATTGGGCCTCATTTTGACTCAAGGCTTTCAGCTTTCAGGAAGAAACCAAAAATACACAGGGAAGACATATTTGAATATTATAACCACACCTGGGGGTCTATTAGAGTAATGTTAACTCCCTATACACATGCAAAACAGAAAAAGTACAAAAATCACGGCACTCCATCTTTAAATGCCCAAAGCTACAATCTGTGGCTCAGGAGGTAGGTAGAGCAGGTCATCCAATGATCGGTGGGTCGGCGGTTCGAATCCCGGCTCCTCCTGTCCACATGTCGAAGTGTCCTTGGGCAAGACACTACATTGCCAGCCAATGAGTCGGTCGGTGTGAGCTTGCCACCACTGGTGTGGGAAGTGAGGACGTTGGCGTCGACTGTTTGCCGCTTCACCTCCCAATGTATGAATGAATGAACCATTGTAAAGCACTTTGGGAAGTGCGGTCTCACTCGCCATCGCCGATCGAGCTCTCAATCTCTCCCGGCTCCCTCTCACTCTCCCTCTATAGGCCTAAATACCTGAGCTCGATCAGAGGGAAAGGATACTGAATGCTCCGATGCTCAGCCCTCGAATAGGGATACTAGGGTAATCAAATCTATAGCCGACTAGACCCCTACATGCAGGTTACACACCTGCATTCCAAAGCCTGCAATTCAGACACACTGCCATGGGGGAGGGGGGGCATACCCTTTCTCAGCAGTCATCATCATCATCACCTTTATTCATACTCGGAAGCCCTCATTTTCAATGTAGCCAAGGTTTCAATACATATAGTACAATCAATACATCCAAAACACAATACATTATAAATCAGATTAAATTACAAAGGAACTTTATGCAGAGCAACCATGCAGTCAAACACACAAACAAACAAAGTGCTTTGAAGCATTCCTTTGAACTGACCGAATGATGGCAGGGAGCTCAGTTTTAAATACTTTTGGAGTTCATTCCAGGATGTTGGGCCGCTGACAGAGAAGGCTGTCTTGCCCAGCTCTGTCTGAGCATGAGGAACCTTGAGTGTGTGACACTGTGTGTGTGTGTGTGTGTGTGTGTGTGTGTGTGTGTGTGTGTGTGTGTGTGTGTGTGTGTGTGTGTGTGTGTGTGTGTGTGTCCACTGTCCATCCGTGTGTGTGTGTGTGTGTGTGTGTGTGTGTGTGTGTGTGTGTGTCCGACTG
The DNA here is from genome assembly GCF_963924005.1 of Protomyctophum bolini. NCBI lineage: Eukaryota > Metazoa > Chordata > Actinopteri > Myctophiformes > Myctophidae > Protomyctophum > Protomyctophum bolini. Next base: position 42,324,353 of record NC_137862.1, on the reverse strand, counting down.
TCCGTCCGTCCGTGTACAACTAATCTCCGGCACCGTTAACCCGGTCGATTCCAAACTTTGCACACACACTCCCTAGATGCCAAGACGAACCTCTGCCCCAAATCTTCCAGAACGGCCTGTTATAGCGCCACCAGGAGGCCGACTTTTGTAAAAGGCATTTTTTGATATTACTCCTCCATATTTTGTCCACAATCCTGCAAATCGTTACACAGTATCTCTATAGTCATGTGCTCAACACAGATCTGTCCGATATTTCATATTCCATCCTGATTGGCTAACATTGGCTTTAAAAGTTTACAGGATTTTTAACAAAAAGCCTCAAATCATCAACACAAGGCATAAGAAGAAATGTCACCCTTTTCACATTGGCTTATTATAGCGCCACCAGGAGGCCACAACCTGACCTGCCCTGGTGCAGCCCTGTGCCCCGGGAGGCCCTTTTTCTAGTTTCTAGCAGCCATCCAGTTGCAAAAAATGTAATAAAAATGGGCAGGTTGAGAAGAGAACCCCTGGACTATGAGAACAGCAGAACAGATGGTGGCAGAGACGGCAGCTACACCAGTGAATCCATTAGTACAGTCAGGGCCGGCTACTTCAGAGCAAACCTAAAAATATCACAGTGAGTCAGTCAGGTTGCCAAAGCAATCACATGCAGTGATTGATAGTGATGGAATTTATAGACCCAAGAATAGATGATCAACTTTGAATTGTCGCTGAGGAGTCTGACTGATATCATATACACTAAACTGACTAAAGTAACTCAGTGAAATGTACGTAAAGGACAACTTTAGTTTTTTTCAACCAAGGTTCATGTTTTAGGTTGTAAAAGGTAGTAAAAGATTTGTGTTAATATTATTATTATTATTTTTTTTTCATTTGCTGCTTTCTTTTACGGCATTCTAACACCTGGAACCAAGGGGGCTGCCGTGCTGTGTGTTGTAGGTTCAATCGTCAGTTCGTCACCTCCTCCTTCACATTCAATAGACCCCGCAATGTTTTGTGGCCCCGCAATCTTTCCTGTGGTCTAGTAGGACTATAGTAAATAATAATAAAGAAATCGCTGTAAAACAGTGTAAAAAATCCACATTATTTAGCCACTTGTTCGAATGTCCTGCGGTCCTGCCCCCCTGTAAAAAATAGCTAAAATCGTTTCTCTAATAACAACCTAAAACATGAACCTTGGTTGAAAAAACCCAAAGTTGTCCTTTAAGTAGGCCTACTGTAGGCTACTTAAGTACAATTTTGAGGTATTTGTACTTTACTTGAGTATTTCCATTCCAATAATACGATCTCAGATCCAAATATTGCAGTTTTACTCCACTACATTTGTTTTAAAACTTTAGTTACTATTGTTACTTTGTAGATTTTTAACAATATTACAAAAACATACAGTAACATACAGTAACCACTTCAGCCGTATACATTTCGACCATTAGAAAATAGCCGATCTACAAGCTGTAGGCTGGGTTGTGACCCACTGAGAGCTACCATGCTGACCAATTTTGGCATAATTGACTACCTTTTTCAACTGTAGATTTTGTCGATTTAGTCGACTAAAATCGTATGAGATGTAGTCGACTAAAACTGGACTAACACTAGAACATTCTAGGTGACTAAAATGTGACTAAAACTAAGTGAAAATTATTCAAAAGACTGTGACTAAAACAAAAATCTAAATTTGCTGTCAAAAACAACACTGACTCTTCGCCCAGATGGGGCTTTTAGGAACTCAAGTAAAGTAAAGTCAAAGCAATATATTATACCAATATAAATGATTCATTATTTAATATATTTTTTCTGGAAAATACATTTCCCAGAAGACTAATCCAATAGAGACTGTGTGTTTTCTTTTTTTTATGAAGAGCTTTGAAAAATAGTTTGGCTTGTTATTCACTAGATGGCAATATTGTATTGCAGAAGACAGCTTGCCTTCCAAATGGTGGAACCAAAATTTCTCCATTCTACCTCATGTAGATGTATTTTAACAATTATACAATACCATACATTCAGAAAGTCAAACATGTTTTATTTTCTTTAAACGAGTAGAACTTGCCTATGACATTAAGTATAGCCTACACAGCCTGTACATTTACATGTAGAGATATCCTTCTTGCTTTTTACAGTGAGGAAATGCCCTTAATTAATCTTACCTGGTAGAATTATTCCACTCATGATGAAACATCGCTATAACTTGACCATTTAATTTAATTTATTAGTTTATTAATTTATTAGCAGTTAATGGAGGATCATTAACAGTATATTAACAGAGCTGTATCACATGTCAGTGTCAAGCAAAATGTATCATCACCTCATTCACTCTATAGTCTAATGCCATTTGCACACTGGTGCCTTTGTCATGGAGGTATACCGTGGTAAATTATGAAGTGTCATGTCATATGAAATCACATTATGTCTCCTTTGCTTCCACGTACTGTGAATGACGTATAACCAGTGGCAAAGCTTGCTGACAGCAGTGTTACAGTCACTAGAAAGATGTAAACATACATTTAACCTCTATTTGACATTTTAATTTTCACATTTTAAGAAATTGAAAATTGTGCATATAATGTACAATAAAACGCTGTGGTTGTACTCTTCTGGAAAAGGTGTCCAATGTCATATACACAGTCTTTTATGTAAAGGCTTGCAGTTAATTTGGTTGCATAATATAAACGATGAAGTAATTTAAATCGCTACTTCTCTGCCTGATTTTTTGTTATTCATTTTCACATAAAGAAATATCCCAAATCCATGGTTGGTGTTAATTAAATTACTGACCAACAATGTGATCCAATCTGATCATTGCCACTTTATTCATCATCACCTTGATGTCATCGTAAGCAAAACATTTGAATTGAATTTCATGATTATTTATTATTGTTGTTATTATTATTATTAGTTTTATTTGTAATTCTTGCAACTGCAAGGCAGATCCTTTTGTTGCAACACAAACATGGCATTAAAAAAACCTCTCACAGTCCTACAGAGGGCAGGCAAGACCTCAACATATTTCACCATCCACAAATTCACTTGTGCCTGCAGCACACCGTTCTGACAAACTGAGTGTGTTTACAAAGACACTTGGATTCAAGTGCACATTGGATTATTTGGATGTATAACAAGCTGCAATAGCTGGTAATCAGTATGCTGTGGTCTCCTGACTCTAATAATTATGACAACCATCCTCTTTCACCATGAACTTGACCTGAACTGGAATCGGTAATAGTGTAATTGTCCAATAAACAAAATCATCCTAATTCCAATTAGCGACAGAGTCACCATTCTAATGTGCCAGAGTTCAGCCCTGGCTGCCACGTCTAACTCACCTTTTCAGGCCCCTCTCTCTGAACACTAACTATTAATTATTCAGCCACAATTAGCATGATGTCAATAGTAATTGCCACCAGTGCAGTGCTCCTCTGACATTGAAACGGCCTATTGTGTGAGACTGAGCTTACATCTCACACATGTTAATATTACCCATTTCAATCAAGTGACTGTATATAATGAACGGACGTGTGGTCCTAAACCTAAACACACCAGGACACTCAGATAGGTATGCAGGCACACACACGTGCGCACGCACGCACACATTCTCATATGCATGAGTCAACACTAAAGGCCCTATTTTGGGGCAGGCAGATTGGTGTGAGGCATGCAGCAAATGGGAATTTTGACAATTTCAGGAGGCGAAGTGGGGTCATTATTCATGTACCGCCTTTGTGTGTGTTTGTGTTTGGTATTTTGGGGACTCCAATTTTGGGGTCAGCAGGGCCAAGCTTTTGCACCATCCACCTGCATGAACCATGTCTATCACTAACTGTATTAGGGAGTCACGTGCTTGTCCATAATAATTTTAGCACACTTGCAAAGTTGCGTAGATGAAACTCCAAAAATGTGTCTCCAAAATCACAGTTCAAATTAAATATTGTTATGCTTCAGACTTAGTTGTGAATCAAGCTGGAAAAGTATTTGTAGAATGTTTCTTGATGCGTTCTAACTCACATGTGACAATGGTTAAATGATTGTATTCAACACAACCATTTCAGTGTGCATCATGACAAGCAGAACTGATTAAAGACATGATATCCATAGTTTCTAGTAAACTAGATGGATTATTTATAATTATTGCCAGGTTCTGTGTGGCTCATCACCAGCTGTCATTGAATTGTTTATTTGAAATCAAGGAGCAGAAATCATGTAGAAAATATGCAGTACATGGATGTAGTTTGCAGACTTTTGCCTTTTTATAGTCCACTGTACTAGAAACATATTCAGGGTACTATAGCCCCATTATACAGACAGCATTTCTTGTGGGTAAGTAGTAAGTACTGTAACATGGATAGATACAGACTGACACAAAGAATTACTGCTGCATGAACCTCCTATAGGCTAGTGGTTTTCAACCATTTTCATTTCAAGGCCCATTTCGCATTTGAGCCACGGACCACCATTGGATGAGATTTAGCCTCTCTGACCCGGCAGAGACTAAAGGATATTTCATTGTCCTGCACAATTCCATGCTGTATTGAAACATTCATCAAAATAACAATTATTTTACATTCTCTAATTGTGTAGACTTCTTGAAAATTAAGTGATGCAGATGTTTAACAATAATTTAACTCTTGAGAGTTGGACCAAATGGACTCGTACGGGTCCATTTGGTTTCATTTTACTTTTACACTCTCTTGCAACCACTGCAGCCTGCTCAGCTTAGGGTCTGCTACAGCAGCAATTCCCAACCTGTTGACCACGCCCCACTATGGTGAGCCGTGAGGTTATTGTGGCCCTCACATAATTGACAAGTTACGCTAAGATTGTATTGATAATATAACATTAATTGCGACCAAAGGTCGCAGTGTTGGTTGGTCGGGCATGTGACATTACGTGACATCATCAGGGATGGAGCATGTGACATCACATGACATCATCAGGGACGGAGATCCCTGATGTCATCAATATTAAGCCCATATACAGTATGGAGATCCCTGATGTCATAAATATTGTCCAGAAACTCTACATCTGACCTCAAACCTCAAACCCTTAGATCTCCATACATGGAGCTGACCTGTTCGGACATTCCATATGTTGATCCTTCCCCATCCACCCTTCCTCTTCGATGTCTCCCTTTTGACTGTACCTGTCCAATTAAACTCTAGACGGGCCTGCCGCAAAGTTATTAGTGCAGCCACGCCCGTCAGCCGGCGAAAACTAGAATTCCCAACACGCCTGGAAATTAAGATCTTACCCCCATGCCAAAGCACCAGCGCTCGCTGCTCGCCGTCTGCCGTCACCCAGGCGGATGTGTGCACCTATATATACCTGTATGTTTGCACAGAAACTATACATCCACCATACTACATACTAGAACTAGTTTGTCTGGAAAATATGAATTGGGCTTTACACTGAGAAACGCTTCTCATAGCACCAGTGCCAAATGTATGAACTGGCTATGTGTTATTTTCTCCCAGGATCATTTTACATAATCTGTTCTTGGCAGTCCGTTTGAGGTGCTGTACATTTTGTTGTTTGATGATGACTGTGCAGTGTACCTCCCGCACTGCACAAGGACATCAGTTTACTCATGGGATGAATTCCTTTTCCGAGACCTTTTTCTAAAACACTGCTGTGTAAATTGGCAGTACGTATACCGTAGCTCTGGTCCATAGTCCTAATGCGTAATCTGCCTTGTGTAGCCCCCAGCCAAGACCCAGCCCGCCACAGCCCTGCCAATGGGGCTCAGCCCTATTGGCACGACAGGTTGCACGTTGGTCTGGCGAGTGGGAGGCCCGGGTTCAATCCCCGCTTCCGCACAATGCTACAATCGCATTAAAGCTATGGAACTGATGGCTTCTAGCTCTCTCATGAAACGCTGACCAGCCTCTCGTCTGTAGTGAAAATCTAAAGAACGTTTTACCTACTCACCAATACAGTCCTTAGTGGACGCACTCCCCCCACCACACGTATAAAATGCACTTTTTGGCCAGAAAGTCATTTCTTTTCACCAGAAGGAAAATCTTATTTTTCTCTTGGCGGTAGAGGGTGCAGTGGAGTAACTAAAAGTATTTTTTACGTGTGGTGGGGGGCTCAGAGTGCGTCCACTAAGGAAAGTAGGCTTTCTAATTACATAAGCCGCCTTTGCATTGGTGAGTAGGTGAAACATTCTTTTTATTTCCATAAAAGAGGAGAGGCTTGTCTGCGTTTCATGAGAGCCAGGAGGAAGAAGAGTGGCAGAGCCTTAATGCAACGGCAGCAAAGGGCATTAGGGCTATGGACCAGAGCTACGTACACCACTGAGAAGAGTGTACTGCTCTTACAGTTCATGGAAAGTGATCATAATTTTGATTGGTCATGACTCATGATTGAATCCACCTGCACCAGACATTTTATAAAGCCAACCGATATCTCACTACTTCACTGTGGTTATATACTCACATACAGCACAGAAAATATGTCACTCCACTCCACCATACATGCTTCATGCTGGTCTGCCTGTTTTCACAAAATAGGGCCTTCAGAATTTTAGATCATACATATTAATTTTATCCAGTGAACATGCTAGTATTTATTAGATGGCGGGGGATAATTTTGACCAGATTATATATCACATTGTATACAGTAGCAGGCTTACTATTTCACAATGTATCGAATATTGTGATATTGATTAGTTAGCACTATAATAGTAGTAGTAGTACCCATTGTTGTGGACGGACAATTTGTGGACAAGTTGTGGACAACTTTTGATGTATGTGATGTTGCCATGCTTTTGTTCTTGCTTAATGTAGTAAGAGCCTAAATTGTAAATTGCAAAGGTACTGTAAATTGCAAAGGTACTGTTTTGAGAAGGCAAGATTCATGTACTATTGGCCAGTTTGTGACACAATAAAACATTGTGTAAGATTTTGGAATAAATACATAATTCCAGATTTTTGCAGAGCCACAAGCATGCAGGCAGATAAAGTTCAATGATGATTTATTCACGAACTAGACAGGACATACATGGCAGGACAAGCTGTGACAACAACTAGGGCCTATAAAGTGGCAAGGGAACATTGAACACAGAGAGGCTTAAATAGACACAGACTAACTAGACACAGGTGAAACATAACTACAAACAACACATGATTGGTTGAGACTTAAATGGACACACACAGGTGAACTACAAGGTGAGACAAGACAGACATGACAGGTACTGTAGCAACAAATAGAGCAGACAGGAAACACTAGGAACATAACTACACAATAAAAGTACAGTTCATGACAGTGACATAATCATGATTAGTTTTGCCTTTATTGTACTGTATACATAATTATTACATATACTATTGCGCTGTTATGTGTCTGCATGGAGTCTATTGCCAGGTGTATCTTATTGAATACCTTTGTTTTCTTTCTGAGCCAATGTAATGCAAAATGTGTTTGTTTGTAATTGATTGTTGTTTAGATTTGCTCATGATTAGTTTGATTGTGTGATGCATTGTTTTTTCTTTTTAGCTCCTTCCTTAAGCAATGCAGCCATGGCAAGACCCTTTCATATGGCCTTCCACTATATCATCTATATTGATTTGCATTGTGCATGTTTATGCAAACCTAGCTGTGCCCTCTCAAACATTATGCGCAGGATAATCCCACTTCAGGACAAATCTGTGTATATTTATATAACCCATCTATATTGCTGCATCTGCTCACCTCCACATATCTCCATCGGTTAAAGTCTTCGGAAATAGGAGTTCATGCACATGTATGGAAATAAATAATTCCATACAATATCGATAGTGGGCACTGATGTGATTTGATATTGGTTGACATATTATTTGACATAACTAACACTGTCATGAAAATTCATAACAAAATGCTGTTTGCCTCCACTGCGCTTTTTCGGAAAGCAAAACAAACACATCACTTGAGTGTGCTGAATATTGAGCTCCTCTTCCTCTCTACTTTCTTACAGGCACAATAGATCAATTGTAAAAACAAGTACAAAAACATTATCATAATACAATTATATAGGCTATTTAAATGCTTTGGAAGCAGGGTTTTTAAGCAGGGTTCCAAATTATTAAAATGGATTCCTCACTTTCAACAAAATCTAATTTTGGAATCACGTGCATTTATGTTATTTTGCACAAAATAATTTCACCCACTCCATTAGAGGGGGGGGGGGGGGGGGGGTTAACAATCAACATTGGGCAGCAGAACCTCACGATACAGATACAGTATGTGTGTAGCTGTAGGCAGAAGACATTATTATCTTACAAAACATGTTATCTTGTTTAATTGGCCCACTGTGTATTAGTTAGTCATTACTTTTTTGATCGATTTAAATTATGAAATAGTACTGATACAGGAAATATATAGCCATGTTTTGATGATTTATATCTAATTTCTGTTTGATCAATCAAATTGTATACATGGACCTGTGACAATTTTAACAAACCGTGTACATGCTTGGCTGGCGGAATTATTGAACGTCTGCTGCGCCGTCAAGGTCAAGGCTGAGCAGTCAACCCGCATTAATATACAAGAAAATTAGATCCCAGGCCCTGCCAAGTAGGTCAATAAGTATTATCACAGCCATATAACCAAAGTGTTGATGTTGCGGAATCGAAAATACATTAACTTTGTTGCTTTGCATCATGATGCTGCGTACAATGGTAAATATTGCTACAGTTTGCTCGATTCTATACTAAACACTCTACTGTAAAATGAAGTATGTCATAGATTTGTGGTAGAGCTAGCAGTGTTTGGGCAGCTGCACACTGTGTGTGTGTGTGTGGGGGGGGGGGGGGGGGGGGGGGGGAGTATTGATGGAGGTGATAAAGACATGTAATAATGTCATAAAAAGCCAGCAAAGACAACGGGCTGTAAGTGGAGATTGGTTGGACAGTGTAACCCGTAATCATGGAATAGGGTGAAAAATGACGGGGTCAGGTGCATGTGGACAGAGATGGAATAAAAAAAAAAGGGGGGGATGGGTTGGAGGGAGGTTGACCGAGGTGAGCGTTCTCTGAGGGGACGGACAGGGCCTGTTGTGTTGCTGATTACAAACCATAGGTCTCAATTTCACATGACAATGCCAAGTATTCATTTGGGGCGGTGTCAGTGTGTTATGGATGTGTATAAAGTGGAGGGCAGAGGTTCATGCATGGCCCCTTTAGGGCTGAAATTCATTTCTAAAATAGCTTCCAGTGGTGGATAGTGATGAAGTACATTTACTTGAGTACTGTACTTTTTTAAAGTACAGTACTCAAGTAAATGAGTACTTTTTTTTTACTTTGGTCAATCTTAATTGTACCTTTTTAAATTGATGTTGATGAACTATGTGATGAAATGGTCTTTTATTGGTCTTTTTTTCCCTTTGTCCTCCCCTCTCCTTTTTTCACATCGTGTTGTTTTTTAAGGGACCTTATGCTGTATTCATCTAAACATATTTGTATTGACCACATCACCCCTGTAGTATGTAAATTATGTTCTATAAAACAATATACAATCCTACAATATACCAGTAAGACGCCTGAGGGCAAGAAGCGACCTCGCCCTGCATGCATCCGCCTGGATGACAGCAGACTGCGGGGGGAGCACTGGCACTTTGGAAAGGGGGGTCAGATCAACATATCCGCCTGGGTGACAGCAGACTGCTGGGCGAGCGCTGGTTCTTTAGCATGGGGGGTAAGATCCACATATCCACCTGGGTGACAGCAGACTGCTGGGCGAGCGCTGGTTCTTTAGCATGGGGGGTAAGATCCACATATCCACCTGGGTGACAGCAGACTGCTGGGCGAGCGCTGGTTCTTTAGCATGGGGGGTAAGATCCACATATCCGCCTGGGTGACAGCAGACTGCTGGGCGAGCGCTGGTTCTTTAGCATGGGGGGTAAGATCCACATATCCACCTGGGTGACAGCAGACTGTCACCCATTTTCGGGCATGTTGAGAACTCTAGTTTTCGCTGGCTGCACTAATAACAGGCCCGTCTAGAGTTTAAATGGACAGGTATCAGTCAAAAGGGAGACATGGAAGAGGAAGGATCAACATATGGAATGTCAGAACCGGTTTGAGGTATGTTCTATACAACATAATGAGACTCTCAGAGTTTGCACACCCGCACAGGGCCATTTGGAACCCACTCAAGGACACTTTGAGACCCACTGGTGTAGCAGTGTTTCCAGTGAGCCAACATGTTCTTTCCAAAATGACGTGTATGCATATAGTCAATTTGCTTCACCATAGTGAACTGCAACCCGTCTATGGGTTGCAACCCGTCTATTTCCAAGCGCGCCCTATAGCACGCAGCTCCCTATAGCACGCAGCTCCCTATAGCACGCAGCTCCCTATAGCACGCAGCTCCCTGACCTGAGTGAACTCATATCACACCACACCATTCCCACTACTGTGAATGAGCCCATCAGTCTGGCAACGTTTAAACTAGGGCTGGGACTATAATTACCGATTCATCTCGATTACTGACTAATTAATTACAAAAACAATAACGCCATTAAAAATTAATTGCGCTTAGTTTTTGCACCACATACGGACCCTTTCTCACTGGACGAATTTCAGGCGTACCGATCATACCGGTGCACGCAATGGGATAATTAGCTGATCTGACCGCTTTGCTGGGCCCAGTGGATGTGGGAAATTTATTGCGAACGCAGTGAGACCTAGCAGATCATGTCTGTGTGTGTGTCCGTGTGTCCGTCCCTCCTTTGTGCCCATATATGGAGCTGAGTGATTTGTTTGTCATTGATGCAACACACTCCATATTTGGACGTATAGCTGCTTTGGGGACTCCTTATATGGTTATGGCTGAGTCATGGTGAATTGTTATTGCAATTTACGATCTGCGTTCGCTTCCCGCGTTTGCGCGTCTTACTCGTATATATATATATATATAAACTGACAAATTGATTCACGTATATATCGAAATCTGTTTTAATAGAAGAAAAAAAAGTATCTCAGGTCAAATATTGATATGTGATTCATTTTGATTAATTAATTACAATGCCTTGAATTAATTGGATTTTTTAATGGTCCCAGCCCTAGTACAAACAGATAAGACCATCCCTTCTTACTGCAAGTCACTAACACTAAATATGCATTCATTTCATCCAAGAGACCTCAATTGCATCACACGTCATCTTGTTAAAATATATGTGAATGGCAGTGTTGAAATATCACTCACTGGTTGGTTATATAATAACATGATTTATGCATGGTTGAAAATCTTTCCTCACTGTAGCAAAATATGGTAGATTCAGGAATCCTACAACCTCAAAGTATCTTCCACGAAAGACATCCACGACTAGTCGTATACAGCAGTTAGGAGGAGACGGAAATGGAATCTTGCAAGATGGGAAGTGTCTGCCAAGCTTGTCTTTGGCTGCTGCATATATTTGGGGTCTGATGAGAGATGTTTGCCTCATGTGCCTCATGTTGGAATATAGTGGTGAGTCACTGTACCAATGGTGTGTGCCTGCATAGATGTAATGTTCAGTATACCATCATGAGCAGCAATGGTTCTCCATGTACAGTATAGTATATTAGAGTCTATTACAGTAATGACATTTCTACATGGCACCTGCCAGAGCAATGTGCTTTTGCAGAGAAATAATCTACCGTATAGATAACTATTATCTATCTATTCTCCATCACCCAATCTCTCAAACCAGTCTGTATACCTCCACATCTTACTATGAGGGGTTTGTGACTTCAACACTTCTGCACTGCTGTTGCTGGCTTCATACTGTCCTTCCTATTCTCTTTCTGGTCTTTCCTAAACTCCCGTCACCACGTCCACCTTGGACGAAAGCCTGGTCTGTGTTACTAAATTGTATGATCGGAAGAATAATACCGTCCCAATTAAAAGCGTAGTTTCTCTTATTTCTAAAATACAAAATAAATATAAATTTGAGTGTGCTTTTCAGAGACTATTTAGCGTCTGTATACCTTTGTTATGCCACAGGGAAATTATATTCTCATCTCAGGCTACAAGAGAGCGAGTCACGCTTTTATTGGGAAGGTATTATTCTTCCGGTTTGAGGGAAAGGTTCTGGTTTGAGGGTTCCGGCTCAAACTGACGACACTACAACATGACGTAACGATATCATCCGCCCCCAACCGGATCATAAACCCGAAAAGGAATGCTGCCCAAACACAGCTGAAGGAGTGGCTCTGGTCTGTTCCTAATACAGCTGCAAATAAGTATATAATACACCCGAGCCAGTGAAGGGGTATAGTCTTGCAGTAGATGGATATCTAACACCTGAAACACAAGACAGAGTTGGGCAAGACATCTTTCTCTGTCAGTGGCCCAACTACGTGGAATGAACTCCAAAACTCTTTAAAACTGAGCTCCCTGCCATCTTTCGGTCTGTTCAAAGGAATGCTCCAGAACATTTTTCACTGTGATTTCTCCTGCTTCAATTGACCTATAGCTAAGCCCCTCCCCAAACTGCTATGGTCCTGCAATCACAGCTATAAGCATGGATGACAACCTCGGTGTCATCCTTGACCCCACCCTCTCCTTCCAGCCCCATGTCAACCAGATCACCAAAACCGCCCTTTTTCACCTTCGCAACATCGCCCGCCTTCGTCCCATGCTATCCCACACTGCCGCTGAGACACTCATTCATGCCTTCATCACATCCAGACTCGACTACTAGTGCAATAACCTCCTGTATGGCGTCACCACCAAGGTTCTCAAAAAAAACAAAACGATCCAGGGACCACATCACACCTGTCCTGTCCATTGGTTGTTCTGCATAAAGTTCCTTTGTACTTTATCCTGATTTGTAATGTATTGTGTTGGATGTATTGTTTTTTTACTGTATTTTGTGAATTGTAACCTGGGCTACATTGAAAATTAGGTCTTGCCCTCAACTGTATTTCCGAGTATAACGTCGGAAACGCAAACAACGGCCGCGAGGCACACATTACTAAAATATTAATTAGACTGATATGGGGGAGGGGAGAACACAAAAGAGACAGCGCACGTACGCAAACAACAGCCGCGAGGCGCGAGGTTGTATGTTTGTGACACACAAACATGCACCTGAGAAATAATTTCTTGTTTTTCACACCACCACTCATGAAACACATTTAACAAGCTTGTTTTGAAACAAAGACGAAGAATAGCCTAATCATTAAAAAAAAACCTCACATATATGCTATGATACATGATGGAAGCCTCAGGAAAGGGCACTTGTTGATCAGTCTCCTCATGCATATAGGCTACTCTAGCTACAACTGCAGAGTGCACTTGTTGTACAACTCACTATAACCGTGTCTTTTTGATGAGCAAGTGATTTCTTAAATGCAGTAAGATTTGACTGAGGTGACGAGGACCAAATGCTTTACTTTTAGTCCTGGAAAAGAATGTCCTGTGATTTCCGATGCCAGATCAGCTTGTAGTTCGGCTATTTATTTTTGGCAAAGAGATTTGGATGTATATAGAGGGCAAAAAGAAGGCCGGGGACCCCTGGGTCTATTCTTAGACCAGTCAAAGAAGTGTATAGGGTTTTAGTGGTTAAGGCTCCATGGAGGCTTTCCCCTCTCCCTTGAGCTGGGATGGTGCCAAGCATGCAGGCGTTCATCTGGCATGCAGCCCCGTCCCCTCCCTCCATATTTCACTTCTGTTTCTACTCTCTCTATCTGATAGCTTTATCACTGCCGAGGGGTCAGATGCTGACACCAGCATAAGGGCCGCTTAAATCGCTCTAAACAACATCTATCATGGACCCTATAAAACAGGCTTCGTGGCACGCACAATACAGCGGCCTCGCGCCGGAGAGCGCCTCGTCTATCATACGGCTGCTTGACTCCAGGAAGCCCCTTTTTTTTGATGATGTGTACAGTACTGAAGAAGAGAAGAGGTTCTGATTCTGGCCTAATCAGTCTTTATGAGTCAGCTAGAAGGAAAAGTAGATGGTGGAAGGTCTATCACTCATCAGCATGAGGCAGGTTCTGTTCAGGACAATTTTTCTTTTTCTTTTTCTTTTTTTGTGTGTGTGGAGGTGACAACTAGGGTTGCCCCGATCCGATCACGTGATCGGAAATCGGGGCCGATCACATCATTTTCTAATGATCAGAATCGGATCGGGAGCAAAAAAACTAGTATGATATTATCAATATTATATCCATATCTTGATATTCGACTTGAGATTGTCTGTGATTTTGGATATTGTATACTATTGTGATATGGCATAAGTGTTCTATAACTGGAAAAATCCATATCGGGATACTCAAAATCAAATTATCGGAATCGGATCGGGAGCAAAAGAAAAGAAAATCTTGATCGGGACATCCCTAGTGAGAATCTGAGGTTCTGAGTCGTCAGATATCTGAGAAACAACACTGAATAAAATCTAAATAAAAACTAAGCTAACTGACCTTTTTGTCAACAAAATAGACTAAATTGTTAGGGATGGACTGGAGAAGAGACACCTAAACTACAAGTAATTTTATGTTTGGTCGCATGCTGAAAATAGCACAACACGTCATGTGTTGTGAGCTTGTAGATCTGCTATTTTCAGCATGCAACCGCAAGTCTAAAATCAATCATTACGACACAATCAAGGCCTGTCAAAATACATTTTAGTCAACTAAATCAACTGATTTAAAATCTTATGATATAGTAGATTAAAGTAGACATTTCAGAAAATATAAAGTAGACATTTCAGAAAATGTGACTAATGTGTGAATAAACTAAATCAAAGTTTGCCATCAACACTAAAGATGAGCATGTGTGGGTGAGGGGATGGGGGAGGTGGGTTGGGTGGGTCCGATGGGGTTGGTGGGGGAGGGGCCGTGGAAAACGATAATTGACTTTGATTATTGGCCTAATATTATGGCACTCTGACAGGTTTAGCACGATTTACGGCTTTAGGAAAACAGAAACAAATGAAATGCAGGTGCTTGAGTATAGGCCTATAGAACGAGAAGAGACGCTTGTTATGGTCCTTAAATCACACCCAGGCAGGCTGCTCGGCAACCAGCTTGATTAATAGCCGGATGCTAATAGATTACAGTAAATTTTTAGTTCTTCTAAAGTCAAACAAAGAAATGAAACGAGTATAAAAAAATAAAAACCTTTCTGCGATGTGACTAATTTCCCTGCTTCAACAATCGCAGTGTGTTTAACAAATGTTCTACTGGCTGGGAGGCGTTTCATGGAGAGTGGCTGGATTAAATAATTAGATCTCAGACAGCATGACAGCTGCTCGTTTCTGCCTTCCGCCTCCGTTAAGGAGGCATAATCCAGACTTTCGTATTATTTTGGTGTAGCAATTACAGTCACTTAACACCCTTTATCTACAGCCAGGGAATATTCTTCACGCAAACACACAGGCACTCGCACAAAAATCATTGTTACACTAGCTACGATAATATCTACTGATTTAATAGTATCCAAACAAATCTATTTCACAAAGAAACTAATGAAATGAAATAAACACTGCCATTTAATGATAATGACACAGGCCAACGTATACAGACTATAGGATTTTGGCAGCGTATATGTTTGATTCGCTTGGTTTTGCACATGATGCATTTATAACGCAGCTTTATTTGTCACACATTGTACACTCTTGCATTAAAAAATGGTTTGCTTTTAAACATTGGATTTGTTTAAGGTTCTGTGTGAGCTGAACTCATCTGTAAATACTGTATACCTGTGTATAAATTGACCTGAACTAATCTAATTAAATCTGTCTGTTTATACTGTACTTTGTGTATAAATTGCCAGTGGACATAATGAGGCCATGCTGGTACTTGTGCTCTAGATGGTGGTGGTGTTCTCCGTTCTACTGTAGTTTGTTC
The DNA here is from genome assembly GCF_963924005.1 of Protomyctophum bolini. Lineage (NCBI taxonomy): Eukaryota > Metazoa > Chordata > Actinopteri > Myctophiformes > Myctophidae > Protomyctophum > Protomyctophum bolini. The sequence continues at coordinate 42,308,538 of NC_137862.1, read as the reverse complement.
ACTGGATACTTATTCAAATATTCAACATAGAAAAAGCACCCATTGTACCAAAATAACCCCCAGAGATGCAATGTGTTCTTTGTTCTCTGGCAATTGTTGACTCAGTTTCCATATTTATTTTCTTTATTAATACTCTCAATGACCATACAACTAATTAAACGCATTTAAAAATATATCATTTCAATTTCACGACAATTAAGAATTGCAAAGAGAAATACGTTTAAGAAGGGCTATCATGTTTCGGTAGACTTTGACTTTGGTTTTACACCTGCTAATCACTTAAACCCTATTGAATTGACCGGGAGTCCCCAGGGGTCTACAGTATCTGTGGCCCCCTCCTTTTTTCCCCCTCTACACGAAATATCTTTGGTAAAAAATAGTTGATCAACAATCTTGTGACGCAACGTTGTGATGCGTTGTGTGCTTATTGTGCTATCTTTGCCTAATGTTCTCCTATTATGACATTCCCAGAATAAGGATGCAAGGGTTCAAGTGGTTTGGGGTGAAATGCGTTTTAAAGTTATGGGGATGAGGCAGGAGTCATCGAATGCAAATCTTCAGTAGTGGAACGAAATGGGTCTGAGTGAGGAGGGAGCCAAAAAAAGAAACCGATCAATGACTAGGAGAAGAGGAATTATTGTCCAAGCCCATCACTTAATTGCCTTAAAAGCCTATTGAAAAAATCTGAGCCGCCCAATGTGCATCCACTGAAGTTAACACTCCCGATATGCCATACAATTTAATTATTAGGACATGATTCATTCATCGAGTGGTCACCCATTCACTGGTAGCGTTTATGGCTCTGCTGCTGAAGAATCATCCTTTTGGTCAGTAATCACTGAACTGTACAAATGTAATTTAGATACTTGATTGAGGAAGGGATTTTGCTAATTAAGAGTTTTTGTAGAGTGCATAATCATTTTGGCTGGCTATTCATTAGGAACAATGTGATGATTAGCCCTTGTGGCAGACTCAAGTGCATGCTTATCAACTGGAAAGAAAAGTAATGTCTCCAATCTTGAAGGGTCCTATAGTGTATACGGTATAAGTAGACAGGGATTTGTCAGAGTAAGCTTAGGGCCAGCTTTAAAAAGAGAAAAGAATCAAATCACACCATGAAGATAGAAGGGCTAATTATGTACGTACAGTATACTCAAATCAATTGAACAGGTGAGGTGACACAGCTTCATCTTTTCATTAAATCATCGTTGGAAAACTCATTTTGCAGTATGAAACACCTTTTGCATAAAACCAAACATAACAGAAAACACATGCCAGTTTGCAAATGAATATGAATTCATAATTCCTATGTATCAAAGGAAATAAATTGTGCAAAGGGTTCTTGAACTTATTGCATAATGGCTCTCATAATCAGTATCCATATACAGAGCTGTGTGGACACAGATTAACCTATTCCTAACCTTATCTCTTTCCATGGGACCTTACATGAAGTAAACAATAAACGTAGAAATGCAACCAAATGGACCCCTGATGGTTTGTGCACTCTTGGAGTTACAAATGGTTACATTAACACTGAGGAGTTTTACTGTGTACAAACTTACAAATAGCTTTGCCTTTGCTACAGTAGGCCTAGTCCTTGATCACTTGCAACCAAATAACAAATACGTTCCACACAAAACCCCCTGGCATTGTTTGCTAAACCTCTATTAGGTTCATGAGCTCTACAAACATTCTACAAACGATTATTATAGCAAACAATAACTATTCAATAACAAAATAATTTTAAATACATGACTATATAATATAATGTTAACCTAACTACCTTTGCGTGATGTGGTTGTAGCCTACAATAATAGATTACATTTGACCACAGTGCCCAAATTGACTGGGTAATTGCTTGACATTTGCTTAAAGATGGAGTGCTGTGATTTTTGTCTTTTTTCCAGTTTTGCATGTGTTTATGAGGTGACAGTACTTCATTAAACCGCTTGGTGTGGTTCCTATATGCAATGATGTGTTTCTTTTGTATTTAGGGTTTCTTCCTGGAGGCTGAAACCTTGACAGTCAAACGTAGGCTACCAATGAAAAAAGTGTGATTTAGTGACATCACAATATGATCCCTCCCCTAACCCCTCCCCCTTTATCATAAAACAACAGATGTGGGTCCATCCATTAGTTCAGGATCATCACCCACCAGGCAAACCAGGCATACTTAATGAACTGTTGTTGGCGTGTCCACATAAAAACGTCATTTTAACAAATACTGTACACTTTTTTGAAAAGACTCTCCATCTCCACTCTCAAAGGCACTCCATCTTTAAATGTTCGAGGCTGCAAGGTATGTCATAAGATGGATAAACACTAGATATCTAAAACTATAATTACCCAAATTGTAACGAGACCTCGGAGGAACATCATGTGTGGGTTATTTACCACAGCCATCTATGATTGTGTTAGTTGGATAATCTGGGCCACATGCAGGCCTACAGTATTTCTATAGCTAAATCTTAGTCAATCTATCAATCCGCCTCCTTTCCATGATGCGTTTCCAAACCTTTAAGCCTCATTCCACCTTTTCCAAACTCTCATCAGCCCTTCCCCCTGGCCCATGGCGCCCTGCAGGCAGCATGAAGCCCAACGTTGTTGAAAACATGCTGAAAACATGCTGAAAACATGTTGAAAACATGCTGAAAACATGCTGAAAACATGCTGAAAACATGTTAAAAACATGCTGAAAACATGTTGAAAACATGCTGAAAAATCATGTTGTATCGGTGTACTCTTTGAGACATACAGGTTTTCGGAGCATGATCGAGACCACTATCACAGTGCAGGGAACCTGCAACATGAAAAATTACGAAGGGACGTATTGTCTACATATAGCTCACGAACGACAAACAAGAACAACCTTTGTTTGCACAATTGCATCTCCACACTCCTTCGCATGTCGTAGCAAAATCTACGACAATCTGCTAATTCTGGCAAACGACACCGTTGTACGATGAAGCATGAATTAGGCATACAAACATTGAACTAAAAACAAACATTAAACCTGTATATAGGATGGGCCCTCGAAAATAGCAGATCTACAAGCTCAAACATAGCGAACCTACAAGCTCACAACGCGTCACAGATGCGGTGCGTTGTGAGCTTGTAGAACTCTTCTTTTTCTCTCTTTCTTTTCGGGGCAGTGACACTGACGCACAGTAGAGCATACATTAAACATAAGGCACTCCGAGGGCCTCATTTATCAACATCTTATTGCATGCAAACAGATGTGCATGTAAACTGCACATGCAATTATTATTTCCAAGCAAACTTGTACTTATAGGCTATACTTAGAAATGTACACAACGCACTGATGAGTCTGCACACCTCTAAGTGTACCTCTATAGGCCTATTCATACTCCAGTTTCAGGTGATAAGGTGACCACCGAAAATGTCAACATGACAACGCGGTGATAAGCGACTCAGTGCTCACCCAAACACATCTCTCTGTTTTTACTAACCACCGCTTCGGTGGTCACCTTATCACCTAAAACTGGAGTATGAATAGGACTTATGTCTCCTTTCTCTCTACCTCTTTCTCTTCCCCACACACGCACGCACGCACACACAGACACACACACGTTCATATATATATATATATATAGAGAGAGAGAGAGAGAGAGAGAGAGAGAGAGTCCAAGTTTGGACTTACAGGTGAGCTACAGAAGAGAATACCGAGTATGGAAATGATAAGGTATCTCCTACACCCAACCTGTCACAAACGAGGAAGTACGGCAAAAGATCAGCCAAGCCATCGGCCCACATGATGACCTTCTTATACCACTGTCATAAAGCGTAAACTGAGGTGGTACGGACACATCACCAGATCCTCAGGCCTTGCGAAGACCATCCTGCAAGGCACCGTACAAGGTGGCAGGAGAAGAGGAGACTTACTGGACACTTGACCGCAATGTGACACACTTGAAACTCGAGGCAATGAGAGCTATATATATATATATATATATATATATATACTGTATGTATTGCATTTCGATATTATCAGATACAATCTATACTAGCCTTTAAAATTAAATTTAAAATTAAAAAATTAAAATGGACTATCGCTCCCATACAGCTGATGAGAATAGGGGCAGCCATGGTGGCCCACATTTATTTAAAAGAGTTCAAATCAATAAACATAAAAAAAGACCTCTAGACAAACTCCAATGTTTAATAACTGTTGGCTTAACGGAAAGTGTTTATTGGTGTGTCTTTAGCCTATAAGCACCATTCATGTCAGGGTTATTATGCCACACATCACGGTGAGAACACTGGTCTGGTGATGTTAGATATAAATCAATGTGCATGGCAGGCAGGCGGGGGGACTGGGGAGGCTGAATCCCTCAGCCCAGCCATAGTGCTCTGATCCCCCTTCATATTGCCTTTCACGGGTAAATATTTAAAGAATCAACATTATACCGTCCACGAATCCCGCAGTGATATTAGTTTCTAGGACAATAATGGCAGACTGTTTTTTATTTTCTCAGTTTGTGTTTTGGTTTCACTGTGGTGCCCACGGTTCAAACGGTTCACTGTGGTGCCCACGGTTCAAACGGTTCACTGTGGTGCCCACGGTTCAAACGGTTCACTGAGGTGCCCACGGTTCAAACGGTTCACTGAGGTGCCCACGGTTCAAACGGTTCACTGAGGTGCCCACGGTTCAAACGGTTCACTGAGGTGCCCACGGTTCAAACGGTTCACTGAGGTGCCCACGGTTCAAACGGTTCACTGTGGTGCCCACGGTTCAAACGGTTCACTGAGGTGCCCACGGTTCAAACGGTTCACTGTGGTGCCCACGGTTCAAACGGTTCACTGTGGTGCCCACGGTTCAAACGGTTCACTGTGGTGCCCACGGTTCAAACGGTTCACTGAGGTGCCCACGGTTCAAACGGTTCACTGAGGTGCCCACGGTTCAAACGGTTCACTGAGGTGCCCACGGTTCAAACGGTTCACTGTGGTGCCCACGGTTCAAACATTGAACTGTGTGGTAAAGACAATGTTGAGGCTTTCATGGACCATCTTTTCTGTAGCTAGATATAGTAAGTACATGATGTAACTCTGAGAGTGTACAAATCCGGACCAGTAATGGTCCATTTGGTTATATTTGAACCCTTCTGAGTTTAAAAATAAAGAAATAAAAATCGATACATTAAAGAGATCCTTGTAAAACTGTACTTTTACAGACAAAAACAAAACAATTGGGAACGTACCGTATGCGCCTTCTGCACAGATTATTCAGGAGTTCAGTTAAGTTCTTTCATGTTATATTATTTCCTCTTTTTCATCTTTGTCATGTCATGTCAGACTCTCTGACATGAGAGAGCTCCTCTCTGCAGCTCTGCTCTGTTTGTTCTGATCTGACATGCCCAAGACCCACAGGTGCTTTAAATGAGGTAATCAGAGCAGGTGAGCCTAATTCAACCTGCCCAGGAACCTGACAGACCACCAAAACAGAGCACAGTAGATGGCACTATATCACCATGCATTTACCATATGTACCCAAATAACATACCTATAAAGTTCACATATACATTTTCAAGGTAAGCAATAAAATAGAATAGAAACTAGAAATAGAAAAATTGAAATAGAAAATACAAAATACCCATTGCTGGGACAGTTACATAAAACCTTTAACACTGAGGATTTGACTGTGTACATACAAAGGCAGCACACCTCTGCCAAACCAGGATGATTTGTTCTTCTGATTGCTTCCATGTGGAAGGTGCAGTGAATGACAGATCATAAAAAACGAATTTGCACCACATTAAGGAACTCTCAGAATCCTAAGAGGTACGCTGTTTATTTAGCTATGACTTTTGTATTTGTTTTCAGCAACTAATATGATTTCGAATCGGTGATGTTCATGATGTTCATGTATATTTCATATTCAAATGTCAGTGTGAACAGCGTTCAACAAGACTTCCCTGATACAGGTTGGTTTATGGTGTTTGTTATTTGGAAGAAAAGTCTTACTTGTCACTCACTACTAATCTTGACTAAGACTAAGATTTTGAGCTCTTAATTGTTGTGGCAAACCAAAAGTAGCTAATCCAAAATCACTTGACTGTACTGTATAGGTCTCGCCTTGCAGCACAAGTGAGTCTAGGGTTTTGGCATTAAAGTATGTTGCTGCATATGGGACATGTGCCATGCTTGCAGGGGAAAGGAATCAACACCACATCAGAGCAAATCTATACTGACTGATGGTGCCTTGATCACATTTGTATGATTGGAACCTCTTTCCACCGAGGAGATATCCAGACTTTAAGCCATCTAGAACTTATAGCCAAGTTTCTATCCACTAATCAGAAACCCAGGAGGTCTTGGGCGGCTATCTACTGTAGCAGCTCTGAACCACCATTGAGCTTCACAGTAAGATCCTGTGCTAAATCTGAAATCCATATATATTTTTCGGTCCTACCCGGGATTTGAACCTGCGCAAGTGCCAACATTTTTACTGTTGAGTTATAACGCAAAGCAGGTTTTGGAAGTCTTTCGATTAGATTTTCGTACGACACCAATAGTGGTCCCCGTCCTGTGGTGGTTGCACAATGGACGCGTTTTTCGGAAAACCGACGGAAAAACGCAGCTAAAAATCCGAAAACGTGTGAAGGGACCTTAACTCTTCGTTGGCTAATTCCCAAGCATGCAAGGGGTCGGCACAGCGAATACTTTTTGCATCTTCTTTTTTCGGCATCTTCCTCCTCGGTTTGTCCAGCCACCTCCTCTCTCCCCACATACATGAATGTCCTTTTTTGGCCTCCCTCTCTTAGCCAGCCCTAACCGGCCACAGAATCTAAATGTCTCAGTAGAACAGCAGGGAGTCTACCTCCAACCACTGCACTTGTGTGTGCTATTAGGGCCTGAGCATTGGACCAGCCTAGCAGCCTGAAATGCAAGGCATTATTTATTATATATACACAAACACATTTTTGAGGGCCTAAATGCTGTATTGGTCCAAGTACTATACATGTTATTGTTGATGCAAAAGACATTGATGCATTTTGAGAAGTTTCGGGGGGCCTAATGACGTGCCCAAAATAGGGATGTCATGATCAAATGAACACTTTGGATTTGACTGTGTGGGGGACCACAGAGCTGTTGGGAGCCGGAAAGGAAATACAGAAGACTAGTGTATACAGGGGAGTGTGTCTTGGCACTGCATGGAGCTCTGATTCTATTTACGGCTTTTAACAGAAATCTGATTAACCGAGGCATTTTAAGCAGAGTGACCTGGAGGAGGAGTGAGGAATGGATGAGAGAGAGAGAGAGAGAGAGAGAGAGAGAGAGGGAGAGAGAGAGCCAGGAGGAACAGGCGCTTTCATTAAATCAGCAATCGATGCCAGCACTCCTCAGAGACCTGCGTGCACAGGAATAAAGGAATAAAATAAAATGAAATAAAGGAGCCATTTCCCACATTTATCTGAGACAGTTTAGTGTTCTCATTGCAGGCACACTGTATATCAACAAGGCTTTGCATGAAGGGAGTCGTGTTTTATATATCATGGTTTATACATAACATGCATGATGTGAACAGGCTTATACAATCTATTCTGAGCTATTGAGATAATGTCACAGCAGCCAGTTTGTATAGTGTGAGGAACATTACATATATTACAAGATACAGTAATTGTATACGTTTTACATTTGAACAAGAAGTCATTTAAGGATGAAAGGTGCTGATGATGATCTGGGCCCTATACATTCTGTCACCAATTATGCTCATCGGCAGTGAACTAACGGCTGGAAAAATAGGACACTTAACGATGTAGCTCAGTGATCAAAACAAGGCATTTACACCGTGGAAATTATGAAACGCGACGATTTCCTCGGAAATGGACCCGAGGCTATGGCCTAAGGGGGCTGCTGAGAGGGCCGTCTCCTCCCAGCAGATAGAGTAATTCTGCCCCGTGTTATAGCCTAATTAGACATGGCTGCCGCTCTGAACGGTGTTGCCTGCTACCGAATCCATCTCGTATTAGGGTCGGAGGGAAGCCCGGAGACCTATCAATTGCCGGGATCAAGAGCTCATTATAGGATGCCTCAGAAAACAAACACCCAGCCGGTATGGCATTATACAAGGTACATGTATTTTTAAGGGTGCCATTGTAGTGGAGCTGACGGTTAGGGTTAGTGAAGGGTGAGAGGGTTGGATAGACTTGCTTGCCTATACCAGCAGAGGTGGACGGCTTGCCCTCTCTGGAGCGTTGTGAAGTTTCCTCCTCTTTAATTCACTTAGTTCAGCACTTTAGTGGAGGAGGGAGGGCCGTAATGATAATGGTGCTGATTAAACACAGTACAACTTAGACCAAAATTACAAACCCCCCCCCCCGCCCTCACATCTCTACGCAGTGCTTATAATGCATCATGGGACATATTGTCCATTTCACAATGTCCCATTGGGCTACTTAAAAGAAATAATCTTTCCCTATATCTTTCTTATTTCTTTAATTAAAAGTGAGCATATAGGAATTGCAAAGATGGGAGATTTGACTCATAGGCTATATATTTGTTTTAAAAGGAAACTTGTTGGAAGTCAATGTAGAGACAGTGAAAAGGAGAGATAGAGAGATAGAGAGAGAGAGAGAGCACACACCACCTCTATCCCTGTGACTAACGCCAATGTAACGCAGACAGATAGCTCCCTGGAGAGACTACGTGTGGCATAAATAATCCGTCTCCCATTCTGTGTGTGTGTGTGTGTGTGTGTGTGTGTGTGTGTGTGTGTGTGTGTGTGTGTGTGTGTGTGCGCGCATGTGTGCGTGTGTGAGCGCAAACGTGCGTGCGTGCGTGCGTGTGTGCGTACGTACTGTATGTGCGTGCGTGCGTGTGTGCGTACGTACTGTATGTGCGTGCGTGTGCATGCTGGGAAATCTGCCACAGGGGACAGGGGAGCAGCCGTGGTGACACAGCGAAGCAGCAGGGATCACTCTTTCTGCTCTGACAGGGATTTAGCGGTCCACTCCTCCTCGCATGAGGGACGGAGAGCATGGAAATCACCCCACCATGCATACAGGATGGACACAGAGGGCCTGGCTGGGGAACCACCTGTGGTCAACGCTTAGTAAACATGCCCATGGATTTGCACATTTCGATGGTCCATTTATATTCCCGGGGATTTTCCTCAAGTACCATATTGGTGGAGGACAGCAGGTCATGTGTGGTCGCAGGTTAAAAGCCTCCTCTCTGACAATGCAGTTCGCAACACGAGTGCTGTTCGCATGCTGCAACAAATCAACTTGAATGGTCCAGTATAATCCAACGGAATGGCCACTGTAAAGTGGTTCCCATTGTATTATTATCAATTTGTCTTCTCTTCCGTTTCTTCTTTTTTTTTGCTTACTTTAAGCATATTGCCCATGCATCTTTATCCAGATTTCCTTTGAGAGCTTTGCGGAGAGAGAGAGAGAGAGAGAGAGGATAGCGCTGCATGCTGTGAACGAATGGCTCAATGGCCAGAATGAGGCCCAACTGAGGAGTGACAGGCGGTGCGCAGGCACTTCGCTGATAAATAGCTCCGCTCTCACTTAGCCTCATCTGTATAAGAGAGAGAGATTCAGCACTCTTTCCCTTTCAGCTTAAGAGTACCATGAGATTCTTATCCCTGGGCAGGTGGTCTGGGTACACGGTTCCTCTCTTTGGGTAAGCAGCTCTCCTTTTTAGCCACAGGCCTAATGATCCCGGCCAACATCTGCATGGCGCAGGTGCATGGCTGCGGAGATCCTTCACTCTGGAGGGGGATTGACAGCAAGACATTTAGGTCCCTCGTCGACGTCTCTCTCTCTCTCTCTCTCTCTCTCTCTCTCTCCACCTGTCTTTCAAAGTACTTTCGTTGATAGTGTCACATGCCGGAAGTGGCAGATATACAAGCTCACAATGTGTCATGGATGCGTTGTGGATATATCAATTTTTCGTCTACCATGGAGCATTAATTAGACAATACTGTACTAATTTATCTTTATATTCTAATTTGTTTTCATTGTATATCACACGCTGTACTTTCTGTTTCGGATTTCATCTAACGCTCCCCTCAATCACTTCTTATTACTTTCCACAGCTCTCTCTCTCTCTCTCTCTCTTTAAAGCCTGTCTCTCTGTCTCTCCTCGCGGAGCACCATGCATGTCCCAGACACATGTGGTTGAGATTTGCCAGCTTCATTATGTGAGTTTAGAGTTAAGAGAGGAGAAATATTTATGTTACGAGGAGCCTTTTACAATACGAGCGCTGTTCCTCTTGTTTTGGGGCCGTTCCGCAGGTGCAGCTCTTATGGCCTGCGCCGAGACCTCCATAAACCATGGTGAGGCATTAACGGAGCAGATGTGCTCCTGGGGGAGAGCATGCGGGCATTAGCAGAGGCAAGCCGAGTAGCCGACACACATGCAGCCATGCCAGAAGAAGAAGAGAGACTGCACATCTATAGGGAGAGATGGACACAGCGTTACATCGCCATGCAGTCTGCCTTAGCATCTGGTGCATCATGTGGACAAAGAGCCAGTAGTCTCCCATAGCCAGACCACTATTCCACAATCTCTGAATGCTATAGAGTCTGGAACTATATACAGTATGCCTCCCGGAATCCGAGTAAGGAAGCTGCTATTTCCGTTCACGAAAATATATTTTAAAATATATTTTTACATTTTATTTGTTTATTTCCTTTTCTGCTAAGCAACACGCTATATAATATGCTTGGGTGATTTCTATTTATATTAGGATAAATTTGCGCAACTGTAAATACGAAACGGAAGTTACCCTTCTTTTTTTTTTACTCACGATAGCTTTTCTGTTGCTCCAGACTATGACGGAAGCATTTGGAAAGTCTGGCAATGCGAGACTAAAGAGGCAGTCAAAAAGAACTCACATTCTTTACTTACATAAAACCATCGATACTGCAATGAACTACTCTGTTACAAGTAAATGTCTGTAATTCAACCTTTACGTGAGTAAAAGTAAAAATTTACTTAAAGTACTAAAAGTAGAAAATTCACTATGCAGAATGTCCCATTTCAAGTTTTCAAATTCAATACAGATATTTTCACATGACCGGAATGTGTATAGGGCTTAAGTGTTACTTAAATGTGAAGTTGCCCGAACGGCCAAGGCTCTAAGAACAGTCAGTAATGCAGTTTAAGGGTATAATTATTTTTCCCTAAAACTCCTCCACCAAAGTCCAGTAGAGATTCAACAGTGCAAAAAGAGGAAAATAGCAATAATAGATTAATACTGAAAAATTAACTAAACACTTGAGCATTGAGCAAACACTATAGAACAAAACCCAACTAGATAAGAGCTCTCTTCAGGCTGTAACTTGATCACACTAGGCCCTGTAGCTCTCCCTCAGGGATGTGGTCTGTGTCATTGCCCACCACTAACTAACCTGTCTGTCCTTGCAGCCTCCCTTAAATAGGAGTGGATCCTACCACAGGACACAGGATCAATTAGCAACATTTCTTCTCAATAAATACTTTCAATATAAATACTTCCAAAATAACACCTTGAAGAAAAGTAACCTACACATTCTTAATAATGCGTTACAATTTAACAAGTATAACTCAGCATGAAAACTCAATGACAATTTGACAAGACAGCATAAGAAACACCCATCTCCTGCATAGCACTTGGGCCCTTCCTAATCCAGGGAAATGCCACCAGCTGTGCAGGAGAGACAATTGGCAATCAGTGATCATTTCAATTCCACCACACCATTTTAAAATAGTCCTTGCATGTTATAGAAAGCAGTTTGTGTCTTTGTATATAGGTCACGGGTTGCCCCATGACAGTATGATTTGTAATAATATTCAAAATCTACAAAGTCACTCGTAAGTAAAGTTTTCAAATAAAATAGTGGAGTAAAAGTACAATATTTCCCTCTGAGATGTAGTGGAGTAGAAGTAAACCGACAATGAAATGTAGCCATGCATGCGCCCATTAAATCAGGTATTGTTACAGTGTCCATTAAGTCAGGCTCCTATTCACTGTAAGTGGAGATCGCTTCACGATTGTCTCTTGGCAACATGATTAAGAGACTCTTGGCCCTCTTGTTAGTAGATTTCCTGAGAGACTTTTTTTGTCTTCACCATCTAAACTAAATGATCACAGGATTAATATAGAATATTCTGTATTGCTTTGGTTTTTCTCTTCGTGAATTGAAGGCGTTTACCTCCTTCTTGACGGATGCTCCGAATATGCCATTTGTTTGGGCAATTAGCCCTTCTACAATACGCAGTGACTTTCACACACTGACGCTTCATCACATCCATCACTCCACATGCAATCTGTCATCATTCCTCCTCTGACTCAGTGGTTCCCAAACTTTTTCAAGGACCCCCAAATTGACACTAATTAGCCCGCGGACCCCCATTTGAAAAGATATTCCAGGGACCCCATAAGAGAAGATTTGTATAAGTGATTCTCAACCATTTTAATTTCAAGGACGCCCAGTTTGACATGCATATTAGTCTACATGTAATGGCATTTCTATCTCTGGGACCACAAGTTATATTGTAAAATCAATGTTAATTTAACTCTGAGAGTGTTCAAATGGGGTCCAGATCTGCCCCTCCCTGATGCCCGAGAAATTATCATGTGTCTCTGTATATGGCCCTGGTTTATTTTGAAAGGAAATCTCACCTCGTGGCTTTGAGAGTCTTGAGTCTACTTGAAGTGAAGTAGTCTAATCGTGTGTGTCGAATGTTCGTCTGTTTCCTGATGGAATGATCACGGTGGTGCGTTGGTGCTTAAACCTCTGCCCGGCAGCCACGCCGGCCGGCCTCAGCCTTCTGCAGCCAGACCGGAGAACAGCTGGGACCTCTTTGGTCTCACTAGCAAACAAGCAGCCCACCACAAGGACCGAGGCCCTGCAGGGCAGGAAAAGATGCAAACCCCCCCTGCATGCTTGCATGTGTTAAGGCAATATTGACTTTAAAATCCCCATGACACGTCTGGGTGGGCGCACGCCGCAGGGGTAAAGGTCCTGCCCACCACCGTGGAGAGGAGACTATAGGGTAGGATTTCTCCACTGTGCCTCCGCCTTGGCCATGGGTGCTCCAAGGAACACGATTGGTTGTGTTTCTGTGATGGGAAGCTGGCAGGGAGTCACTGTCTGGTTCTAAACTACAGGATGTACAGTATATTACAGTACAGTAATGTACAGTATATTATGCCCAAAATAAATTGCAATAGTAATCGTTAAAGGTTTTTATGATCAATAACATATTGATCATGGTAAATTAGTGGGTTTTATGATTCTGAACCCATTCCAAGCTTTAGTTTTGCACGAAAAACACTCCTTGGGCTAAATTCAGGCCATAGCCATTTGCCCAAATGTGATGACGCTACAGTATATGGCCCTTTTTTAGCCTGTCACGACTATGGTCGTGTGTGGTTATGATTAATTATGAGTGTTATGATTTATGAGTGTTATTTTGGATTATAAATATATATATATGTTTATTGCTAATAGTATATATATATTTATATGGTGGTATATTGTTATAGTATATATATGTGTATGTGGATTATCTTAGGCCTAGATGTCTTCTAATATATATATATATATCTATATCTGTGCAGCAGTTGTTATGAACCTGTATTAGACTAACTCTCCTCCCATGCAGAGTATACTAATGGGTCTTCAGACAGACTGATTGTCATCAGCTGTGTGTCTGGGGTAACCCTGTTGGCCATGACCATGGAGGTCTGATCAACCTCCCTGATTGGCTGACGGTCACGTGAGCGAGCTAGCGGCCGCGGCTCTCTCACTACATAGCCCATTCATGCCCAGCCCAGCGCTGGGGAAACACTTCTAAGGTCTTTCCCCCATCCGTCGTACTACTGTCGCCAACTGTTTTCGTTTTGTTCTTTAATTTGTGAAGTTGAACCTTTGTTTGTTTAGATAAGTTTTCCCTTCGGAAAGGAATAACTTTAGTTTTGTTTGTGTTCCGGTTTGTATTAATTTGAAGTTGAAGAGCCATTTATTTTGTACTATTGTTAATTATTATATTTATTCACTACCCTACTGAATAAATACTTGCATTAAGGCCTTGGTTTCCGTTTCTCCTACCTATCTTACATTACCTTTTACCCCTAGACATATGGTTTTGTAACATATTTGGGAGCCCGTCCGTTTCAAAAAACAAATTAAGGATTCAGTTGTTCAGTTGGTTATGTTTTTTGTTTTGCTAGTATTGCTTTTGGTGGTAGACGGATTGGGGAGTATTAATGGTGAGTATGTTGCTCGCACCAGTTTGAGTAACAGATTTTGTTGCGGTGGTATGGCCTCTGATGACCAGGGTGCTAGTACGGATGTCCTGTCGCTTGAGGAGCTACAACAGTGCTCATATTGGGAATTGTACAGTATTGCCAAACAATTTAACGTTCCTTTACCGCACGGTACCAAAAAGAAAGAGGCGATTTTCGCAGCTGTCTCACGGCAGTTGCTTTCACAGGGAGTCATTACGATGCTGTCAGATGAGAGTGAGGGGGGAGACGTATCACTCATTGTCGCAGAACCGAGTTCCAGTGGGGCCAATCAGTCTGACACTACGGGTGTGTTAGAGCAGGGCGAGGATCCCGCGGGGGACCCGTCTGCTCAGGCCCCACATGATTACCCACGGGGCACTGGGGGGAGTCCTCAGGACATAGGGGGGGTTCTGCGCCTCCGGGAGCTTGAGCTGGAAATAGCACTAACAACGCTGAAGAGCGAGGAGTGCAAACTACAGCGTCAGAGACATGAGCTCGACATGGCACGCCTGCGAGGCCAGACCTACCCCGACGAGGCGTCCGCAGGGGCGCCCGCCTCCCAGCAGCAACACGGGTCATCCCCAGGTTCCAGAGGAGTGGCAGCGTTCGACATAAGCAAACAAATCGCATTGGTACCTGCGTTCAAGGAGGGTGAGTTGGATAACTACTTTTGTGCTTTTGAACGAATTGCTGGTGCTGTTAAGTGGCCCAGGGAATTCTGGAGTTTGCTACTCCAATGTAAGTTGACAGGTAGAGCACAGGATATCTGTAGCGCACTCACGGTGGATGAGAGCCTATGTTATGATGTCGTAAAGGCGGCTATCCTTAGCGGTTTCGAAATGGTGCCTGAACATTATAGGCAAAAATATAGGGCCGCTCAAAAATCCTCTACTCAAACGTTTGTGGAATTTGGCCGTGAAAAAGCCACATTGTTTAGGAAATGGTGCAACGCGAGCAACGTACACACTTTTGAGCAGCTTACTGAGCTGATAGTGATGGAAGATTTCAAATCATGTATCCCAGATCGTATTGTTGTCTATCTTGAGGAACAAAAGATTAACTCAATTGCTAAAGCCTCTGTGAGGGCCGATGAATATGATCTGACGCACCGGTCTGGTGTTTCTCCGGTGCGTAGCGGGGAGGGTCTGTTTAACATGCAGAAAAAACAGCACAAATTGTCACAGCCGAAAAGTCCACCGAGGGGCGCAAGTGCAGCGCCTGACAATCGTGCTTGCTTTTACTGTCATGAAATGGGCCATTTGGTTTCTCGTTGCCCTAAAGTACAACATAAGCAGCAGAAAGAGAATGGAAATGGAAATGTGTATTCAAAAAAACCAAAGGGTGTGGGGTTTGTGCATACTATTCCTCGGTCTGCTTCCGAGACAGCTATGGCTGTCCGGGCGGAGGTAGAGGAGTGTTTTGATCCCTTTATTTTGCATGGCTCAGTCTCTCTGTCTGATAGGGAAAATGAGCGCGTTCCTATCACCATTTTGCGTGATACAGGCGCCTCACAGTCCCTTATTTTACAGAGTGTACTGCCATTTGCGGAGAATACCTTTTGTGGTTCCGATGCATTGGTTTTGGGCGTGGAAATGATATCCTCTCGCGCTCCATTGCATATGATCCACCTACGCTCTCCACTTGTTTCTGGTCTTGTGCAGATCGGGTTACGTGAAAGTTTACCCATTGAAGGTGTGGGGATGATTCTTGGCAACGACATAGCTGGGGAAAAAGTGTTTGCGTCGCTAGAAGTGGTTGAAAAGCCTGTGGCTAACGTAGCTATGCCTGTGCTGGGAGCCCCACCCACTGTGTTTCCGGGTTGTGCTGTGACTCGCGCACAATCGAAAAAGTTTGATGACGAGGCTACGTTGTGTGACACTTTCTTGTGTGCCGAGCGACCAGTGGGTGATGCCCCACAGACACCGCGTAAGCGGGCTAGGAAAAGCTTGCTGGCTACTAAAAGTGATTTTGGGTTTGATATCGATAGGGAAACATTTGCGCATGCGCAGAAGCACGATCGCTCTCTCTCTGTGTGCTGGGAGGCAGTTACCAAAGTGGGTGATGCTGCTGTGCCGAGTGCATATAGTGTAGAGGATGGCCTCCTTGTGCGTAAATGGTTTCCAGCGGCTATCGGTGACTTGAAATGGAATGTGGTGCGTCAGGTTGTGGTACCTCAGGGTTTCCGGTCCCAGATTCTCAGTCTGGCTCACGACAACATTTCTGGCCACCTGGGCATTCGTAAAACTTATGACCGCATCCTACGCTATTTTTTCTGGCCGGGTTTGAATGCGTCTGTTACTGACTTCTGCCGCACTTGTCATGTGTGTCAGATGACGGGGAAGCCAAACCAGACTATTCCGCCCGCGCCGTTGAAACCGATCCCTGCTGTGGGTGAACCATTTGAGCACATCATGATTGACTGTGTCGGTCCATTACCGACCACAAAATCTGGTCACAAATACCTTCTTACTGTAATGTGTAGTGCAACGCGCTACCCAGAAGCGTTCCCATTACGCACACTAAAAGTGAGACCAGTTATTAAAGCGCTTTCTAGCTTTTTCTCTACTTTTGGTTTTTGCCGGTATCTTCAAAGTGACCAGGGCTCAAATTTCATGTCAAAATTATTTGCTCAAGTTGCTTCCACCCTTGGCATAGAACACAGACACTCTAGCGCTTATCATCCTGAGTCCCAGGGCGCGCTTGAGCGGTTTCACCAGACGTTGAAAGCGATGATGAAGAAATACTGTCACGAAACTGGCAAAGCCTGGGACGAGGGCTTGCCTTATCTTATGCTGGCAGTAAGAGAGAGCGTACAGGAGTCGCTGGGGTTTAGCCCAGCGGAGCTGGTGTTTGGCCATACGGTGCGCGGGCCGTTGCGTGCGTTTCGAGAGGGCTTATTAGCCAACGCAAACTCGCCGGTGACTAATGTATTGGATTTTGTTGCGGGGTTTCGCGAGCGATTGCACAAGGCCAGACAGATGGCTAGCAGCTTTCTGAGTAAAGCTCAAGGTAAAATGAAGGCATGGTTTGACAGGAAGGCTGTGCATAGAGTGTTTTCTGTGGGTCAGAGGGTGTTGGTGCTGCTCCCACTGCAAAGCTCAGCCTTCCAGGCCAAATTCAGTGGTCCTTATGTGATTGACAAAAAAATAAGTGAAACGGATTATGTGATTTTGACGCCCGATCGTCGCAAAAAGACAAGGGTTTGTCATGTGAATATGCTCAAGCCGTATCTGGCTCGCACCGAGTCAGATACTCCTGTTATTCCCGCAGTTGTCGCCTCACTTTCTGCAGCAGCGCCGTCACTTTATTCCCCTGAGAGTGATGGGCTGCGTGTAAAAGGTTCGTCTGGGTCACGTCTACAGAACTCTGAAATATTGAATGATTTACCGGGGTATTTAAAACATTTGGGTCCCCAGGCGCAAGCAGACATTATTGATTTGATGGAAAATAATGTGAATCTGTTTTCAGATAACCCATCATGCACATCAGCCCTTTCTCATGATGTAATTGTACAGAAGGATTGCCCTCCTATTAAGCAACATGCCTATCGGGTTAATCCAACCAAGCGTGCTTTACTACGAAAAGAGGTTGACTACTTGTTAGAGAACGGGCTGGCTGTTCATAGCAGCAGTGCGTGGTCTAGTCCCTGCTTGCTGGTGCCTAAGGCTGACGGGAGCCAGCGGTTTTGTACAGATTTTCGTAAGGTTAACAATATAACGCAGGCTGACAGTTATCCGCTCCCGAGGATGTTGGATTGCGTGGATCGGGTGGGGTCTGCTAAATTTGTAACTAAATTGGATTTGCTAAAGGGTTATTGGCAAGTGGCTTTGACACCCCGTGCATCAGAGATCAGTGCATTCGTGACACCAGACGGTTTATACCAATATACAGTGATGCCATTTGGCTTAAGAAATGCACCAGCGACATTTCAAAGATTAATGAATAATGTACTAAGAGGCGTGGACAATACAGAGACTTATTTGGACGATGTTGTGGCATATAATGATACTTGGCTTGAGCATATACACACTTTGAGACAGATTTTTCAGCGGTTAGGAGAGGCTAACCTGACATTAAATTTGTCAAAATGTGAATTTGGTTGTGCGACCGTAACGTATCTTGGGAAGCAGGTTGGTCAGGGCCAGGTACGTGCTATTAATGCAAAAATCCAGGCTATTCTAGAATATCCTGTGCCAAGGACTAGGCGTGAGCTCCGCCGGTTTTTGGGCATGGCAGGTTACTACCGGGGGTTTTGCAAAAATTTTGCTGCCGTCACTGCGCCGCTGACTACGCTGACTAGCGTCAAAAGAGTATTTATCTGGTCGCCTGCCTGTCAGTTAGCGTTCGAATCCTGCAAGGCTCTCCTCTGCAGCACTCCAGTCCTGGCTGCGCCCGACTTCACCAAACCGTTCAAGCTGGAGGTGGATGCCAGCGCCTGTGGGGCCGGTGCTGTCCTGCTCCAGGAGGATCTTCAGGATATCGATCATCCCATCTGTTACTATTCAAAGAAATTTAATTCAGCGCAGGGTAACTATAGTACCGTTGAGAAGGAAGCTCTCGCCCTGTTACTTGCATTACAATTTTTCGAGGTATATGTTGGCTCAAGCCCGTTGCCTATTGTTGTCTATACTGACCATAATCCCCTTGTGTTCCTAAGGCAAATGCAAAATTCAAATCAAAGACTGATGAGATGGTCCTTGATGCTACAGGACTTTGAAGTGGAAATTCGCCACAAGAAGGGGACGGACAATGTCCTTGCGGATGCCCTTTCCCGGGTTTAAGGTGCTCTCTTCTTTGAGAAGAAGTTATTTGGGGATATAACTTCTTTTCGGGAAGGGGGGTGTCACGACTATGGTCGTGTGTGGTTATGATTAATTATGAGTGTTATGATTTATGAGTGTTATTTTGGATTATAAATATATATATATGTTTATTGCTAATAGTATATATATATTTATATGGTGGTATATTGTTATAGTATATATATGTGTATGTGGATTATCTTAGGCCTAGATGTCTTCTAATATATATATATATATCTATATCTGTGCAGCAGTTGTTATGAACCTGTATTAGACTAACTCTCCTCCCATGCAGAGTATACTAATGGGTCTTCAGACAGACTGATTGTCATCAGCTGTGTGTCTGGGGTAACCCTGTTGGCCATGACCATGGAGGTCTGATCAACCTCCCTGATTGGCTGACGGTCACGTGAGCGAGCTAGCGGCCGCGGCTCTCTCACTACATAGCCCATTCATGCCCAGCCCAGCGCTGGGGAAACACTTCTAAGGTCTTTCCCCCATCCGTCGTACTACTGTCGCCAACTGTTTTCGTTTTGTTCTTTAATTTGTGAAGTTGAACCTTTGTTTGTTTAGATAAGTTTTCCCTTCGGAAAGGAATAACTTTAGTTTTGTTTGTGTTCCGGTTTGTATTAATTTGAAGTTGAAGAGCCATTTATTTTGTACTATTGTTAATTATTATATTTATTCACTACCCTACTGAATAAATACTTGCATTAAGGCCTTGGTTTCCGTTTCTCCTACCTATCTTACATTACCTTTTACCCCTAGACATATGGTTTTGTAACATAGCCGAAGGAGTATTTTTCATGCAAAACTAAATACTAATGCTGGCAATGGATTCAGAATCATGAAACCCCCTTAGTTTGACACGGAATTTTGAATTTTTGCCTTAGGTTGTTAAAATAAATTGCTCAATACCGACAGCCGGTCAGCAGGTGGATTAATTAATGTATATAGACAATATTTTAGATAAATAATAATAATGAAATAAACTATATTCCAAATTTCCCACTCCACACCCCCGGCTGCCGGATTGTGTTCCTTCCAGTGGCATGCACAGACATTTTGAGGGGATACGTAGGACGTGCTCAAGTGAAAAAAGAGCACCTTGTGCGGGCCGTGGGGAATTAGGGGTGATATAATATGAACAACAAAACAACATACAATCCTTAAGACACTAACTTGGGTCATACCTTGAAAGGTCCTGTGTTTTTCCTCAGTTGATCGTAATCTCTGATGTATACGGGTAAGGGATACCATCGACCTGCCCCTTACATACCGCACTGCCCAATGCCCAGAGGAGATGCTTTAAAAACTCTGACAGCGGGTTAAGCTGATGGTTAACAAGCAAAGCGATGGCTGTGAGCATGTTTAATATCCCTGAATACCTGTGGTAAGGTCTGCTTATCTTTTCATTCTGTCTCCCCGGAGACGGAAAAAAGATGAAGCAAAGAAGTAGAGGGGATGAAAGAGAGAGAGAGAGAGAGAGAGAGAGAGAGAGAGAGAGAGGAGAGAAAAGGAAGAGTAAAAAGAGAGGAGAGGGAAAACCCCAGGACGCTTAACTGCTTCGTTACGTATCGGAGCCCTGCGCCTCCTCCAAAGGTTTCTGGGCACCGCAGACTAAATTTGGAGTCCATGTTTGCCGTTTAACATTGTTATCCCCCTCCTCCCCCCTGTCCAATTTACCCCCTATCTCTCCCCCTGCTTAGTTTGGTATGCGTAAAGGATGCAAATGAGCCACTTAGTAACCACATCAATTACCCCACCTGGCCCTCTTATCAGGCCCTCTGTGTTGTTTGCAAAGAGCTCGTTATGGTCCTGTGGTGATGAAGGCGAGCCAGTCGTCAGTGGACTTCGGTGGTGGTGTTATGGTTCGCTCTGGAACCAATTAGGACTCGACGCCCGCTGTCCTCCGAGACCACTAAAGCAGGAGAGAGAGAGAGAGAGAGAGAGAGAGAGAGAGAGAGAGAGAGAGAGAGAGAGAGACAGAGGCTTCCAACAAATAGTCTTCAACCAGGCCACACCTATACAATAATCAGTGGTGGAAATAGTATTTCATATATGTTTTACTTAAGTAAAGGTAGGCCCTACTGTTATACTGTATACTGTTAACTATACTCTGTTACAAGGAAGTAAAAGTTCGGAATTCAAAATGTATTGGCAATAAAACGTACTTAAAGTATAGCCTGCCAAAAGTAAAAGTATAGTCATTGTGCAATGTCCCATTTCAAGTTTTCAAATGTATGAAAAATCTTTTGAAAATAGCAGATCTACAAGCCATGCGACGCATTAGTGAGCTTGTAGATCGCCTGGTTGACGGCAGACTGCTGGGCGAGCGCTGGCGCTTTGGCATGGGGGTCAGATCAACATATGCATGGAATGAATTCTGTATACTGGCCATATATGGAGCGTGTCTTGAGTGTAGAAGGTTTGATTACGGTAGGTCAGATCAACATTTGGAATGTCAGAACAGGTTAGCTCCATATACAGTATGGAGATGATGGTCTATAAGGGTGGCAGTGGGGGCAGTGTCTTTTGTGTACAGGGTTTTATGCCCATATGGAGTTCTTTGTCAGGCATGCCCAAATATGGAGACGTCACGTCATAATGGTGTCAGAGGAGGCCAGCTCCATATATGGACCCTCACCCTGGGCAGGGGTCCTGCATGTCCAGAGTCCGGGCAGAGGCCTTTTTGGGGCGGTTCTGGTCACAACTGTGGGTCCGACCGACTCG